>NC_085843.1:93297203-93637203 GCF_035594765.1 Anolis carolinensis
ATTGTGTAAAACCTCTGACAGTCGCATCAGTTTTTACTTTGTGAGCCATAGATTTCAGCAGCGGCTTACTTTATTCACATCTTCAACATAGCAAATTATTCTATTTCCTCTAGAAGTTTCCTTTCTAATTTAAACCAAAACACATATAAATAAACACACATAACATAGATTGAAAATCTTGCACACCAGTAATATATTCAATGATAATTTAGGCACAGTCTTTTCTTTACACATTTTTGATAATTCAATGAACTGTACCTGTAAGGGAAACGGTGATAATACTATAATTGTTTTCATCAATACTTTTGTTGTTGAAGCAATAGAATTTCTGTAATACCAAAGAAAATCTGTTCCCCTTCATCTGAATAAAATTCTCTCTGTATGCATCTAACTAGTTGAAAGTTGCTCAATTTTGCTTTAGGCTTGGTGTTTTGATCATCTGTTTCTTCAGTATTCTGGAGGCTGTTCAAATAGGTTCACCTCAGCATGTAAAAGAGCACCCTTTACCTCTTCCTGTGAACATCAGCACAAATTGCTCCTCTGACTGTCAGAGGTACAATTAATGTCTTTGAGTCTGTCATTTGATCCATAAGAGAAGTGACTAATGCATACAGAGACTAAACACATGGGATAGGAGAGACAAATGTGATTTATTTCCCTCTCTGTTAGACCAGATGACTAATCTACTCTTCTTTTATTTGTTATTCCCTCCATATCTTTTATCACTCTGTGATTCCTTACAAGAAAAATGATGGCATTTTTCTCCAGTCCCTTATCGCAGGAAACTTCCACTGTCTTTTCACTGTTACCTCAATTGAAATTTATCTGCATTACAACTGTATCTAAAGCTCACCAAACATGACTTGAGATATTAAAATCCATTTTATTGATAACTAAATGATATATGGTTATATTTTCCCCTAGATGTTTTTAAAAATGTGCTGATAAATCTGTTTATATACATGTACTTGGAAAAATAATGTCCAAGGAGGGCAGACTGTATGTCTGAAAATTTCAAATCACTTTGATATTACATATAACTATGGGTCTAAATAGTCCAAAGGCACCAGATCCTGTCTGATCTTGGAAGTAAAACAAGGTCAGCCTTGCTTACTATTTGGATGCGAGGTCCTCAGTGAATGCCAGTAGTACAGGCTGTATTTCAGAGGAAAATATTAGAAAAAACAGCTGCGAGGATATCCTGCCTTAGAAAACCCTATGGTATTCATAGAGTTGACAAGTAGTTTGAAGGCACACAAATAGAGGGCTAAGCTATCTGGTTCTCCAGGTATTTACAGTTTATGTTGCAGTCATTCAAGAATATAGCCATATATATATAGCCTGTCTTCGTGTTAATGCAGTTGATGAAATCCACAAAATTATACAGCAGAAATCCACCCCCCCCCCCGGGTTTTAAAAAACCTGAATGGAATTGCACTGAAGTCCATACAACCCCCAGAAAGCACGTGTGTTTTTTTGGAGGGGGGTGTCCAGATGTCCTGCTGAGCTTTCCAGCAGGACACCGGGATACAAAAGAAAACCCCTTTAAAAATACTTTTTGAAAGCAAAATAACTCACCAGGCCTCCATTTTCCCTTCTTTGGCCTTCTTCTGGGTCGTACTAATGACGTGCCTGGAAAAGGGGAGGGGGGCAGGAGCGAAGGCTGAAGATGGGGAAATTAATGCCTGGTGAATTATTTTGCTTTTTAAAAAGCTTTTAATGAAGTTTTGGTAGGGGGTAGAGGTTGTCTTGGGTGTCTTGGGCTCCAGCAGCCCAAAAGTCCTGTGACAGTTGTGTGGATTAGGCCCAAAAGTTGTGCAACACGATCTCCAGGCCCAATTGACACAGCCACTGCAACTGGAAAGACATACTTCTTTTGAAAGACCTACATCTTTCCAGCTGACAAATTATCTCCTGACAAAGCAGGGTTTTTCCTGTTTTGTCCCAAAACCATTTGTGTTCACCTGATGCATCATCTGGACATCCCTTTTAAAGAAATGGGAGCTCCTGTTTCTAAGCAGCTGTCTGGATGGGCCCCTAGTCTCAAAGGTACTATATCCTTTTTATGTTGTAAATGTTCACTCATATTTGTTTCTAATACAGTTACTTTCATGTAAGTGACATTGTGGTAATTATTTTTTTTAAACCACAATCAGTATAATTATTAATTCCTTATTTTATTCCAATGGATGGATAAATCAATCTAAACTTCATTTATGAACTCATGTCACTTTTTCACTCTAAAATTGAATATATCTGATTTTTACAGTAATCTTAATGTTTACAAAATTTGAATGGTTGCAAAATGGGAGGCCCCTCAAGGAGTTAGAAATAAGTAGTGATGCAGCCAGCCACATATGTTGATGATGCAAAATGTTTTAGGATTTTGAGAACAATAGGATTTCTTCAAATTAAAAGACTGAGTATTGTATTGGCAAGTGCAATGTGGTGTAACCAAGCATGAAGTGGGCAATTACTCAAATATGCCCATAAGGTCTGAGCTGATGAGGCTAACTGAGAAAGTGACCTTGGGGTATATTGCTGTGTTATATGTGCCACCTCTGTGTGTCACTGCTATGGTATTGTTGTTTTTTAAAAAAAATCCTTGTTTGATGTCATTAAAAATGGGATCAAAATAACATTTGCTAATATGAGAGTGCCTTTATACAATGCTACTGATGGAAGTGAATATGGAATATTATGAACTGTCTTGGATATGGCAACTCACAAACATTTTACATTGCTGAAGAAAACACAAGAAATGACAAGTCAAACGAGTAAGAAGCTAGGGAAAAGTATATTCTCCAAGGAAAGATGATAATATATTGGGCTTTTTAACCTATAAACATGTGAAGGACTAAATATTGTAACTTAGATCAGTAAAGATGCATAAAATTATGCTTCAAATCAGGGATGGAAATAGGAGCCCCCGGTGGTGCAATGGGTTAAACCCTTGTGCCAGCAGGACTGCTGAATGACAGGTCGGCAGTTCAAATCCAGGGAGAGCGGGTAGAGCTCCTTTTGTAAACTCTAGCTCCCTATGCGGGGACATGAGAAAAGCTTCCCACAGGATGGTAAAGCATCAAATATCTGGGCATCTTCTGGGCAATGTCCTTGCAGACAGCCAATTCTTTCATACCAGAAGTGACTTGCAGTTTCTTAAGTTGCTCCTGACACAAAAAAAGGGATGGAAATCGTGTATTTCCCACATGTTGTGGATATGCAGCTTCCAGAGTCTCTAGTCTATATAGCCAATGGTTGGGAATGCTAGGAGTTGAGGTCCAACAACATCTGAAGAGCCATACTTTTACAACCCATACAATAAATTATGTTCCACATAGGTTCAAATTAAATCAAGTCAGTCTGTATTCACATAGGTTGAATGTTTCCAGCACCACAATTCAAGACTGATATTGACAAGCTGGAAGGTGTCCAGAGGAGGGCTACTAAAATGATCAAAAGTCTGGAAACCATGCCCTAGGAGAAGCAGCTTAAAGAGCTGGGTTTGTTTAGCCTGCAGAAAAGAAGGTTGACAGGAGACATGATAGGTAAAGGTTTCCCCTGACATCAAGTCCAGTCGTGTCCGACTCTGGGGGGTTGGTGCTCATCTCCACTTCTAAGTTGAAGAGCAGGCATTGTCCATAGACACCTCCAAGGTCATGTGGCCGGCATGACTGCATGGAGTGCAGTTACCTTCCCACAAAAACGGTACTTATTGATCTAGTCACATTTGCTTGTTTTTGAACAGCTAGATTGGTAGAACTTTGGGCTAATAGCAGGAGCTCACTCTGCTCCCCGGATTCTGCCAACTTTTCAGTCAGCAAGTTCAGTAGCTTAGTGGTTTAACCTGCTGTGCCACTGGGGGCTCCTAAATATTTGAACATTGTCATAAGGAAGAGGGAGCAGGCTTGTTTTCTGCTACCTTGAAAGTTAGGACTTGAAGCCATGGGTTCAAACTACAGGAAAGGAAATTTCACCTGAAGATTAGGAAGAACTTCCTAAGCATAAGAACTGTTCAATAGTGGAACTCTTTGCCTCAGAGTGGGTGGAGGCTCCTTCTTTGGAAGCTTTCAAACAGAGACTGTATGGTCATTTGTTGGGGATGCTCTGATGTTGCTTTTCCTGTATGACAGGGGTTTAGACTGGTGTGGATGGTCCATGTAGTCTGTTCCAAATCTATGATTCTATCCCTATTTACTAGGTTTGTACATGGATTCATTTTGGACATTTGTCTTTGGCTGTTTCGGTTTGTTCCGCTTGTTCAGATGACTGTAACAGCAAGGGCTCTGCCGCCATGGTTTTTTCAACCGAAATGGACCACATGGCTTCTGGTCACAGCTACCTTCAGTTTTTATTTGGGATCACAAGGAGAGGCTGCCACATGCTGCCTGTTGGGCCAATCAGAATAGAAGATGGCTGTGACGTGTCTTATGCAAGCTGTGTCTATTTAATGGGGTGAGCACCTCCATTGCTTAGTTGCATCCTGGCTCTAGAGAGAGGTGCATCAATCACTGCAGTCAGATTGCCTTGCTGCTCGCAGCTTTAGCTTTGACCTTGACTCATTGAATCTAATTTTATTTTTTGATTTTCCTGGATTTTTTTATTGTTTATTTAACTAGCTGTGCCCGGCCACACGTTGCTGTGGCAAAGGAGTGGTGGTATTGGTTAAAAATTGTTGTGGAATTTTTATTTGACATTATTTGTATTTTTTTAATTAATTTTATTGTAACTTATCTTTTTATTTATTATATTTTATTATTTTCTTAGAATCATAGAATCATAGAATAGTAGGGTTGGAAGAGACCTCATGGGCCATCCAGTCCAATCCCCTGCCAAGAAGCAGGAAATCGCATTCAAAGCACCCCTGACAGATGGCCATCCAGCCTCTGTTTAAAGGCTTCCAAAGAAGGAGCCTCCACCACAGTCTGGGGGAGAGATTTCCACTGCCGAACAGCCCTCACAGTGAGGAAGTTCTTCCTGATGTTCAGGTGGAATCTCCTTTCCTGTAGTTTGAAGCCATTGTTCCGCGTCCTAGTCTGCAGGGCAGCAGAAAACAAGCTTGCTCCCTCCTACCTTTGACTTCCCCTCACATATTTGTACATGGCTATCACGTCTCCTCTTAGCCTTCTCTTCTGCATGCTAAACATGCCCAGTTCTTTAAGCCTCTCCTCATAGGGCTTGTTCTCCAGACCTTTGGTCATTTTAGTTGCCCTCCTCTGGACACATTCCAGCTTGTCAACATCTCCCTTCAACTGCGGTGCCCAGAACTGGACACAGTATTCCAGGTGTGGTCTGACCAAGGCAGAATAGAGGGGTAGCATGACTTCCCTGGATCTAGATGCTATACCCCTATTGATGTAGGCCAGAATCCCATTGGCTTTCTTAGCAGCCACATCACATTGTTGGCTCATGTTTAACTTGTTGTCTACAAGAATTCAAAGATCTTTTTCACATGTACTGCTGTCTAGCCAGGCGTCCCCCATTCTGTATTTTTGCATTCCATTTTTTCTGCATTTATCCCTGTTGAACTTCATTTTGTTAGTTTAGGCCCATCTCTCTAGTCTGTCAAGATCATTTTGAATTCTGCTCCTGTCTTCTGGAGTGTTGGCTATCCCTCCCAGTTTGGTGTCATCTGCAAACTTGATGATCGTGCCTTCTAACCCTTCATCTAAGTCGTTAATAAAGACGTTAAAGAGAACCGGGCCCAGGATGGAACCCTGCGGCACTCCACTCGTGACTTCTTTCCAAGATGAAGACGACGCATTGGTGAGCACCCTTTGGGTTCGTTTGCTTAGCCAATTACAGATCCACCTAACCATAGTTTTATCTAGCTCACATTTTACTAGTTTGTTTGCCAGAAAGTCATGAGGAACTTTGTTGAAGACCTTACTGAAATCTAGGTATGCTACATCCACGGCATTCCCTGTATCGCCCCAACTCGTAACTCTATCGAAAAAAGAGATCAGATTAGTCTGGCATGACTTGTTTTTGGTAAATCCGTGTTGACTATTAGCAATGACTGCATTTGTTTCTAAGTGTTTGCAGACCACTTCCTTAATGATCTTTTCCAGAATCTTGCCTGGTATCGATGTGAGGCTGACTGGACGGTAATTGTTTGGGTGGTTCTTTTTCCCTTCTTGAAGATAGGGACCACATTTGCCCTCCTCCAATCTTCTGGGACTTCTCCTGTTCTCCAAGAGCTCTCGAAGATAATTGTCAGTGGTTCTGAAATAACCTCAGCTAGTTCCTTCAATACTCTTGGATGTAGCTGATCTGGCCCTGGGGACTTTAGAGCGGCCAGGTGTTCCTGGACAACTTGTTTCCCTATTTGGGGTTGGATTTCCCCAAATCCTTTGTCCATTTCATGTTGCTGAGGTTGAAGATGGCTTTCTTTTTGTGAGAAGACCGAGGCAAAGAAGGCATTAAGCAGTTCTGCCTTTTCCTTGTCCCCTATCGCCATGACCCCATCTTCTCCTTGAAGAGGCCCTATCGCCTCCTTTTTCTACCAATGTAAGCCAAAAAGCCTTTTTTGTTGTTTTTAATATCCCTGGCAAGCCTGATCTCATTTTGTGCTTTAGCCTTGCAAACATTTTCCCTACAGGAGTTGGCTATACGTTTGAATTCTTCTTTGGTGATTTCTCCCCTTTTCCACTTCTTGTGCATGTCTCTTTTGAGCCTTAGCCCAGTTAGAAGTTCTTTGGACATCCATTCTGGCTTCTTCGCACGTGTCATTTTTTTTTCTTTGTTGGCACTGTTTGCATTTGCGCCTTTAGTATTTCACTTTTTAAAAACTCCAATCCATCCTTAACTCCCTTGTCTTTTAATATTGGCATCCATGGAATGCCGCTCAGTATTTTCTTCATTTTTTGGAAGTCAGCTCTCTTAAAGTCCAGAATGCGTGTATGACTTGTCTTAGTTTCAGCCTTCCTTTGTATGGCAAACTGTGGGCGCACATGGTCACTTGCCCCTAAGTATCTGACAACTTCTACTGTATTGATCAGGTCTTCCACATTTGTTAAGATTAGATTAAGAGCTGCTGATCCCTTTGTTGCCTCTTCTACCTTCTGGACCATAAAATTGTCTGCAAGGCAAGTGAGGAATTTGTTGGACTTTGTGCTCTTCACCGAGTTTGTTTTCCAGCAGATATCAGGATAGTTGAAGTTGCCCATGACTACTATATCTCTTCTTTGTGCCTGTTTGGTCAGCTGCTGACCGAAGGCTTCATCAAGTTCTTCATCCTGGTTTGGAGGTCTGTAGTAGACACCCATGACGAGATCTTTTTGAGTCCCGGTTCCCTTGATTCTTATCCAGATGCTTTTAAGCTGGTTTCCCGGATTACAGTCTTGCATTTCTTCTGCAACGTAACTGTTTTTGACATATAAAGCTCCTCCCCCTCCTCTCCCCTTTGTTCTATTTCTGTGAAGGAGGTTATAGCCCTCAATGGCTACATTCCAGTGATGGGAGTCATCCCACCAGGTTCCAGTGATGCCTTTGATGTCGTATGTGTGGTGCTGTGCTAAAAGTTGGAGTTTGTCTTGCTTATTTCCCATGCTCTGTGCATTAGTGTAAAGACATGTAAGCCCCTGTGACCTTCCCCCGAGCTGTTTATTTGGGACTATTGTGCTCTCGGTACTTGGTCCTTGCTGTGTTTGAGCAGTCCTCTGTTTAGCCTTTTGGCAGTTCTCTGTGGTCATAGGTAATATAGTGTTTGCCAGGCTGTTGTTCCCCTCCCCCAGTGGATCTAGTTTAAAGTGCGCCTGATGAGGTTTCTGAGTCTATGTGCAAAAAGAGGTTTTCCTACTTGTGTGTGATGCACCCCATCACTTGCCAGTAGGCCATCCTCCTGGAAGAGTAGACCATGGTCAAGAAAGCCAAAATGCTCCTCTTGACACCATTTTCTGAGTCAGTTATTGACCTGTACTATTTTTCTGACCCCCTTGTGTCCTACAACGGGGGGAGGGATGAAAAGATCACATGTACATTGTACAGTTTTAGCTTTGTTCCCAGAGCTCGAAAATCATTTGTGATCTTTTGAAAAGTATGCCTAGCGGTATCATTGGTTCCTACATGAATCAACATAAGGTGGTGAGGGTGATGGGGCTTTAGGAGCCTGCTGAGCCTCTGAGTAATATGGTGTATTTTTCCCCTCCTGGAGGAAGCATATTTCTCGAGCTATCCCATCTGGTCTGGAAATGATGGCTTCCGTTCCTATAAGGAGGGAGTCACCTACTACCAAGACCTGTTTCCTTTGAGGATTGACAGGGTCCCTTTTGTGCAAGACAGTGTGTATGTCCCCTGAAGAGTTTTCCTGTTGAAGTGAATCATGTAGGTGTAAAGTGTTGTCCTCCTCCTCGACATCCCCAGTGCATTCATCAATGACAATCCATTGAGATGCGTCTGAGAGCCCATCACTCTCCCAAGGATGTTCCTGTTGCTCCTGGTCTACAATTGGGGATGGAGCATTGGCATGATTACATAAGTGTGAATGTGGTGATGCACTGTCCCCGTCAGGGCTATCCCCTGCGCATTGATCAAGGGTGGCCCACTGAGTGGTATCTAAGTAACTGTGGTCCTCCACAAGATGTGTTTCCTGATTGTATGTTAGTGGTGTAAGAATTTGGAATCTGTTGTGTAAATCCAGCTGAGCAGAGGAGTTCTGCGGAGGCTGCCTGGTCCTGTGTCTCTTTCTATGGATGACCCCCTTCCAAGCCTGAGGGTTGTCTACCTTTGAGTTGATCTCCCCATAAAGTTCCTGATCATGGTGGTGTTGGTGTGATGCAGGCTGCAGATCTACAGCAGCATGTTGTGCAGTGTCCAAGAAGAGCTCAAGTGCCTGAATGTCCTAAGGGTCTTAATGCGGGCCTCGAGTTGTTGGATCCTCTGATTCTTGTATTATTTTTAGTTATTTTCTGTTATTATAGTATTTTATTGTATTAATTTTTTTAGTGGGATTGACCTGTTTACTTACTCAGTATTAGACCCTCAGGTATGCCTTCCCCAGTATTATAATTGCACAGTAATTGACTATGACAGCTGGGTAATCTCCCCTCCCTGTTGACATTGACGTATTTTGCACCTTGACCCAGATCGTTGGGATTTTAAGATTTTATTTTGTATGTGACTTTTATGACTGTTTTTATCGTTGTTTGATGTTTTATTGTTGATTGATTTGTTTTTACTGTTTCCTTATGTTTTTATATTGTGGTTCCGGGCTTGGCCCCATGTAAGCCGCCCCGAGTCCCTTCGGGGAGATGGGGCGGGGTATAAGAATAAAGTTGGTATTATTATTATTATTTATTTTATTTTTATTCTTTTATTATTTGTGTTTTTATTATTTTATTTTATTATTTGTATGTATTTTATTTTATTATTTTATTTTATTATTTTTATTTATGTTTTTTAATTGTATTATTTTGTTGGGTTTTTTTGTATTTATTTTATTATTTTTGTTTCTCTTTGTATTGGGTTGCTCTGAGTTCTGCGGTCTGCCTGGTCATGTTCCAAATGTATTCTCTCCTGATTTTTCACCTGCATGTATGGCAGACATCCTCAGAGGTTGTGAAATGTGTTGTATCAAAAGGAAGTGGGGTTTATATATCTGTGAAATGACCAGGGTGGAAGAAAGAACTGTTGTCTGCTTTAGGCAAGTGTGAATGTTGGAATTGGCACTGAATAGCCTTGTAGCTTCAAAGCCTGGATGGTTCCTGCCTGCCTGGAATGAACAAAATGTGGCTCCCAGTATTAAAAAAAGATTGTGAAATCAGGACAGCTAACTAAAGAACAGCACTGAGCAATCAGGGAATTCCAGACATGATGTACTGAGGGCCAGCTAACATCTGCCAACAAAGGATTCCTCACCGAAGCAGGAAGTAGGCAGGCCTTGAAGGTGGAAGGGCATTCAATGGTAATCAAGGTGGCCAAGTGGAACATTCACAGTCACCTCAGACAGATAAGAGTTGTCCCATCCTGGATATCATTGGTGAGAAAGAAATAAGCATCCCAATTGTCTGTTTTCAAACAGATCTCATAAACTCTGAGGATGCCTGGCATAGACATGTATGGCCATTTGGCAGCAGATAGGGTCGTGAGGAAATAGGAGGTTTCATAGGCTTTTCCTGAATCCGTTCTTATTATCCAACATATTCAGTTATCCAATGTTCTGCCGGGGTGTTTATGTTGGATAAGTGAGACTCTACTGTATATTTATAATCTTATATTATCTGCTTAGAACTCGATTATATGAGGCTCCTTCTACACAGCTGTATAAAATGCACACTGAAGTAGATTATATGGCAGTGTGGAGTCAAGTTAAGCCAGTTCAAAGCAGAGAATATAAGATTATAAATGGGTTATATAGCTGTGTGGAAGGGCCTTGAGTCTACACTGCCATATAATCCAGTTAAAATCAGATAATCTGCATTTTACAGGCAGTGTGGAAGAGGCCTAAGTGAGGCCTAATTCTATCTGTCCCCTGGGCTGAGTGGGTTGCTAGGAGACCAAGTGGGCGGAGCTTAGCCTTCTAACTGGCAGCAATTGGATAAAAACAATTATTCCTCTCCCTCTAATTAGGACTTTATTTTTCTTTTCTTTTTGTTGTCGGAACGTAGGGGCAAGGATGGTGGATTGTGCTGCCAAATTTCTAGGTTCTGGGGCTTGAACTTTTGTTGTTTGGTGGGAAGGGGAGGACACCATTACTCATTTATATATAGAGATGACTGGGAAATGGAAATACAGGTGGGCGGATGGGTGTGTGGCATTTGGGGACTTGGGTGGGTGGGTGTGCTTGTCTTTTAGGGTAGTTCTGAGCTTTGAATCACTCTTTAGCCTTTACAAAAGCCTTTAGATTCTTTTATTCTCTCCCTGTATTTTTTTCTCCTTGCTCCTCTCTTTTAGAAAGCACTTTAAAAAGATTTATTCTTCTTCTTCTTCTTCTTCTTCTTATTATTATTATTATTATTATTATTATTATTATTATTATTCCAGGAAACAGTAAAACCTCACTCTCAGGAAAACAACCTACCTAAACCTACCACTAATACCTATAATTTTTTTCCTTTGCAATCTCATCACAAGATATCTCTGTTGGTTTATTATATTTCTCTCTGTGTTCTCTGCCTTCTTTATTTCATTTAATAATAATAATTTGACTGTTGCCTAAAAATAATAAAACTATTGGGCTTCTGTGGAAGCTTTGCCAACAGAACACATTGTCTTTATTCTCTATTCTAACTCCAAACTCCTCTATCAGGAAATAAAAGATTATTTTTATTATTATTTGTGTTAATAAAAATCATCAAAAAAATTACCTGTTCATGTTGTGTTGCCCCTCACCACCAGAATTGTGTGTGTGTGTGTGTGAGTGTGTGTGTGTGTTAGATCCTCTGCTGGCTACAGCTGTCTAGCCTTCCTCCCCAAAAACATTAACAACTGATTGTGCTGTTCTTTTGAATATACAACTAGTCTTTTCCTTGTGTGTGGCATGTGTGTGCGTGCACATGCCCTTCCATTCTCTCTCACAAGTAGCCTGAGCCTATCCCTCCACTCAAATTCCAAAAAGATAGTACAACTTATTATTAATATTAATATAATACAATACATAGCATATCTTCTATATATATAAAAGGATAAAGTTGTTTGCACAGTGACTATAACAACAAAACTAAACGTCCCAGAAATATGAAACTTGGCAACACAACACAAAAGTCTTGCCTCCTGGTTATAACAACACAACCACACCACAAAACCACAATCCGGACCCACAAAACTCACAACAACGTATCATGACTATAACAACACAACTAAACGCCCCAGAAATACAAAACTTGGCAACACAATGCAAAAGCCTTGCCTCCCAGTTGTAACAACACAACCACACCACAAAACCACAATCCAGACCCACAAAACTCACAACAACGCATCGTGACTATAATAACACAACTAAACGCCCGAGAAATACGAAACTTGGCAACACAATGCAAAAGCCTTCTAAGTTGTAACAACACAAGCACACCACAAAACCACAATCTGGACCCACAAAACTCACAACATCGTGACTATAACAACACAACTAAACCAGATGGCCATCTGTCTGAGGGGTTTGTGTGGGGTCTTCCTCCATGACAAAAAGGAAGAAAGGGGTTGGACTGGATGCAAACTACAAATCCCAGCACCCCATGGCATGGAGTCCATGCATTTCAATTAGAGGCCTCTTCCTTCTCCCTTTCCCCGCCATCCAACCCACTGACCCAGTTCCATGGCTCCGCTGGCAGGAAAGGCTGGGACGGATAGAATGAAGGAAGGAGGGAGGGAAGGGAAGCGAAGGAACGCCAAGGACAAGAGCCCTCCCTCTCTGCCCGGAAGGCCAAGAGCAAAAGGGAGAGAAAGACCATTGATCCGCTTATATTTACCCTCCTTTCTAACCAGTGTGTTCTTAACAGCGAGTTCAGGATCAGAGCAGAGAAAGGGAACAGCATAGGAATAAAGGAAACAAGGAGAGCACCCACTCATCTATCCATCCACTCACCCACTAATAATAAACACCTACACAGGCAAGAATCAGCCATGCACTGAGGCTACAAGGCCATTCAGTGCTCATCCACCTCCCCAATCCCTACATTCACACTTGGCCTCCAAAAAAACAATTACAATAATAACAATGACAACAGCAACAATAAGAATCAACACCATCACAGGCAAGAAGCAGCCAGGCACTGAGGCTGAGAGGCCAGTCAGTGCTACACTGGGCCTCAAAAAACAACAACAATACAGTAGCATCTAACTTATCCAACCTTCATGACCACTACAACAACAACAATAATAAACACCTACACAGGCAAAAAAAAAAGACTATTGTACCACAATAAAAATATGAACCGCACTCAGCAAAATCAGACATCACAATTAACAACAAACCAAAGACAACAGGAATCTCAAGCAATTATCAATCAACACAAAAATTGAAGAAGGTAACAGACTTCAAATACTACTACTAATTTGAGTATAAAGAAGGGTGGAGGTCACAGCATAAATACAACCTAATGTAGACTGACCAACACCCCCAGACTAAGCCACAGCAACGTGTGGTCAGGCACAGCTAGTATATTAATAAACATATAAAACATATATACTAGAAAAATCACAAGAAATCATGAGGTGTGGAGACTGTCATGCTGCTTGTGCTGGCTGGGGGTCAAGTACCAGTGGCCAGCCTTCCAGGGGAGGCAGAGGGACAGGAAGAGGGAGAGAAGATACTACAACTGCATCTTGCCATTCTCCAGAATCTCAATCAAATCCTCCCATAACACCGCCAAATATACAGAGAAGAAGAATAACATCTCATTTAGGGGCCACTGCTGATGCTCAGCCTCCAAAATACCACTTCCAATGTTATTTCAAATTCCCACCATTAGTCCCAGTGGGTATGAGTCAGTGGAACTTGTGCAGGAGGAGAAGGTGAAGGAGGAGAAGGTGGAGGAGGAGATGGTAGTGGTAGTGTCTGTGTCTGGGGTAGATTCAGAGATGCGTTCCCCGCCTGCGTCGTCATGTCCAGCTGCACCTGCCCCCCTCCCAGCAAGCAGTTCCCCCTCCAAAGCACCTCGAAGGCATTGTTACTCTGCTTGGGACCACTTCTACTGCAATCCTTCCGATCCCAAGCAGGCAGTGTGTGTGCACTGCAATGCCAAAGTGAGCCAGGGAAAGGACGTAAAGCATCTCTCAACTGGTGGGTTGTGGAACCATGTAACGAGGCACCACCCCACACCAATTGGGGATGAGTCTGAAACTGAGGGTGGGAGTAGCAGCAGTTGTTCTAGTTCCCCTGCTGTTGGGAGTGTGAGGGATAAGTGGCAGTCCACCCTTCATAAGTGGGGCAGGGCCAGGGCCAGGAACAGAACAGGTCTGAAGTTGCCTACTGTGCATGAGATCACCCAGTGGATAGGAGAGTTAATGGCTTCCACATGGTGAAGAGGACAGGGTTTTGTCACTTCCTAGGTCACCTGGATCCCCAATACAAGATCCCTTCCTGCATCACATTCTCCTGCATGGTGATTCCATCCATGTACTGACACTGTACATGGATGTATTGAAGAAGTTGATGGATTATGCTGGCCAAACCTTAAATCACTTTGTCACAGATCTTTAGACTTGCAATGGTGCAGCCCACTTTTACCTCTCTCTGACTGCACATTGGGGTAAGAGAGGGAGAGGAATATGGAGACAGGGCATCGCTGGATCATGCTCCATGTTGAAGTCATGGATGAGGCCCCCACTGCTGCACAGCTCAAGGAGACCATAGAATGCATGATTTATGTATGACTTTCTGAGAGGCGGCTGCTCACACTCATGCATGGTTTTGTGGTGTTAGATTTCAGGACCAATGAGGTATGGCAATCAAAGACATTGGGTTTCTGGGCATGTCATGTCTGTTGCACAGACTCCACCTCACTGTGTGTGATGGCTAGACCTGTCAATGTTTCTGAAGGAAATTAACAAACTCCTAAACAACATCCAGCAGAACAGAGACCTGATCAAGCGTTGTTGGAAAATTGTGGGTTAATTCCACCACAGCACCAATAATGGAAAACTACTGAGGAGGACGCAGGCCGAGGAGGGGGTCCCCAAACACACACTCCTTCAGGACATCTCCACCCATTGGAACTCCACTTTCCTAATGCTCCAATGGATTATGGAGCAGCAGAAAATGATCCACGGCCTGTCACTGGCAAGTAATTGTCTCAGCATGTGCCACCTGACAAAGCTATAATGGGATATCATGGCCCAACTGTTCTCGGTAGTCCAACCCTTCCTGGAAGTAACTGAGACTGTTAGTGTTTCTACAGCCCCACTGATCCTGTGGTTCATCTGATGGTAGGGCTGAAGGAACACTTAGAAGGGCTTGAGAGGCCTGAGAATGGCTGGGCACTTGACACCACAGGTGCAGGAGGTGGTGAATTGCTTGACTGAAGCTGCAGGTAGATGCCTTGAGCCCTTCCTTTCCAATACAGAGCACATTTTGGTTGCCAAGTGCAATCTGCATCTGAAAACAGGATTCTGTTTGGATAATGTAGAGAGGTGGAAGTCCAAGCTCTTGTCAGCCATGAGGGAAGCTAACAAATTGTAGATCACAAGAGAGGGAGGTATAATGCTAGTAGCAATACAACCTTGTGCAAACATCTCAGACCCCTTTCTCAATCGACTAGCCAAAGCATGAGCGGCAGCATCACAAGTGGTGAGGCTAGCAATAGTGGTAGTCTCAGGGTGGGGTTTTCTGCTAGCGTGGTTGCTAGAAAAGTTGTGCCCGAGAAAACAACCAGCCAGACACTAAGGGTAGATCTAAGGTCCAGCAGTACCAGGACGAGCCTTTGGAGGATCTGTCCTGAGACCCATTGACCTACTGGGTGTCTCGGAGACAGAGGTGACCATATCTGGCAATGGTGGCCAGATACCTCAGCTACTCACCTACCAGTGTGACAAATGAAAGGCTCTTCAGGATGGCTGGAGATGTTGTCAGCCTTCAATGCATTCAGCTGAACCCTGCTACAGTAAAACAGATGTTGTTCCTTAAAGTCAATCTCCCACTCATGGCCTTCCCGGATGTTGAGCCCAACATGCAGTGAGGAGTCAGCATGACAGGCTGGCTCACTTGCTCTCAGAACTTCTCTTTTCTTTTTTTATCCCCTGTTTTCTTTCTTTCTCCAAACTCAAACTAAACTACCCCCCCCCCCTCTCTCAACTCTCACGTGGTGCCATAGCACATGCCAGTGTCACAGTGCCAAGTCTCCACCTGGCATGAAAGAGCTCATTTCCCAAAGGAGCACCCACCCACTGATGTTGCTGCTGTTGCTGTTGCTTCTGCTAGAGCAAGTCTCAGTCTTTCCACTCTCTGACCCATGTGTGCCATCACACTCCCCCCCCCCCCCCCGGTTGCTCTCTGGTCTCTCTAACATGAAAAAGAAATTCCGAAAAATCAGGGGATGACCGAAACATTATGAAACTTGGTGAGCTAGCCGAGGTAGATCTGCCCTCCAAGTGTGGCCAATTTCATCCTGATAGCCCTATAAATGTCAGGAAGGGGAGCCCAGGAAAACCCCCACATTGCTACCAATTGGCCAGATCTTGTCACATTTTTCAGCTGTGGACCAAAAATGACTTTTTGGACAATGGTCATTTTTGGGAGGTTCATGAAAAATGGGTCTGCCAAAATTCAGATAACAAAAATGGATTGTGGTTCAGCTGAATTGCACAAGCCTACAATTTACTACTTATGCTATTTTTCATCCAAGGTAAAGTGTAAGCCATGGCCTGTAGCTTTCCCCCTTTTTGATAGGGAACTAAGGAGCCTAGCAAAGAAATAAAAAGTTTGTATGTTTTTAGGCATCTCGGTTCTGATTGATAAAGGTCAAAGAGTAATTTGATCAAACCTAGACTAAAATATTCAGAGAGGAATGTAGTGGGAAACATGATTGAAACTAGCATGAAACTGAGACTGATTGACATATATACCTTCAGCACTTGATAGTTCTCACTTGATGATTTTGTTCAGTGATCTGCAGCTTTCATATGTGTGAACTTCTATCACTGAAAGGGATTGTGTTTGAGTTGGTTTTAGGTGACAAGGAAATTCTATTTGTGGCATTTAATCTGGGATGGCTTTCTCACACTTGCCAAGTATTGAACTTGTATGTGTGAAACTTACAAAGTGCTTGCCATTCTGAAATCAAATTGAAAGATTTTTCTCAAATGTACTACTACAAGTGTTGGTTATGTAGCAAATACATTTGATTGCATTTTAAAATGGTAAATAAAATTCATTTAGGATGCATGCATTTACAAGACCTCCATAATCAGTTAGCATCCCTTTAATATATGTTGTTCTTTGATGTTGTACAGGTGAAGAGCTAAGTTTATGCTAAGTATGTTAGTGAGAACACAGAACTATACTTGGACAGCTGCAGGATATTTCCCTAACTAGCCTATTCATTTCAGCTTGGATGATTCAAGATGTTCACAGCTTTATGGCACCAACACAGTGGGGCCAGAGGGTTTGGAGAGTTTTCTCTCCAAGGCATCAATATTTAACCATTTTTTTCCCAAATATGATTATCTTATATCCCCTCAATAGGCAACTAATACTGGGAATGGGAAGGAGCCTTCCATTACATCTAAATATAACTTCTTCAAGTCTAATTGTAGCAAAGACAGTTTCAGAGTAGTAGTAACCCCATCAGAGGCATTAACAGGAATTTAGCCTTTCAGTCCTCAGAGGTGGCCTTTCAAGATAATCTTCATAGCAAATAGTGTTTCACACTTGTACATGTGGATGCAAGAGCACACTGTAGCTGGAATGCCTTTGCAGACTACTCATGTACCGTGCTTACTTGTAGGCTATTCCATCACTATGAGCCATTGGGGGTGGGGGTGGGGGGGTCATGTGATGTGAGCTGTGGAGAATAGTGGCTATCTCTTATTCTTGTATTCCATTATAATACTTTTTATGGTTAGGAAGCTATAAAGAATTTTTATTCATTCCAAGGGGAAAAAACAGTGATGCCAATGGGGGAAAAATGCAAAACATAGTTAAGTGGAATGCTGCTCAAAATAAATAGGTGCTAGTTTACCAATGACTGTTTACCACTGAATTCTTTTTGCATCTAGACATACTTCATCTAGGCACATAGCATGTTTAAATCAAGTACTATAATGTGTAACATTTGTGCTACTAAATGTACCTGCACACTACTGTCATTGCTATTACTGCTGCAAATTCATCAAATTATATTGGGCTCTATAAAGTCACCTATTGATAGTCTCAAATGCTCACCTATTGATAGTCTCCAACACTCGCTTATCCAATGTTCTGGATTATCCAACACATTTTTGTAGTCAGTGTTTTCAATATATCGTGATATTTTGGTGCTAAATTCATAAATACAGTAATTACTACATAGCATTACTGCATATTGAACTACTTTTTCTACCAAATTTGTTGTCTAACATGATGTTTTGGTGCTTCATTTGTAAAATCATAACCTAATTTGATGTTTAATAGGCTTTCCCTTAATGCCTCCTTATTATCCAACATATTCGCTTATCTAACATTCTGCTGGCCCATTTATGTTGGATAAGTGAGACTCTACTGTACTGTATTTACAAATTTACCATTAAAATATCACAATGAATTTAAAACACTGACTACAAAAACATTGCTTATGAAAAGGCAGTCTGCGTTGGATAATCCAGAACACTGTATAAGCGAATGTTGGATAAGTGAGATTCTACTTTAATATGAAATAATTACTGGGATAGAATAATGCAGAACAATATAATCTCTAAAACCAGGACAGTAAATAAAGACCAACAGTCTGAAAGCAGGAAAATTGGAAATTCCACAAAGGAAACAATCAGGGCCAGCTAACACCTACCAAGAAAGGATTCTTCCAGAAAGGAAGCTGAGAAGGAAGTGAAGCACTGTGTATTACCAAAGTCATTATTATTACTTTCTTCATTATTATTATTATTATTATTATTATTATTATTATTATTATTGTGTTGCGGTCAACCGTAAAAATGAATACAATCTGGCGCCAAGTATTCAAAAACACTAAAATCTGAAAATATATAAATTAATGTGGTATAATAAAACAGAACAATACAATCTCTAAAATCAGAACACTAAATAAAGAACAACACTCTGAAAGCAGGGGAATTCCACACAGGAAACAATCAGGGCCAGCTAACACCTCCCAACAAAATATTCCCATCATCAAAGTCTGGCAAATCCTCTGTTTTCTCAGAGCCACAGACAGTAGAAGGACATAAAATATCACAAAGAACACCACTCTGAAAACAAGGGAATTCCAGACAGGAAACAATCAAGGCCAGCTAACACCTCCCAACAAAATATTCCCATCATCAAAGTCTGGCAAATCCTCTGTTTTCTCAGAGCCACAGACAGTAGAAGCACATAAAATATCGCAAAGAACACCACTCTGAAAACAAAGGAATTCCAGACAGGAAACAATCAGGGCCAGCTAACACCTCCCAACAAAAAATTTACTCGGGGAGGAAACAGCCAGGCTTTAAAGCTGCAAGGCCATTACATCCTAATCATTTTTCCTAATTGCAGCATTCATACTTGCCTCCAACAGACAAAAAAAAAACCCAATCAGAAATATTGTATATTCACAACCTTTAGGAAATAATATCCCCTGATGGCGCAGCATGTTAAAGCGCTGAGCTGCTGAACTTCTGGACCGAAAGGCCGCAAGTTTGAATTGGGGGAGCAGAGAGAGCCCCCACTGTTAGCCCCAGCTTCTGCCAACCCAGAAGTTCGAAAACATGCAGATGTGAGTGCATCAATAGGTACTGCTCCGGCAGGAAGGTAACGCCGCTCCATGCAGTCATCCCACATGACCTTGGAGGAATCTACAGACAATGCCGGCTCTTCGGCTTAGAAATGGAGATGAGCACCAACCCCCAGAGTCGGACATGACTGGACTTAACGTAAGGGGAAAACCTTTACCCCTTACCTTAACTACCACCAATTCCTCAATACTTTATTTCCCATACCACCATACTTCGCCACAGCAACGCGTGGCCGGGCACAGCTAGTCCATAATAAAAGTGAAAACCCATATGTGTGTATGTGGCACGGGTGTCCGCTCACACAGACAGCCTCCGGCCTCCACAAACAGGCTATAGTTCCCAGTGCTGAGAAGCCAGCAAGTCACTCCTTTGCACTGACATTACAGTTACAGCGAGTGCCATGAACATGTAGCCCAACCCCTGCCAATGTCCTCCCCAAACACTACGGCCCACCACCCAAGGAATGCTTTCATTTGGGAACAATTTCATCCTGGATTTTGCTTTTTCTTCCACCACAGGCAGGCATCGCAGGGTTCTCCATTTCTGTGGAATTTGCATGACCCCGCCTACTGCCCTTCCCTTTCAAATATGTCTGCATAACAAACAGAGCAGAACTGAGCTGCAACTAAACTTACTGGAAGAGTTTGGGGATTGACTGCACATGGTGGAAGTTGGAGTTCACCCCGCATCAAGTCAGAGCCCTGTGACTCCTACTGGGGAATTTAGAGGAGTTGCACTTCACCAACACCCAGATAACCGAAACAGTGATGGGTCTGGACCAAACTTTCCATGCATACCTGATATGCCCAGATTTGAATACTGGTGGGTTTTGAGAGGAATTGCCCTGTACATTTGGGAGTAGTAGGTACTGGGATTTATAGTTCACCTGCAATGAATGAGCACTTTGAACCCAACCGATGATGGACCAGGACCAAACTTGGCACACAGAGCTCCCATAACCAATACAACATATTGGACAAGTTTGGGGGAAAGGGAGTTATCGTTCACCTGCATCCAGAGAAACACTGACCCCCACCGGCAATGGACCAGGACCACACTTCACACAGAGAAGCCTCATGACCAACTGTACATACTGCAGGTGTTTGTGGGAAGGGGCCTTTATTTTGGGAGTTATAGTTCACCTGCATCCAAAGACCACTGAACCCAGGCAATGACAGATCTGGACCAAACCTGGCACACAGACTGAACATTGCCTGCTGTGGATACTGACAGATGTTTCGGGCAATTGCCCCAGGACTCTGGGAGTTGTAGTTGTTCCCCCCATCCAGAGAGTACTGCAGCCAGCCAATAATCAGCCAGTGACAGATCTGGACCACACTTGGTACACAGGCCCCAAATGGCCAACTTTTCATACTGGCAGGGTTTGGGGAGGATTGAGCCATGATTCTGGGAATTGTAGTTCACCCAGTCCAAACAGAAGACATAACATTGAAAGACAAATAATACTATTCTCAAATGAACCAGGCACCGCTGGGTCCCCAAGCTAGTCTATATCTATATCTATATCTATATCTATATCTATATCAAAAGTCAGTGTTTGTATGCGGCCGCGGACAGCGATGTATGCGGCGGACGGGTGGTGTATGTGGCAGTTTTCTAATTGGCCGTCACTATCACAGGCCACTGTGACTGCCAGGAATTACTGACATGGACCAAACTTGGCACACTTAACCCCCATGATGCACTTTATGGCCTGGTGCCATTTGTGAGCCAGTGGACCATGGGTTATGGGATTTGTAGTACTTTCAATCACTACGGCTCCCACAGGCCAGTGCAATGCCCACCAGTGACGGAACTGGACCAAACTTGGCACACAGAACCCCCATGATGCACTTTACGGCCTGGTGCAGTTTGGGGGAGGATGGACCATGGATGATGGGATTTGCAGTACTTTCAAACGCTTCGACTCCAACAGACCACTGCAGTGCCCACAAGTGATGGAAATGCACCAAACTTGGCAAACAGAACACCCGTGACACCCTTTATGTCCAGGGGAAGATTGAGGGAGGACGGACCAAGGATGATGGGACTTACAGTTCATTCACTTACTTCTTCAGACCACAGAAACTTCCACAAATGACAGAACTGAACCAAACTTGGAACACATATCCCAAATGGCACACTTTATACGGTGCAACATTTTGGGGGAGGATGGACCAAGGATTATGGGATTTGCAGTACCTTCACCCAATTTGCCTCCCACAGACCACTGCGATGCTCATGAATGACGGAACTGGACCACACTTAACACACAGATGCTATGTGCCCCACTTTACACCCTGCTGTGGTGTGGGGAGGGGATGGACAATGGATGATGAGATTTGTAGTACCTTCACTCAATTCACCTCCCACAGACCACTGTGATACCCAGCAATCATGAAACTGTACCATATTTGACTCAAAGGTGCAATGTGGTCCACTTTATGTCCTGGTACAGTTTGTAGAAGAATGGAACAAGGATGATGGGATTTCCAGTACCTTCATCCGATTAACCTTCCACAAACCACTGTGATGCCCATGAATGACGAAACTGTACAAAACTTGACACAAA
The DNA here is from genome assembly GCF_035594765.1 of Anolis carolinensis. Lineage (NCBI taxonomy): Eukaryota > Metazoa > Chordata > Lepidosauria > Squamata > Anolidae > Anolis > Anolis carolinensis. The sequence continues at coordinate 93,319,138 of NC_085843.1, forward strand.
GGTGCAAGGTGGCCCACTTTATGTCCTCCTGCGGTGTGAAGGAGCACTGGACCAGGGATGATGGGATTTACAGTACCTTCAGACACTTCCTCAGACAACTGCAACCCTGATCAACCCTGATCAATGACTGATCAAGACCAAACTTGGCACACATCAACCACTTTAGGTCCTGCAGCAATTTGAGGAACAATGGACCATGGATAATGGCATTTACAGTATCTTCGCTCACTTCCTGAGACCACTGTAACACCTACCAATGACTGATCAAGGCCAAACTTGGCACAGAGACCACCTATGACCTACTTTACATCCTGATGCTGTTTGGAGGGGGTTGGACCATGGGCATTGGGACTTGCATATGGGAACTTCAGTTCACCCACACCCACTGAACCCAGCTGACATTGATCTAGGCTACACTTGGAACACAGGCAAACAATGCCTTTCTCAAATGACCCGGGCACCGCCGGGTCCCCAAACTTGTAAAATTCAGTGTTTGTATGTGGGTATGTGGCAGCTTTCTGATTGGCTGCCACTTCCCACAGGCCTCTGTGACCTCCAGGAAGGACGGACCTGGACCAAACTTGCCATACATAACCCCTATGACCCATTTTACGTTCTGGTGCCGTTTGGGGATGATGGGCCATGGATGATGGAATTTGCAGTACTTTCGAATGGTACATCTCCCACAGACCACTGTGACACCCACCAGTGAGGGAACTGGACCAAACTTGATGCACAGGCCCCATGTGACCTCCTTTACATCCTGGTGTAGATTGGGGCAGGATGAACGACAGATGATGGGATTTGCAGTACTTTCCCTCCCTTCTTGAGACCACAGCAACTGCCACAAATCACAGAACTGAACGAAACTGGGCACATATACTCCCAAATAACACACTTTACATGCTGCAGCAGTGTGGCGGAGGCTGGACCAAGGATTATGGGATTTGCAGTACTTTCATCCAATTCACTTCCCCTAGACCACTGTCATGCCCATGAATGATGAAACTGTATCAAACTTGACACACAGGTGCAGGGTGGCCCACTTTACATCCTGGTGCCATTTGGGGGAGGAGGGACCATGGATGATGGGACTTGTAGTATCTTTACTTGCTTCCAGGGACCACTGTGACCCCCACCAATGACTGATCAAGACCAAACTTGGCACATAGAGCCATCATGACCCACTCTACATCTTGGAACGGTTTTCAAGGGATGGAACATGGATGATGGGACTTTCAAAACCTTTACTCACTTCCTGAGAGCACTGGGGCTCCCACCAATGATGAATAAGGACCAAACTTGGTACTCAAAGCCCTCATCACCCACTCTACATATTGGTGAGGTTTGGAAGAGCTTGGACCATGGATGATGGGACTTGCAGTATGTTCACTCACTTCCCGAGACCACTGTCACCCCCACCAATGTCTCATCAAGACCAAACTTGACACATACAGTCCCCATGGCCTACTATACATCCTGGCACTGTTTGGAGTGGGGTGGACCATGGATGATGGGACTTGCATATGGGAGTTGTAGTTCACCTGCATCCACTGAACCCCGCTGACCCTGGACCTAGACTCAACTTTGAACACAGGCAAACAATGCCTTTCCCAAATGGCCCGGGCACAGCCAGGTCCCCAAGCTAGTAGAATATAAGCAGGAGGCAAATATTTGATAATAGGATAGGCCACTGTGATCGTTATATCCACAGGTCCCATGTGTGCAACTAAAATGGAATCATGGATTTTTATGCATGGATGTTCAAACAGAAGTTATTGCTTCTGAAAGATGATGATGATGATAATAATAATAATAATAATAATAATAATAATAATAATAATAATAATAATAAGTTTATTTGTATCCCGCCTCCATCTCCCCCGAAGGGGACTCGGGGCGGCTTACAGCAAAATCAAAATACAAACAATGATAAAATATAAAACATCAGGACAAAAACAAAAACCAATAAAAAATATACACAATAAGTTAAAAAACACAACACAGAATTAAAACATCAGGTTAAAAACAATGAGGTTGCAATAGTGGATAAGCAAAGTGTACGGTGCACATTATGGGTATTTATCTTTCATATTATATTTATTTTATATCTTTTATATTATGTAGATTGCATGCAGAGTTGCAGAGTGGAATCTGAGTTCTTAACTCTATTGGTTAGTCACAACTAGAATGGCTTAATTTTTGTTGAGTATTAAAACATACATGTCTTGTGAACATATAGGTAAATCACATTGATTCAATAGATCTAATCTAATCTAGTTGTGAATAACAACAGGATATATTTATTTATTTATTTATTTATTTCATTTATACCTTGCCTATCTCACCTTCAGAGGACTCAAGGAGGCTTACAGACACTGGCAAAATATAATCCCGCATATGAACATAACAATAAAAACATACCACAATTAGACCTGAGAATACAAAAAATATCACAGATGTTAACTATACAGAATACACCCAGAGGTTTTTTATTGATTTTTAAACTAAAATTTCTAAACTTAAACAGTACTTGTTAATTTATTTTACTGTTCTCTTCAAAAGCATTTTTAAAGTTTGTGTTGAGGATAAATCAACTGACATAGAAGCCACCAATCAGTACTTCCAATGCTTAAACGAGTGAGCCCCTTTGATTTCACACCTTTACTCAAGATCCGCTTATCATGGATATAGACTTTTACACAGTTGTATAACCCAGAATATCAAGGCAGAAAATACATACCTGTTTTGAACTAGATTATCTGAGTACATACACACTGCCATATAACCCAATTCAATGTGGATTTCATAATTCCATAAGAGCAGATATTTTGCTACTGTGACTGTTGGCTAAACTATCCTGGGTCCAGGGGTAGCTTTCCACATAAGCTCTGCCTTCAAAGTCATGAATAGAAGAAGGAAATCATTTTTTGGCAGATTAGTTCCTTCAAATCTTTTATTCTTACTAGCCATTGGGAATATATTGCACCTGCACGTCTTGATAGATAGTCATCTTTCAACCCAGAAACCGATGTACTGGTGTGGTAGCTTCTGGTACTGTCAATATATAAAATGATTGAAAGCTGTTTGGATATTTGCAAGAAGAGTTGCTTTTAATTTTGAGGCAACTAATCAGAATTCCCATGGAGGAATAGTGGATTTGTGTGCATGACAGCATAACATTAGCCTCTTTCTCAGGGCCCTTTCACACAGACATATAATCCAGAATAAGGCAGATAATCTACAATATCATCTTTGAATGGGATTATCTGAGTCCACATTTCCATATAATCCAGTTCAATGTGTATTTTATGCAACTGTGTGGAAGGGGCCTCAGTTAAGTTTTTGAGGTTGCCCCAAGAATAACTTAACATTTAAATATTAGTGAATGTCCTTCCCTTATTACTTTGTATTGTTTTGCACTCCACTCTGATTCCATTTTTACAAAAAGGGAATACATTGTGACAGTTTTCATGTCTTCTGTATTTCCTGATGGATGAGTATAGTCTTTGGAGAACTTGTGCAATAGATAGATATGAAATTATGTGCAATGACTATTGGAAGGACTATGATTGTGGATAGCATGGCTAATAGTGAAGGTATTCTTTTAAATCTTTTAATATATTTTATAATTCTATTTTAAATGTTTATTTTAATTGTACATTGTTTTAAGGCATCAAATAGTTGTCTATGTGTAAAGCCGCCTTGAGTCCCCTCCGGGGTTGAGAAAGGCGGGGTAGAAATGTCGTAAATAAATAAAAAAATAAATAATATATAACTGATCTGCCAGAAATAGATGAAACTATAAATATAAAAAGAGAAAAATGTTTAATTAATCTAAGGGATGGAATTCATTGCTCCTAATTTGATTTGATTATACCTTCAGCTTACATCAACTGTCATGGTTTAATGCTATGGAATTATGGCAATTGTAGCTTTACAAGATCTTTAGCCTTCTCTGCCAACCACTGTGCTTTTCATGCATGGCAGGAGGTTGGACTAGATGGCCCATGTGGTCTCTTCCAACTCTATTATTCTGTGATTCTATGACTGTGGGTGCCTCCCATGATTCCATAGCATTGAGCCATAGGAGTTATGTCAAACCTATTAGCCCAGCAGTCAAGATGGATTCTTTGACAGAATTATATATCTAGATCTTTGGCTTACATCCAGTTGTTAGTTTCATGGAGACCCCTTTATTTATTTATTTTTATTTCCTACTTTTCTCCCATAATTGGGATTCAAAGAGGCATACAGTGTTAAAAACAACAAAATTACAGACATAAAATTCAACAAAAAAACATCATAATGAAACAGATTACACAATTCATAACCCATATAAATCTATTAATAGTTAAAAACTACAACATATCCTATTAAAATTCCCATGAATTTCATAGGGTTGAGTAGATGCATTAAATCAGTGGAACATATATTAGTGTTGACTTAAAAATTTTTGACTGATAGGATTGGTCTATTCAAGTTGGCATGTAATACTTAAACCTATGTTATTTCTACTGCTCATAGCATAACAGGCATGATAATGTAGTTTAAAAAAACAGGCTAAAGCAGAATTTAAAGATATTGACTGCTTTTAATGCATAATTCAAAAAGCAACTCTCTGCTTATCTAGCAAAAGGACCAATAATGATTTCTTTACCAGTCTTCCATCCCTGTGCTACTTTGAGAGAACAGGTGGTCTTATACAGCTAAGGAAGAGGATGCTCCCAGCTGTAAAGAGAAAGGATAATTTTATTTATCATTTTACTTCTTGTCTTATTTTGAAATGTAAACCCTCCAGTGTGACTATGCATCCATAGAGCCCTCGAGGTGCCTAACACTATGCTATAAACAGCAATAAAAATATATTCAAAAATGTTATGTCAATTTAAAGTACATAGAAAAAGAGCATAGTATGTTTTTGCTTGTTTCATTCTCTGGTTTTTCCTTTACGTCACTGACTAAAAGCAGCAAACAAACATATTCAAGAAAATTCCCCCAAAATTGTGCCCATTCGATTTTGAAAGTTGGTTATTTGAAAATCCAAAAGCTTGTTTAATAATAATATATTAAGTAAAGGTTCCTTGTTATACCATAAGACATAAAGTTCAACGTATAATTTGTTTATTCTAGTATGCATGGTAAACATTAATCCCATTTCCTTTGAGGTAAACTTGGCCCACAGCACTTTAAACTCTAATTGGGGCTTTATTTCCTATATGGAAAACATAGTATGTTCTATACTTTTTCTTTTTCTTTTTTTAAAAAACCCAACTCTTAAAGTGATACCAACATTCTACTAAAAAAAGGTATTTCGAAATGCCGACAAATGCCCTAAAGTATTAATCTTAGCAAGTCACTAAAAATGTCATGAATCTTTCTTCATCTCTCTCATACACACACACACACACACACACACACACACGGCTTTCCTACTTCTTCTTGGCTGAAACAGAAGGAAGGAAGAGAGGGAGGGAGGAATCATCTCTACTGATTCTTCTGAATTTTTGCATTGCTGGTCATAGATTGTAATCCTGTTAGTAGCATACATATGTACTTTATAATTCAAACAGTCATTCTTTTTTATAGTATGATGCTAACTAAGCACTTACTGCTAGCCACAAAGGGCCCTTTCACATCCCACAGTTATTGCACTATGGTTCTGCATTAACTGCAATGGCAACATCCACTGGAATCCTGGATGTTGTAGATAGGTGAGGCAATAGAGTTTTCTTTTTTAGAATTCTAAATGACCCTGATAAACTGAACATTGCAGGATCCGATATGATAAAACCAAAATAGTGCTATAATTGTGCAGTATGACAGGGCCCTGAAGTGATGTGGAATTGTACACAAATGCTGAGAAGCTCCCTTCGTTGGTGAAAAATAAGCTCTGCAAGTACATTTGCGAAGCATTATGCTCTGAAATAATTATACACAAATAGTGGCCATATTAGTGCCAGAATCTTTTATTCACCCCTCCCCCAATTACCATCACTTGTTATCATTACAGCAGTTGCCATGTTTATTCAGCATTCTTCAACCTATTGCTCTGGATGTATTGGACTATAGTTCTCATCACATTACTCCAGCATTACCTAGGTATGTGCTAAGGATGGAAATTACAGTCACACACAGAGAGAAACCATAAAAGCAACAGGTTGTGAAAATGTACATTAATATTTTGAAAAAGCCAGATGACAACAGTTTAGAATTTTAGTTGCTAGCTACTGTTTTTCAGTGACTACTAGGCATGTGCGATCCAAAAAAAATGGTTCTAAACTGTGTTCAAAAGTAGGGGACCCTGGCACTTCATTTATAAAGTCTTTTCTGAATTTTAAGAGTATAAATTTTGGAACTCTAACAAAACTTACGAACATTTCACTCATCCATAGATCTGTTGGGAATTTTCAAAGTTTTTTGAAACAACATTTTTAAAAAATATTACAAGAGTCATCTCTGCCTCCCCTCCCTCCTCCATCAGCCTTGATTCGCTGAGAGGCATGCCAACAAATTTGGCTTCATCTCTCAGCAGGATTTGGTTGCCCTTTGAATTTTAGCTGCACAACTACATCTGAAGACATTCGAGGCTTAAGAATCGAAGATTCCTTTTGATTCAAATTTTTAATATGGAGGGCAATGAGCAGACAGTTTGGAATCCCCTTCAGAAGTGCTAAACCTCTGAATTAAATCCGACTTTTTAGAACATCCACTCCAAATGCAAAAGCCTAGTGACTACATTTCTATGCTTTCAATATAAAATCTACTGTATATATCTGCTGTGTACACTAAGTATTATTTTCAAAATAATTAAGCTGTTTATTCTTCTGAGAAGCATGGTCCACATGCTGCTTCAATTAATTGATATTAGGAATTCATTATCCACTATGAGCTACCTGCCAAGGAACTTTGTAATATTTTTCTCAAGTTCTAACAATGCAGTTTTAGCCCCACAATCTTTTTTTGTAAATGTGATAAAAGATACATTAGGCAACACACCTTCCTTACTAATCAGTACATAAGTGTTAACGTAAATTGGTATCATGCAGTTATTACAAAATGAGCAGAAAATAAGGCTGCATTTAAATTAGCATCAATTTGGTTTAGTCAAATGGTGATAAATGAGATCATCACTTCAGAATGACTAGTAAATGCAATGGAAGCAAGCTGTTTTATGTAAATGCAAACTATCTTTTACAATGATGTGAATGATGTGGAGTTTTGACAGTTGTTCCTATGACAGCCTGATACTGGTACCATGCATCATATAAATACACACACATACATACATACACAATTACATGGAACTGAGGTTTGGAAAAGAATAGAGTGGAAATATGAACATGTGCTTGAGTAAATTAATTTCACACAGAAGCATATTAAAATGCTTGACCCTTTCAGATGAAATTCAAATACATTTATATGCTGTAACCCACTTGGTTACTGGGAAGTGTAGTTATGCTCATCAAAGACCTACTTTTTCTTCTGGTTCAGTGCTCTGCATGATCTGAATCACATTTTCATCTTTCAGTGCCCAACACCAGTAGCTGCAACTTTGATAGATCCGAAGAATTGGTAGGAACAAGAAGAATTTGTATAACCTTTTCTTACAACACTTTTTGACACTAGCCAGTAAAGGTATGTCTCTTTCTTCCCAGCCTGACACATTTCAATCATTTTGAATGGCAGATCTCATCAATCCCATGTAACATGGCCACTTTTGAGAGTTCATATGACATGAAGAAGAAGCAGGCTGATTTTTTGCTTCTCCAAAGACTAGGACAAAAAGCAATGGATTCAAACTATAGGAAAAGATATTTCAACCAAATATTATAAAAATCTTGCTGACAGTAAGAGTTGTTTGACAGTGGAATATGCTGCCTTGGTGTATGGCTTGTCCGCTCTTTCCGTATGCAAACATTAGGACTGTGCACTTTCACACAATCTGTCCCAAGTGAGACTCATATGTAAAAAGAAACAAGGAAAGAGTGGAAGCCCTCATCAAATTAATGGAACCTATCTGTAATTTACAAGCATTGAAAGAGTAAGTTGTCAAAATGCGAGACATAAAAAAGGTGGGAAAAGCCTGCATTTATTTCATTTGGGATAAGCATCTGGAGCACAGGGTCATATAATGATGGCATTCGGGGGAGGGAGGGTTGAAACTTTTTAAAAGTGAAACATGACGAGTAGTTCCATAATGCAAAATAATTTAGAAATCAGGCTCCATCGATAAACTTCAGTGGACACTCAAGACAGATAAATTTCAGTGGACACTCATGGGGATTTGGTTAATCAGTTAAAATTCATTAGTTAACCAGGTTTTTCTTTAAAACCTGAAAATTTTTGGGAAGGGGGGGGGGTTGAACCCCTAACACCCCCCCCCCCTCCTTGGCTACAGCCCTGATGGCATTTCTGGTAGCACTTCACCAGAATGTCATGGTCCAAGCAAAGAAGGGGCATCTCATCTGACCTCTCTAGGAAGTTGAATCCTTGGTCAGGCCACAGACCTTATTTGGGACTTTTCAGATATAATATGTAATAGTAATGCTTTAACCTCCCACTCCTCTTTTCTGAATGCAAACTGTTGATCATATACTAGCCACATGTGACATCTTTAGTTTGCAGGGGGGGATTATTTGTGGTTTCCTCTGTTATCACTATGATATTTTCAATTAGAATGACACTCATACATAATGTCAGTACTATAGATTGATGTGCCACTCATAATTACAATCCTGTATTTTGTATAGGAGTTCAGTGGAAGGCAAAGGTGTTTTAAAGAAATAGACTAGAAATTAAAACGAGTTAAAGATTAAAACCAATTCAAAAGTGGTGAGGGTTACTGAAGTAAGATATTGTGCAGAGCTACCCCATGTGCTGAATCTGTTTTGGGGATATGGTACTGCACTTTGGATTCCTCCTTTAAAATTCAGATTAATAGCTGTATCAGATTCTGATCAAAGAAGACTAGGTTATTCACATTTTAAATGCCTCATCATTACATTTGCCATATCTGAGTCTCATACCACCCAGCAAGACAGCATCAATATAAAGCAATGGCATTAATATCAATGGGTGAAATCCTTGTGCCAGCGGAACTACTGACTGACAGATGGGCAGTTTGAAACTGGGAAGAGCAGGTGAGCTCCTTCTGTCAGCTCCAGCTCCCCATGCAGGGAAATGAAAGAAGCCTTCCACAGGATGGTAAAACATCAAATATCTGGGCGTCCCCTGGGTAATGTCCTTGCAGATGACCAACTCTCTCACACGAGAAGCAACTTGCAGTTTCTCAAGTCCCTCCTGACAAGAAAAAAGATGCCAATGCCACTGATGTTGGAATCACAGACGCCTTAAAGGGCCAGACTTAAAAGTGTCTTTAAAACAGTTTATTGAAACAAAAGGAGAAGGACACAGGGATACTTAAATGCAGTTCCATTGGTCAAAAACCCAAACCAGACCTGGTTCAAAAGGATAAACCGAAATGTAATCCAGATCAACTGGATGCAAAAAGCAACAAGTCGAACAAAGTGTTCCAAGGCAAAACAAAAAGGCACAGTACACAAATGGTTAACAGAGAGAGTTGCAAGAAGAGAAGCTTCGTCAGCCGAAGTCCAAGGTCAAAGCACGAGGAATCCAAAACAGTGTTGCTCCAATGTCTGCAGAAGCAGCATCTTCAGCCAAACCAGTTCAGGTTCAAACTGCAGATCCAAACATGAAACAGGCAGCAGCAAGACTACAAGACATTTTCCCAATACCCAGCACACAAACACACATCAACACCTTACCTTCTGCAAAGTCCCCTCACCCCTGAACCCACTTTTATCTAGAAACCATCATCAGAGGATGAACTGACCACTGCCCCATCACCATCTCCCACAGCTGCTCCCAGCTCTTCACGTGAATTCCTTTGACTCTCCCTCCAATTCCTCCATCTCCTGTCAAGACTTAGATTCCCCCCAAGAATCAGTTGGATCCCCTGATTGCCAGTCTTCACTCCCAGAGAACCCCATAAAGGTACCACTAGTTGTTGGTGCCTCACAAATAGCTTGCACTTCTCTTATCTTAGTCCAATCCATGGTGTCTCCTTCTTCTCCTTCACTCATTGACCCATCATCCCCAGAGAATCCCTCAAACGACTCTTCATCTGTAGGTGCTGTAAGTATGTCCCGAATCCTCTTTCTCTGCTGCTCATCATTGGATTCCTGCTCCCGAGTAACCCTTTTCCCCCTTCTGACATCCATACTACTGTCTGCAACATTATCATCCCCAGAGAATCCCTCAAATGACTCCTCATCTGTAGATGCTGTGAATATGTCCCGGATCCTCTTTCTCTGCTGTTCATCACCAGATTCCTGCTCCCGAGTAACCCTTTTCCCCCTTCTGACACCCATACTACTGTCTGCAACATCATCATCCCCAGAGAATCCCTCAAACGACTCCTCATCTGAAGGTGCTGTAAGTATGTCCCAGATCCTCTTTCTCTGCTGCTCTTCATCAGATTCCTGCTCCCGAGTAACCCTTTTCCCCCTTCTGGCACCCATACTACTGTTTGTAACATTAATCACAGGTTCTACTACAACAACTGACTTCTAGTGATTTACAATTGCTTATGATGCCAATTAACTTGGATACCTCAGATTCCAATTAGGCTAGAAATATAATGAAATGCTAATACCATTACTCTCTTCTTAATTTCCTTGTCAGTTTTTCTGTTGTCAAGGATGCCACCTCAATTTAAAGTGTCTTGGACACATATGAAAAGTATTGTCCTGAGTTTATGGTCATCAGATAGTGATTTTCAATGTATTTGTTCTCTTCCAAATAGCTCTGTTCAATATCCAAAGTATTACTGCAACATTTTGGTTAGACTGCAGTAATGTTCCATAAAGTAAAGAATTCTATAAAGGTATTAAAAGGATATCATGAAAATTTGTTTCTAATCATTTAGTAAAGTAAAATCTAGCTGATTCCAACTAAAAGGTATAGTTATCTTTGTAAAGATACACTTAAAAATTAGTGATGCAATCTAACTTTGCTGTACTTATGTGTAGCTCGCATAGAGGAAAATACATTTAATTTTGCTTTCGTATGCATGTTTCCCTATTTTTTCTTGAAGAAATGTACAACATTCTTGGGATATTAAAATGATTTACATTTTTAAGGGCTCTTTTTTAGAGTTGTTGCTGGAACTAATGTGTTACAGTTTCCAATCTTAGCCTCCAGCCCAATCTGCTGCTTTGTTTTGTTTACACCTCATTGCATTTCCTTTGTCGTTCCATCCTTGCTCCTTTGATGAAGTCATCTATCTGTATTTTCCCCAATGACTTTGAAAACTAAGCCAAAAATGTTGGGGAATAGTTAATAAGGCAAGCCAAATTATCTTATAGTTTGATGGTATTGAGCAAAATCATGGCAAATGCAAGGACATCCTGGAGAGCTCATCTTCAACTGTCTCTGTTGGCTAAAACAAACAAACAAACAAACAAATAAATATTTCAACAGTGATAAGCCATAGTCCTCTCTCATTTATGGCAATCCACATACTAATTCACAATGATGAAATATGACAGACCATTTCATCATTGATTGGCCTGAATTCTCAAACAGTAAACAGAAACACCCTATGCAAGTGTGAATATATGTTAGTAATGGCAATAGATCCTTGATGGTGATAAAGAAGGATGCAGCTGTTATCAGTGTAGATGGGGATATACACTGCTATATTATTCAGCTTCAAACTGCATTATATGGTCTGTTTAGACTCATATAATGTTGTTAAATGCATTGAATGGCATTATATAATTTGCCCCAAATACTTAGGACTTCATCACATTGGCAAATGTACCTGTCCTACAACACTTTCTCTACAATTCAGGGATGGAGCCTTCCGGATGCCATCAAATGAGCTGCTTCCAAGTGGGGTCCACCCCTGAACTGTGGTGAAAGTGTTATAGGGCATTAATTCTACAGTGTGGGTGCACCCTAAGGTGAAAATGCTGAGGAAAAAAAACATGTTTACCCTATTTATTAAGAGGCAAAATGAGGCCAACATGAGAATCAAACAGGCTTCTAAGGGAGGAGGATTTCATTACTGTTCTACTTGATCCTAGATAACCAATTTTTCTGCATAAATATTTGCTCTGAATAAAAACAGATTTGTTAAGAATGATCAGAAGGTTAGCTTAATATTGCAATGAAGATGGAAAAACATTCCTAAATTTATTTCTTGTGCAAGTAGTCTTTTGACAACATAGCCTTCTGGTATTTTATTTTTAAACCAGCACCTTGTTGAGAACACATATCTGGGATTCTGGATGGTTTCCAGGAAAATAAATATTTCACTTTTAAGTCATCACATTTTCTCATATCATCATTATGTAGAATCTATCTAGAAAGCTCTAACATAAAAATAGAAAAAGAAGAGGAATATGCTTAATGGTAATATGGGATCGTTTTTGACTCCTTGATAATACCAATCAACCAATCTCTAGAATATGTTGATTAAATGTAAAAAGTTTGATGCTGGGTATTTGAATTCAGGATACTGATTCCTATTTATTTGTAATGTAAGTTTTCAAAGGCAGAATATTTTTAATAAAACTAAACTATATCCACAGGGGTTTGGTTCTGAAACCATAAAGTGATATGAAAAAATGTGGATGGTTACACCCAACTATTATTATATTGTAGTAACAGGAACATCCATTCTTCAGTGTCTCTATGTTCAAGTTGCTGCCATTTAATAATATGGGCAATGATGATCCATGTTCAGTTGAATTTGTAGATCTGGAGAGCCCACTTTATAGAAGATATTACTCTGTTTTTAGAGAACATGGATCCATAAAAGATATCCTGAATTAGTCTGAAAACAGTCTTTAGGAGCAAAAAAGTTAAACAACGGCACACGGTGGTTCTGACTTTTACACCCCTCATTTACCATTTCTCTGAAATGCTTTTGACATTTTACTATAACATAAGGTTACCATGGGCCACTGGTGCCACTTGCTGACTGAAACTTCAGCGGTTCGAATCCGGGGAGCAGGGTGAGCTCCCGCTGTTAGTCCCAGCTTCTTCCAACCTAGCAGTTTGAAAACATGCAAATGTGAGTAGATCAATAGATACTGCTACAGCAGGAAGGTAAAGGTGATCCATGCAGTCATGCCCGCCACATGACTTTGGAGGCGTCTATGGACAATACCGGCTCTTCAGGCTTAGAAATACAGATGAGCACCAACCCCCAAAGCCAGACACGACGAGACTTAATGTAAGGGGAAAACTTTTAACCTAAAGGTTACCATAAAAATACACCACATGCAACTTCACAGTTGTTGCAATTTGAACCACATATGGCAGCATAAACATAGCAATATGCATGATATGAATCAAATACCGTGGTTTGATTAAACTGGTAGAGGATATACACTTTAGGAATCAATTAACATTTTCAGTGAAGTACTGTGATCAAATGCATCTTCTATACTATGACAAATTTTAATTTAAGGTTTTTCCATAATTAATAACCACTGGGACAAAGTAATGGTGTAGACTGGAGATCTAGGTTATGAAATGGAGAAATATCAAAAATAATAATCTTACCTTTAAACAGAAAAATATTTCTTTTGTTGTTATGGTACTAAATCTCCTGCCTCTTTTTGTTAAGAGTAAAATATATTCTACTTTGTTTTATTCCCCAACCTGTTATAGCACTTGTCTAAACAGCTCATCTAAGTGAGACTGATGTTTCTCAAGGATTGTAAGTTGATGAGAGGAGAGGATCTGCCCTTTGCCTCACTTATCTCTTCACAGTTATTGCCACACTTATCTGCAGTTTTCTGAGAGAAACTGTTCCATTCTGCTGGGTTTCAAACATTCATTTCTCTTGTTGAAACTACAGATTTGCCTTAAGGCATGCATGCATGTGTGTGTGTATTCTCTGATCTCATATAGTTGTATTGCTTAAGACTGAAAGAAAACACAGTAGAGCTTATGTTTCATCAGGACTGTTCTTACATGATTTACTAAGTAAACCATCCATAATTATTAAATGTATTGATTGGGGGATAAATTTGTTTTGTTATTAATGTATATTAATTGTTTTGTTATTAATTGTATATTAATGGCAATTTATTCTGCTCGCTTTCTCCAAACCTCAGGAAAGAAACACTTCTATCCTGATATTTGTGCTTTTCCAGTTTTTATTCAGCTGAAAAATACATACAAATGTGTGAGTAAGATAACAGTGTTATCTTACGTATATAACAGTGTTATGGAGATTAGACAATATTTTGTATAAATGTATATATAAACAAACTTTTATATTAAAATGCACATATCAGATGGCATGTAGACAAGAATGTGCATGCATTTCATGCTGTCTTTTATTTGTTAAAATATAATTGGTACACAGGATCACCCTCCATCTCTGTGTATAAATCATTCTGAAAGAATGACTTTTCACTCAAAGCAATTCCAAATTAGAAAAAAATAGTGTATATAAAATTCTGAATTTGCAATTATGTAAGTAACCATATTTTACTGCTGCTGCTGCTCAGTCACATAATTGTTTCCGACTCTTCGTGACCTCATGGACCAGTGTACGCCAGACCTCCCTGTCGGCCATTGCCGCCCACAGTCCCTTTAAAGTCAAGCCAGTCACTTCAAAGATACCATCCATCCATCTCTCCCTTGATCGGCCTCTCTTCCCTTTCCCTTCCATTTTCCCCAGCATCATGATCTTTTCCAAGCTTTCCTGTCTTTTCATGATGTGGCCCAAAATACTTCATCTTTGCCTCTAGTAGCCTTCCTTCCAGTGAGCAGCCAGGCATTATTTCCTGGAGGATGGACTGGTTGGATCTTCTTGTGTTCCAAGGTACTCTCAGGATTTTCCTCCAGCAGGAAACCTCCAGAGTCAGGTTACGAACAAACAAGAGCAAAGTTCATAGTCAGGTCCAAAATGCCAAGCATCCAAAGAGTAGCAAAGTCAGGGTTCAGTCAGGAAACAATGACATTGACTGCCACAACAAACCTTCAAACTGAGACCCCTTCCACACAGCTGAATAAAATCCCACATTATCTGCTTTGAATTGGAATATATGGCAGTGTGGACTCAGATAACCCAGTTCAAAGCAGATATTGTGGGATTTTCTACTGTGTGACAGGACTCTGAGCCTCTTGAATGAACGAACACTGCTGAAAATTTATCTTCCACAGTAACTGAGCGAGTCTGGGCATAATGCTGGGAAATACTGACCTCCATCTCCTCCGCTGGCCCTTCCAGCCTTTCCTTGTCTTTACTTATCAGAGCTGGCCATATGACACCAGTGTGAGTCTGCTCCAACAATTTATGAGCCATTTTGTAGGCAGGAGAGTATCTGCACAATTAAGCACCATGCCATCTCTACAGTAGGATGGAGTCCATATTGTTCTGAATCCCTTTCAGCATAATTGAATGGCGATCCTAACTCTTGTTTTACTATTGCCATCAGAGCGACAACATTAGAGTGTGAATTTGCTCCTGATCATCGCTTGTTGATAGTGCTGATGCTTTTCATAGCACCAGAACAACACAGATAATGCAGGAACTTCAACAAGCACTAGTATAGGGAAGGAGCAATTGCCAACAGCAATAGAACAGGGAAAGTGAGTGACTTGTCCTTGGGCTACTGGAGTCTAGGGAAAGTGGGGTGACCTTGTAAACAGTGGCTGCTGCTTCCAAATCAAGTTTGACCCCACTGCTCATACATAGCCAAAGTGTGGGGAAGGTCCAGTTACATGTGTACTGTGAATCAGCTCTGAGCATAATGTGGATGCCCTGGAATCCATTCACCCATACTTTACTTTGTTTGGTCCATGTAGATGGGCCCTGAGCCAAAACCAAAAGGTCTAGCTTCTGACAAATCAACTGTCTCAGTCTCAATGTAGCAAACTTATGGACAGAATATCTTCTAGCTCCTCTGTTAAAACAAATGAAAAATTGAAGCTTGCATCAAGAATATAACATATGAATGCCCTTTTAAAAAAGGTTTGTTCCATTGAATATCCATCTTGAGTCCCATTTGGAATATCTCAAATATCAAATAAATCAATCAATTTACAACATGTTTTATTTTTTATTATTTAATTTTTATTTAAGCTTTTAGTTATATTATTTGCAATTGATTTTATCTGGTGCATACACACTGTCCATTGAGATTAGGCAAGCCCCCACATTACTAGCCTTCAAGAAAGACTTAAAAACATGGCTCTTCCATTGTGCTTTTGGAGAGTAACTGTCACATACTTCTTTTTTGTTGCTCCCCTCCAATATCTGTCCTCTAGACTGTACCACTATCTTATGACCCTGTTCCCCGTGGTTTTTATTCTTATTCTTTCTCACCCCGAGTTTTAACTTAGTGTTCATGAGGCCCGCCCTGGTTTCTATTGCTTTTCTGATTTTGTGCTGTATTATGTATATTATTATCTATTGTATTGTTTAATCGTGTTATGATGTGTTGTTTTTATATTTTGTTATATTGTATTGTTCTGGGCATGGCCCCATGTAAGCTGCCCCGAGTCCCCGTTGGGGAGATGGTGGCAGTGTATAAATAAAGTTTTATTATTATTATATTATAAAAAAAATCACATCATCATATTCTTGAATATCAATGTATATATTTTTAAAGGTGAGAAAAATATGTACATTTTATATGTAGTGTTCTGTACATTTTATATGTGTCGCTCCTTTGAAAAATTGCATATTTTGTGTAAAATAAAACTGTTTAAATAGTATATATACATTTTTGCACTTTTAAATGTTTGAACTGTTCAATTATATTTGAAAATCTGCATATTAGGAAAAGCATACAACATATGTTCTGTGGAAATATGTATTATGTCATTTTGGTTAAATATGCAAATTGGAAATTATCCTACATCTAAACTACTTTATAGATTATCATTACAGTATAGTTGCCACTAAGAGTTCAAATATTAAAATAATGAACAATAACCTAAGTCCTGGTATAGCTAAATCTGGCATAACTGGGTCAGAATTCCGGCAAGTCTTTCTATGCACAGTGGGAAAAAAAACCCTGTTTACATTACTAGTGACAAGGGACAAAGGAGTCAAAGTACTTGGCTATTTTGTCTTCAGAAAACACTAGAGGGTGCATTTAATGATAATTATGGGGCTGGTTCTCACCATTAATCTTTTTACAATGATTGATAAAAATGCTTTACATGTGTGTCCATGACAACTGTGTATTTTCAACTGCCTGCATAACACGTCAGGAATCTGGGATTTGTTACAGCTCCTCACAGCTTCTATGCAGCTTCCCGGCACATTTAATGTCACAGACTGAGTAAAGCCCCCAGAGTGCATTTAGCAGCCATTTTTAGAGACTAATTCTTGGGCAATCTGTTGTTTCCTACTACTACTTCTGCTATTTTATTTTAATGGTGCCACTATTTCACACACTTTTCACAAGTGCTGAGCTTCACTGAACAACAGTTCACTCCAACCCCAGCAGTATCCTCAAGGTTCAGAACATCAAAGTCAGATTTCCTGTTGTTATTGCTTTTGCTTACTATCAAAGCTCCACAGTGTCGATTCCTTAGCTTAACCCAGAATGACAGGAATCTTGCTGAGGTTCTTCCATTCTTTGGGATTATCAGCACATCAGTGTTGTATGGAGCACAGCCACAGGCAAGGGTCAGAATGATGTTATTTCTCCATCACTTTCTTTTCTTTACCAAACAAGAACTAGTTTCATAGTTACTTTGCCAGATTTTTGATGTTTTTGACAATCTTTTCATGAAGTGACGGCTTGAAAAATGGTTCACTTTTCATTTACTCTTATTAAACTGACACTTCAAATTGAAATGTGCTCAAAAAACATCCAGTTATTCTTAAACTATTACAAGCCCAACACATCCATGGATGGCAACTTGAGATATCAGCCTATTTAAGAAACTAGAGTGACTATGAAACACCAGAAAACTGAAAAATCAACAGCTTTGTTCAGAAACCCAAATGTGGCAATTTATGTAAATTTAAACCAATTTAGATAAAGGTAAAGGTTTCCCCTGACATTAAGTCCAGTCATGTCTGACTCTGGGGATTAGTGCTCATCTCCATTTCTAAGCCGAAGAGCCGGCGTTGTCCGTAGACACCTCCAAGGTCATGTGGCCAGCATGACTGCATGGAGCGCCGTTACCTTCCCACTGGAGCAGTACCTATTAATCTACTCACATTTGCATGTTTTCGAACTGCTAGGTTGGCAGGAGTTGGGGCTAACAGCGGGCGCTCATTCCTCTCCCGACATTTGAACCTGGGACCTTTTGGTCTGCACATTCAGCAGCTCAGTGCTTTAACACACTTCGCCACCGGGGCTCCAATTTAGTACATACAAAGCAGTTTTTGCATAAGCAGTTTTTGTGGCTCATACAAATTTAATGCAGCAATTGAAATTGTCCATATGATAGAACATTGTTTCTATGAAATATGTTCTATCATATGGACAATTTCAATTGCTGCATTAAATTTGTATGAGCCACAAAAACTACTATTCAACTTTCCAGTTGTCAACTGGATAACAGCAACAGATAAGGTAATTTGTACTTTCACTGAACAGACCTACAGACTAGAATTAAACAGCAGGTGTGAAGACGTGCCTCTTCAACTTCAGGTAGAGGATGATCTTGTCATCTCAATCACTGCCACTAATACAGTAGAGTCCCACTTATCCAACATTCTGGATTATCCAACGCAGTCTGTCTTTTAATAGTCAATGTTTTTGTAGTCAATCTTTTAAATACATTGTGATTTTTGGTGCTAAATTCGTAAATACAGTAATTACTTCATAACATTGCTGTGTAACGAACTGCTTTTTCTGTCAAATTTGTTGTCAAACATGATGTTTTGGGGCTTAATTTGTAAAATCATAACCTAATTTGATGTTTAATGGGCTTTTCCTTAATTCCTCATTATCCAACATACAGTAGAGTCTCGCTTATCCAACGTTCTGGATTATCCAACACATTTTTGTAGTCAATGTTTTAATATATCTTGATATTTTGGTGCTAAATTCATAAATACAGTAATTACTACATAGCATTACTGTGTATTGAACTACTTTTTCTGCCAAATTTGTTGTCTAACATGATGTTTTGGTGCTTAATTTGTAAAATCATAATGTAATTTGATGTTTAGTAGGTTTTTCCTTAATGCCTCCTTATTATCCAACATATTTGCTTATCCAACATTCTGCCAGCCCGTTTATGTTGGATAAGTGAGACTCTACTGTATTTGCTTATCCAACATTCTGCCAGCCCGTTTATGTTGGATAAGTGAAACTCTACTGTAGATATATGGAGGTCCCTCTTCACAGAGATTAATCTGTGGGATCCTCTTCCCAGAGGCTTTTTCACACTCAGAGGGAAAACTTCTGTTTAACTCTCACCCAGTGTTTTAGAGTCATAATCTTTTTCTTGAATGAAACAGTAACAAAGTTTATTTTATTGTTGTCTGGCACAGAAGTGTGTTGGTTACATTGGAGCTTTGCTTTCTTGGTTGAAATTACAATGTTACAGTACTATTTTCTCTCACACAGTCTTGCAAACAAGGAACACGTTTACTTCACAGGGGCAGAACTCTGATTATTCTCAACTTATTATATTAATTATTCCAGCAAATACCTTCTGTTAACACATTCCTTAACCTATCTTCACTGGTAATCTGACTATCCTGTCCTAACAGATAGCTTTCCCCATCCTAACTGCTTTAGAATGTTCAGCTGCTCTCCTAACTGCCAACTGCCAACTACACTTTTAAACTCTGGCACATGTGACCAATCCGGTCACTGCTATGTAAATTAACTCCTCTCTTGATGTCAGATTCCGAGTGCTACAAAATGGCGGTTCACCCACCAACCCTGCAAGGCAAGTTATGTCTTAATTATTATAACAAGTTCTAAATTTCCCATATTATTACGCTTTTCGCTACAGCAGGCTATCTACTAAATATGATCATATGTCCAATCCATATTCACAATTGACACTGCAAGAGTATTCGATATGGACAGCAATGGAAGGATAATCACAGATAAACCTATTTGTTCATTAACTGTATCAAATTATATATATTTTAAATGTGTGTTCCCTTTTTAGTATTTATAGGTATTCTAGCTGGCTATATTATACTGCTATAAATATTTGCTATTTTTCCATAGTTCTGTACCAGAGGTTATGAAAAAAACCTAGACCACAAAGCTTCATTATAAATTCAGTAGAACAAGGAGAAGTGATGAGAAGAATCTAAACCCCAAAACTTCATCCCAATTTAAGAAGAACAAGAAGTATAGTTTCTAGATTGAGGTAAGTGATAGTACCACTCTGTGTCCAAAAAAGGGCGACCAAAATTTTAAAAAGTCTGGAAGCCAAGGCCTATGAGGAGCAGCTTAGGGAGCTGGGTATGTTTAGCTTGGAGAAGGGAAGGCTGGGATGAGAAATTATAGCCATGTTTAAATATTTGAAATGCTTAAATATTTGAGGAGGGGGGCAAGCTTAAGAATGCAGAGCAGTGGATTCAAATTGCAGGAAAAGAGATTCCACCTAAACATTAGGAAGCACCTCCTGAAGGTAAGAACTGTTTTATAGTGGAATATGCTGCCTCCGAATGCAGTCGAGTTTCCTTCTGTGGAAGTTTTTAAGCCAAGGCTGGGTGACCATCTGTTGGGAGTGCTTTGTGTGTTCCTGCGTAGCAAGGGGTTGAACTGAATGGTCCATATGGTCTGTTCCAACTTTATGCTTCTAAGTGAAGAGAAGAACAAGAAGAAGTGGTGAGAAGAATCTAGACTATAGCAATTCATTCCAACTTAAGGGTAAGGTTTTATTTATTTATTTATTTATTTACAGTATTTATATTCCACCCGTCTCACCCCGAAGGGGACTCAGGGTGGATCGCATTATACACACATAGGGCAAACATTCAATGCCCATAAACACATCAAACAGAGACCGAGACAGACAGACGCAGAGGCAATTTAACCTCCTGAGGGGATGTTCGATTCTGGCCACAGGGGGGGAGCAGCTGCTTCATCATCCACTCTGACAGCACTTCCTCATTCCAGGTCATAAATTAGTTAAATTTGCCTCGCCACTTTTTTTATAAGTGTTACCTTATTTCCTACTTGATAGATGCAACTATCTTTCGGGTTGCTAGGTCAGCAACGAGCAGGGAATATTTTTTATTTTTAATTGACGGGTGCTCACCCCGCCACGGGCTGGCCTCGAACTCATGACCTCATGGTCAGAGTGATTTATTGCAGCTGCTCAACAGCCTGCGCCACAGCCCGGCCCCGAAGGTTAAGCCTTCCATCTTGAGAATTGAGCATATGTAACTATCCCTATGGCTATGTCTATTGTTTTGCTACTGCCTGTAACCTGTTGTTTCTCATGTTGGTAGCTAAATGTTACATATGTTCTGAGCACCTTTTTCAAGGAACAATATGGTCTGGAATGGATTTTGCCTGAAGGAAACCACTTCTAAGTAATCTACATATAGAGTGATGGAATATAAGAATGATGGAATCAGGGCAGCGGACAAAACAACAAAACCACAGGCCCCCCAACCTCGAAATTTGACAACACAACCCATCATCCACAGCTCTGGGTTGATACAACAAAAAGAAAAGAAAAATAAAGTCCTAATTAGAGGGAAAGGAATAATTGTTTTTATCCAATTGCTGCCAGTTAGAGGGCTAAGCTCTGCCCACTTGGTCTCCTAGTAACCTACTCAGCCCAGGGGACAGGCACAGTTAGGCCTCAGGCCTCTTCCACACTGCCTATAAGATACAGATTTTCTAATTTTAACTGGATTATATGGCAGTGTAGACTCAAGGCCCTTCCACACAGCTATATTACCCATTTCTAATCTTATATTCTCTGCTTTGAATTGGATTATCTTGACTCCACACTGCCAGATAATTCACTTAAGTGTGCATTTTATACAGCTGTGTAGAAGGGGCCTCATATAATCCAGTTCTAAACAGATAATATAAGATTATAAATATACAGTACAGTCTCACTTATCCAACATAAACAGGCCGGCAGAACGTTGGGTAAGTGAATATGTTGGATAATAAGAAAGGATTCAGAAAAAGCCTATTAAACATCAAATTAGGTAATTATTATACAAATTAAGCACCAAACATCATGTTATACAACAAATTTGACAGAAAAAGTAGTTCAATACTCAGTAATGCAATGTTGTAATTACTGTATTTACAAATTTACCATCAAAATATCACAATGAATTTAAAACATTGACTACAAAAACATTGACTGCTAAAAGGCAGACTGCGTTGGATAATCCAGAACACTGGATAAACGAATGTTGGATAAGTGAGATTCTACTGTAATATGAAAAAATTACTGTGGTAATCCAGTCCAACCCAATTCTGCCATGGAGGACACAATCCAAGCACACCCAACAGATGGCCACTCAGCCTCTCAATAATAATAATAATAATAATAATAATAATAATAATAATAATAATAATAATAATAACAACAACAACAACAATAATAACAATAAGAAGAAGAAGACCAAACAATCATAAGGTTAGGAGACACCCCTAAGGATCATCCAGTTCAACTTCCTTCTACCATGCAGGACAACACAAACCAAGCACTCCTAACAGATGGCCATCCAAGAACTGCACAATAATAATACAAATCAAATAATAGAATCAGACAGTTAGGAGAGACCCCTAAAGACCATCCAGCCCAACCCAACTCTGCCATTGGATGATACAATCCAAGCACTCCCAACAGATGGCCAGCCAGCCTCTTAATAATAATAATAATAATAATAATAATAATAATAATAATAATAATATCATACAATCCTAAGGTTAGCAGATACCCCTAAGGATCATCCAGTTCAACTTCCTTATATCATGCAGGAGGACACAATCCAACCACTCCTGACAGATGGCCATCCAATATCTGCACAATAATAATACACATCGTATCATAGCATCAGACAGTTAGGAGACACCCCTAAAGGCTATCCAGTCCAACCCAATTCTGCCATGCAGGACACAATCCAAGCACTCCCAACAGATGGCCACTCAGCCTCTCAATACTACTAATAATAACAACAACAACAACAACAACAACAACATCATACAATCCTAAGGTTTGGAGTGACCCCTAAGGATCATCCAGATCAACTTCCTTCTACCATGCAAGAGGACACAATTCAAGCACTCCCTACAGATGTCCATCCAGTCTCTACATGATGATGATGATGATGATGATGATGATAGAAGCATAGAATCCAATAGTTTGGAGAGACCCCTAAGGGCCATCCAGCCCAACCCTTTCTACTATGCAGCAGGACGCAATCCAAGCATTCACAACACATGGAAAACGTATAGATACTATACAATACTACACAGGGACATAGACCCCTCTATCCTCACCACTTTCACAGTACACAAACAACCAAATGCATACTAAACATAAAGACAACCATACAACAGACATTCAATACCACCACTACCTCAACAATTTCTCACCAATACCACCAGACAACGCCGCAGCAATGCGTGGCCGAGCACAGCTAGTATCTAGATAAAAAGGTCACCAGGCCAGTAATTGCTTAGGATGGCTTCTCTTATTTTCAGTCAGAGGAATAACTAAAGATGTGTGATATAATGTATAGTATTTACTGGACCCACATTTTTTTAAATGACAAAATTGGGGGGGGGGCAGAGCAATGTCATTTTAACAATATTCAGATTTTAAAAAATAGGTGAGTCCACTTAAATCCAAAGCACGGACTATGTCTCCCATTTTTCTACAGTGCTAACAATGTAGAAGGAGCTTCCATGTCACTCAGCCTCATTTGTCAGGGAGGAAAATTGTTCCTGAAGGTGATCCCCTCTTCTACCCATGAGTCATGAAGTTCTGACCCTAAAGGGGTCTGAGGTCTGCACCCTCTAAACCTCACATATATCAGCCCCAATGCACTCAGCAACAAAAACATGTAGTTTCCACTATCAGATAAATGTAATCCACCAAGTTGAGAAAGTTCAGCATGAAAGTTCAACATCTCATGGTGAGGAATACATGCAGCTCTATACTTTTAAAGTCATCTGAGAAGAATCTTGTTATATACAGTTTCCATCATTACCCAACAGATTGAACCACAGCCACTTCAAGACAGTGACTAAAGAATCTCCTCACAATATTGGAAAATTAAGGCCTTTTCCATTGATAAGCAGGTTCGCAGAATTTGTGAGACAGAAAAGGTCAAACGGCTATGGCTGAAGATTGGCAGCACCACCCTCTTCATTTCTGTACTCCTCCAAAAAGTAAAGAAGAAAGAAGAAATTTTAACAAAGTGGGGTTTAGGAAATCATCCAGATAGTTCAGTAAGCAGTAATGGTAATGTCCTTACATTATTAGACGGTTGCTGGAGGATTTTTACATAAGCAGCAATCTGAGGAAAACCTGTTGGCCTGTAAAAATTATACAGCTAGGTGAAATTTGCCCTCATAGTCACAGTCTTTCAATATTTGATGTAATAAATGTGTACTTTCAGTTAGTCCTTTGTGAATTGTCTCCTGTAAAATAAATTTGTCTACCTTTGTATAATAATCTTCTTCTATTTTACTCATAAAAGATGCTGCTCATGATAGGAGCATTGCAAGGTGGCATTATTTGAAGTTGTGATTCATGGACTAATACACAAGCTCCTGTCTTTGCCATGTTTCCTGGAAAGAGGGCAACAGTTTTAGCTAATGAGAAGAAATATGGTGCTGGTCCTGGCATATTAGGTTGGGAGGGGAGGGGGGCCTTCCTTAAGAAGCACTATTGTGACAAAAAGTACTCAGCCAAGTGAAAAGAATAATCCCTTTAACACTGCTACCATAAGGATCACACTTATACATCCTTCAAGAAATTAGATTTTTATCCCTCTTTGAAATTTGATTAAGTAGAAATACTCCATCGACGCAGCACCACAAAGAATAAAGGAGCTGAGGGTGGATTTGGGATTTCTTTCACTCAAGTCCCAAATCTTTCTGATCCCCTGCTCCAATTTCTTGATAAAAATTGTCTGTATTCTTATCTCAAAACTCTCTCATGTATTTTGTTCAAATCTCATCTAGAAATTCCTGCTGGTCCATTTAGTTCTCAAGAGGTTGGAAATTATGGTGATAAGCAAAAATGAAAGCACTAACAGAAATCAAATTGCCCACCATTAGCCTAAGCTTTTACTAATGGTGTCACAAGAAGTAGACAAAGGTTTGCTCACAAAGGGAAATGGCACCGGTTACTTTCAGCAGTGTGTGTTTACCACCAGCCTCCCACAATTTTAGGTGTCCATGCCCTACCTGCTTGATTTACCTAGTTTCTAGGAATTATTTATGAGGACAAGTTTAGAAATTCAAAGGTAGTTTTAAAAAGTAATTCATTTTTATTGGAATATATTGTATTGGTAATTACAATTCCCAAAAACAATTCAAGTTATACTGTTTATGTTGTTACTCTCTAATTTTCTACTTTTTAATTTTTAAAATAAGGACATATTTGACTTTAATATGAGAGTGACATAAACCTTTACAAATTTCTGTCAAAATGTCTCTAAAATGCTCTTAAAAAGTAACATTACCAGCAACTAGAAAACATTGGAACTTTGTCATAGCAACTTCATCCTTATAAATTATGTTGTTTTTAATGGTACACTTGTAACCCCAACAGCCTTTCTCTGTGAGTAGTATATAGTGGGGAGTTATGGTAGACATGACCCAAGTTTCATTCATCTAAATATTCATATTTCATACTACCTTTTTTTTGGAGAATTACAGAGAAGTGAATTGGTCCCTCTGTCGAAAGATGATATGTCCAAAAAGGCTTACCAGACGTCCCAGAAATTAAGGGAGAGTTCCTTATTTCTGGAAAATGTCCTGCATCCCAGGAGATCACTGGCTGGAACATCCCGGGACCTTGGCCAATGAGGGCCCTGCTCCCTTTCTTTCTCACCTTCCCCAAGCTCCTCCTCCTCCTTCTCCTCTTTGGCAATTTATGTCCCTCCGCCCCCCCCCCCGTGTCTTGGAGGGACATCAATTGTCAAAGAGGAGGAGGAGCTCAGGTGAGAAGGGGAAGGAAAAGGGTGTGGCCAAGGCCCTGGAATTCCCACCCCTAGAAGTCGCCATCCAGAAGTCCTCCTTCTCCCGCTGAGTGTCCCTTATTTTGAAGGCAGACAACTGGCAACCCTGCGTCTGATAAGGCTTTCCAATTGAGAGACCAAAGTGTATCATTGATGATGAGTAGGAACAAGATGAATCAGAAGGAAAAGGGCAATATCACCCATCTATAGGCCTTTAGTGAGAGATCCCTTTGCCTGGTCTGCACCCTACAAACCTACGTGGGGTTGAGCAAGCATGAAGGGTCACTGTTTTCTCACAGTGAACATTTTCCACTGACTAAATTTCAATACCAGACCATCACCTCAAAAGACCCTAGCACACATGGAACTGGCAAAAGTGAGATTTAGAAGAACCTCATTTCAAATCTGTGTACTTCCATATCCTCCTTAATGTGAGGAGGGAAGAGAATAAAAATGTTGTCATTTTGATTAGGCTACAGGATGGGAGGGCGATCTGGCTGCAATATTTGTCACCCCTTTGATCGCTAGGATTGAGTAGGATGATCTGGCTGGCTAGGTAGGTGTCCCCTTCCTCCCTCACCACTCCATGTGCGTCCCTCCCGAAGCTGCATGCTCGGTGGAAGAGGACAATGTCCCAGATATAGAAGAAGTGTACCGAGGTCTCCAGTCTTTGGTCCCAGGTATAAGATAGCTGCGCTCCCCTGATAGAACCTCCAAACAAGCTCAAAGTCCATTTGTAGGAGATTACATCTACATCACTTGTGTTCTCCCATCCCTGACTACCACAAATTTTGGAAAACCAGCAAAATGTTACTGCATCTGGTAAGGACCTTGAGTCCCACCCTTGGAGACAAGCAGGATAAAGATTAAATAAATAAATAAAAATAAAAGAAACTAGGTGGGTGGACCTTTGCTCTTCTGCAATTATCTAGGTCTTAAATACACAAGAGCCTTTCCTCAAGCCCTTTAGTACCTAAAGATTTGGTTGTGTAAGTTGTAAGACCACTATTAAAGAAACCAGCACTGGATCCCACTGACCTGAATAATTATTGGGCAGTATCAAATCTCCTTTTCTTGGGCAAGGTTCTAGAGAAAGTGGTGGCTTCACAACTCCAAAGTTTCTTGGAAGACACTGATTATCTGGATCTATTTCAATCTGGATTCATGCCTGGTTATGGAAACAAAACGGCATTGGTCGCCTTGGTGGATGATCTATGACGAGAGCTAGACTGGGGAGTGTGTCACTGCTGGTTCTCCTAGATCTCTCAGTGGCTTTCAATACCATCGAGCATGGTATCCTTCTGGGCTGTCTCTGCTTGGGGGCACTGTTTTACAGTGGCTCCAGTCCTTCCTAGAGGGGCGAACCCAGATGGTGGCGCTGGAGGACTCCTGTTCAACTCCCTGGCCTGTGGCCTGTGGGGTCCGTCAGGGTTCAATTCTGTCCCCCATGCTGTTTAACATTTACATGAAACTGCTGGGAGAGATCATCCGGAGGTTTGGAGTTTGGTGTCAAATTTACGCAGATGACACCCAACTCTATTACTCCTTTACACCAAAAGCCAAGGATGCCATTCTGATCCTGATCACTGTCATCAGTGATGGACTGGATGAGGGCCAACAAACTGAAACTAAATCCAGACAAGACAGAGGTACTCCTGGTCAGTCGTAAGGTGGATCAATGTGTGGGATCACAACCTGTGTTGGATAGGGTTGCACTCCCAGGTGTCGGTGGTGGCCAGGAGCCCCTTCACACAGCTAAAACTTGTGCACCAGCTGCATTGATACTTCGAGATGCCGGACTTGGCCATGGTAGTCCACACCTTAGTCAAATCCCGTTTGGACTACTGCAGTGCTCTCTATGTGGGACTGCCTTTGAAGATAGTTCAGAAACTACAGCTAGTTCAGTGATCAGCAGCCAGGTTACTAACTGGAGCCCTGTACAGGGAGAGAACCAATCCCATTTTGCGGCATCTCCAGTGGCTGCCGGTCCTTTACCAAGCTAAATAGAAAGTGCTAGTTGTTACCTATAAAGTCTAAATGGCTCAAGTCCAGGCTATTTGTCAAATAGCATCTCTTAAAATGGCCCCCACCCTCCTCTTCTTTAAGAAACTGTTAAAGACACATCTATGCACCTTAGCATATGGAGAGCAGGAGGACTAACATAACTGCAATCCCATAGCAGCTATGGTCTAAGTGAAACTATAACAAGGATTGAACATTTTCAGCAACTTGGTCACTTAAATTGGTCCATGCATATGCTCGCTCTGTGCAAGAATGTTTTTACTGACTATCATGTTTAAATTTATTGTTTTTTGTATGTGGAATTTTTATTATAATGTGTATGCTATTGTCATTTTATACTTTTGATATTAATGAAGAAATTGTGGCATTGAATGTTTGCCGTTTATATGTATGTTAACCGCCCTGAGTCCCTCTGGGGAGAGGATGGTCTAGAAATAAAGAAATAAAGTTTTATTTTATTATTATTTTATTGTGATGTCTAGGATTTTGTATTGTTGAGCTCGCTACAGTTGGCAGTATCCATAAAATATCAGATCAATGGCCACTGAATCCAGATGCCCTCAAAGCCACAATATGATCAATTCCACTTTGTTGCAGAATGAAATGTATTTTTGTCACATTTTTCTTCCTAAAGGCAGGACCTTGATGTTTTTCCGCCATGCCCAGGAGGATTCTAGGTAAACACAGCCCTCTTTACCTTGTTTTTCTTGCTCAAACAATAAAAAAGTGTTAGTGAGCCAAAAAGTAGGACATAAATCTGTATGTCATTAAAACAAGTTATCTCCTCCTCTCACATTTTGTCTTTCCTAAAGTGTCCAGCTCATTTTTTTAAATTAGAAATTCAAAATTTATTGCTTTTTCTTAAGTGGCTTCAAATGTTCTGATAATACATTGACAATCAAGGGTTACTGTGTCCATCTACTTAATATAGAAAATGAGTCAGCATCACAGGAAGAAACAGCCTTGGGAGAGCAGAAAGCTGGCTAAAAGCCAGCAGTTCCATTTTATTATTCTGATGAGGAGATGAAGTATAAAACTTGTACTCTGTCATTTCACTATGTGTTTCCTTCGGGATTCAACTATTTAAACAGAGGCAGGAAAAATGTTGCTTTTACTAAAACTATAAGAAAAGGTCATGGCATGTGTATCTGTTCAGGCCTGTCAGATTGATGAGTGGGTAAAAAAAAGTTTATACCTCTTATTGTTAGAGGATAAGCTTGAAAAGTGATGGCAAAGCAGGTGAAAATTTAAAAATCGTTGGTCTGGATGTGTGACTACAAAATGTATCTTAAGATGTTCTAATTGATTTGTATATTTTCTTTCTTTAACATATATATTATAATTGTTATAGCTATTCTTTGTTACAATGTATATTTTGATGTATAATATGAGCCACCTTGAGTCGCATGTAGGAGTGGGCAAATTCTACTGCTCTGGAAACTTATTTTCATGCTCACTTTACCAGGACCAGTTACATATTCCACCTCAAATAATCTGTCAAGAATAATCTGAAACCAGAAATTAACATCTGAATGCTTCTGATTTTAAAAATGGAAAATGTTACTTTCTACCCAAGAAAGCCTCCCAAATTTACTTCCCATGAAAAAATCCTCCTCCTAGAAGCATCTAAGAAGGATTCCTTTTAATTTGAACAACATTAGCCAAATAACATGGTAAAGACAACTTGGGGTAGTTCATGGGAAACATGTCCTGTGTCCTGGGCTACATGTGCATCTCATATCAGTCCTCCACATAAACCATTTTTTCCTTTCCATGTAAAGCATGCAACAATACGATTGTGGACCTATCACATGATATTCTATAAAATGATCTGGTTTTGCAAACCCATCTCAGGTTTAAGCTGGAGCACACCAGTTCTTTTTATCACACAAATCCATTCCCCAAGCACTTAAAGAAATCTGCAGGAGCTTTGAGCTTATTGCAACTGTAGGGACTTGTCTCCTCCCTATTCATGCATTTCCCATTCATCCATTTACCCCTTTTAATCCACCCCACAAGGAATCGCACAATCATGTAAGTTCAAAATCTCAAGCAACTGGTGCTTTGTAATTAAATACTTCTACAAGCACACAAATGCTGTCCCTTTAAACACTTTAGATATTAATAAAAATGAAGTACAGTGTTCCCTCACTACTTCATGGTTCACTTTTTGCGGACTTGCTGTTTTGCGGTTTTTTAGTAAACACTAAAATAATATTATAAATAATAAAAAATGATGATTTACAGTGGCAGTCATCTCAGTCAGGTGTGGGCGGCAGGGCGGAGAAGGAGCCCAAACGGCAGCGGGAGGAGAAGGAGGCAGCGCCATGTTCCCCTGCCTCTTTCTTCCCTCCCTCCCTCCCTTGCTCCCTCTTTCTACTTCCTTCCTAAGGAGAAGCCTAGCATCCCTACTTCACAGATTTGAACTTATCACAAGGGGTCCTGGAACGTAACTCCCGCAATAAGTGAGGGAACACTGTATGTAATTTGCCTTTACTAGCGTTTCCCCATTTGGTGTATTCTGCAAGAGAGAGTGCTATTTTTCATTGTCAAATCAGCTCAGGCTGCAGTTTTCAATAGTTACATTCCAACACATTGATTTCACATTTGCAAAAGAACAATTAAAAGTTATCAAACAATATAGATATGCTTAATTAAGAGAGGAAATTCAAATAATAATAATAATAATAATAATAATAATAATAATAATAATAATAATCCTTGCTGTGGTGGTGGTGGGGCGTGGCTACTCCAATGATGACTGAGAGCTATGCTGGCGGTAGTGTAACTACCGGCAGGTCCAACCAAGCCAGAGAGGTCTCAGCTGAGAAGCAGAACTAAGAGCACATAACCCATTAGCATTATGGAGAATCAAACCAAAACAAAGTCTATACTGGCTCGGTTATCGTCCAGGATAAAAAGGACCGCAGTGGATGCTGCTGATTCTGGACATCCATCAACAAGTGGGCTACGGAATCAAAATACAAATGAACAGTCACAGAAGTGGCAGAAATATACAATGCCAGAAAACCGCACTGTTATGAAATGCTATTACAAATCTGAACCTCAAAAGCGCAGCTACCAAAAAAGGATGCATCATCTATGGAAACAAGAGTACCCTGATTCACAGATAACAGCACCCCAACTGGCTGACCAATGAAGATTCATAATCAGAAACAAAGTGTTCAGTGAAGTTGAACTCGAAGAAATCCAGAAAATCTGCAAAGCAAATCACCATCACACCATAGCACAGACAGCAGCAGAGACTCCAGCAACACTTGGAATGGTGGAACAGATTGAACCAGAAGAAAGTGTGGAGCTTTTGCAAGAATTTGAAGAACCAGCACTTGAAACACCTGTTGAACCATCAGGAACCTTGACAGCAAGACAACAAGAACTCAAGGATAAAATCATGGCTCATGCTGCAGCAAATGCAATAAGAAAGCGGCTCCCAACTCTAAAAACAGTGCCCAAGAGACACTTGGCACCTCTCATGAAAGATGTGAATACAGTACTCTACACTGTCCAAATAACATCAATTGAACAAACAAACCAGTATGCCTACAGTGCAGCAGTGATAGTGACAGAAGAGCTTGGGCTCCTACAACCAAGGCAGTCCCAAAGAAAATCGACTGGAAAACCAAAGTGGAAGGTCAGGCTAGAGTTGAAAATCAAGAAACTTAGATCAGATGCAAGTAACCTGAAAAATATGAAAGAGAAGAAACTGAAGAATGACAAAATCAAGCAATACCTAATCAGAAAGTACTGGCTGAACACCAGAAAAATTGAAGAAACCTTGGAGATCATGAAAGAACAAATTACCGCAACAGCCAGAAAAATTGAAAGATATGAAGCCAGAATCATCCAGTACAGACAAAATCAACTGTTTCAATCAGACCAACTGGTTCTACCAGAGATTGAACCAAACAACAGACACAGTAACCATAAAGAGCAATGTAAAAAAAGGAAAGTATGGTATATAGTATGTAAGTACTGTAGGTGATGTAATATTATCTTCTATATAAACAACTTTTAATGGCACTTGTTATACAAGCTGCAAACGAAGGGAATTATGGTGTCGTATTTAACATCAATTTAACATCAATACCTTTGCAAGTGTTTCTAAGTGTATTCCTTTGTAAGAACTACACTAATGTAGTGAATGAGAATACAAATAGTGGATACCTTTAGTAAAGTATTCAATGCAATATACACTACCAGTATATGTAAGAGATTCCTTAGGGACGGGGCTATGATCTACCACTGTTTCTAGCCAAACCCAGTTTATATTGATGTTAAATACGACACCATAATTCCCTTCATTTGCAGCTTGTATAACAAGTGCCACTAAAAGTTGTTTATATAGGAGATAATATTACATCACCTTCAGTACTTACATACTGGGCTCAGGCTGTGGCGCAGGCTGGAGAGCAGCTGCAATCAATCACTGCAATGAATCACTCTGACCAGGAGGTCATGAGTTCGAGGCCCAGCTCGGAGTCTGTGATGACTCATGGGCCATGTAGTCCCGTTCCTAACGCTGTTGTGACAGATGAAGAGGAAAACTTGGGTTTTCCACCATTTCAGCCAGAATTGGAACTTTCCCAGCCTGAATTGGAGCCCTTGCACCTGCAAGAGGTTTGCCTTCCAGAAATCTGCCAAACAAGCCCTGAGTCAGAATCTCCCCCATTTTCTCGCCGTAGTTATTATCAACAACAAAAAGGAGTTCAGCAGGCTAATCGCAGAAGCCTGAGAATCGCAGCCAGGCATTCAGCTGATTAAGACTGCTTCCATGAGAAATTCTAGGGAGTCATGCATCTGGACACAGAGATTGACTTTCGGTTCTGATTCCCAGAGAAGTGTTCTTTGGTGGGAAAACGAGACCCTATTTAGGTTCCTTGCCCCGAAGGAATCTTGCGGAGTCAATTCGTCAGCTACTGGAGTAGGTTGTGTGTGGACAGCGCTACTCCCGTTTCCAAGCCTCGTTCCTGTTTCCAAGCCTTCGTTCACGTTCCCAGCCTTGTTTGCTTCACGGACCTTGCCTTGTTTCCTAGGACTCAGCCTTGCCTTCCAGGACCTTGCCTTGCTTCCCGGACCTTGCCAAGTATTTACCACGGATCTTGTCCCTGTTCCTCGTTCCTTGTTGCCTTGAATCAAGCTTTGTGTACCAAGAATCAAGCTATTTCCTTGCCTTGCCTAAGTTTCATGGATTAAAGGACCTTGTCATCTCCCCTCACTCTGCTTGGCATAGTGAGTGTTTCGGTTACTGGATTACAACTTTGGACCTTACTATTTCATATTGGACATTGTTTTCCTGGACTATATTTGACCTTTCCTGAAAGGACATCTTCTGAACTATATTCTACACTTATTTTTATTGCCTTTACTTATTTCCTTAATAAAGATATTAGATAGATTCTGGCCTCTGTGTATGGTTATTGGTGCTCTGCAGCCTGGGTCGTGACAGTTTGACTCCGCCACCCTAAGCACCAATTAACCTAGGCCAGGATGTCTACCGGAGCCGGACCGGGGGCCCAGCCACTCAGCTACACCATCGACAAGGATGAAGTGGACCGCATCCGAGATAAGCTCAATGCGCAGGATGGAGAAATAAGGGGATTGAAGGAACGCGGGGTCCGTCTCCCGGCCATGGCATTGCCAACCAAGTTTTCTGGAGAAGCTTCTAAGGTTCATGTTTTCCGTCGCCAATGCCAGGCTTATCTAGAGGCCCGTAATGCCGAATTTCCCCAAGAAGACATCAAGGTGGTGTGGATTTACAGTCTCCTAGACGGGCCAGCGGCCAACTGGGCGACGGCACTGTTCGACCAAGTCTCCCCACATCTGAGATCAGCGCAACACTTCCTGGATCACCTTAAGGCGACTTGGGGAATCGAAGACAATTTGGAGGCGGCCGGCCACAAACTCCGGCGCCTCTCCCAAGGGGACAGACCTTTGTCCCAGTACATAGCCGAGTTCCGAGTGCTGGCCCATAACACCGGCTGGAACGACGTAGCCCTCAGAGGACAATTTCGGGAGGGTCTCAACATCGAGATGCTGGAGGAAATCTCCAAGGTGGATCCTCCACACTCTCTTGAAGGACTCATTGATCAATGTTTATGAGCTGAAGTCATGCTGGCCAACAGGAAGCAATGGATCCGAGGCCAGAGCGGTAGGGCTGGAGCGAAACCTCCCGCTCCCGCCGGCATCCAGCCGCGTCCAATGTGGAGACCCCCGCCACCAGCCCCATACCCCAGAGGAAGCGAGGAGGTGCCGATGCAGCTGGGCAATGTGCGTCCCAGGTTGGATACTGCCGAGAAGGCCCGCCGCCAACGCCTGAATCTCTGTTGGTACTGCGGAAACGGGGGCCACTTTGCCAGAGAGTGCCCAGCCAAAGGAAAGCCCGCCGCCCATTTGGCGGCGGCGTCCTCCACGGAAACGAAGACGTCTGAGGCGGCTGGCGCGAAGCCGGCGGGGGAAGCCAGCGACCGGGCGTAGAGAGGCTCGCCAACCCGGTCAAAAATCCCGCTCAAGAGCCGCCAACCGGGGTCCTATTTCTCCTAGTGGTCACCTTGTGGTCAGCGAAAAAAGGACCCGTCATGATCCATGCCATGATAGACTCAGGAGCCACAAACAATTTCATTGATAGAGAGTATGCCGACTCTCTGGGATTACAATATCACGACTTCAAGAACGCCCGTGTGGTGCAGGCCATAGATGGCCGCCCCCTCAAGACAGGTCCAGTAAGCCAATGGTCAGAACCCACCAGAATGTGGATAAGGGAACACATGGAAGAGATTTCCTTCTTTGTAACCGAGGTTCCCCATTTCCCTGTGATTTTGGGAATTCCATGGCTGACCCTCCACGACCCAAACATCTCCTGGTCCAACAGAGAACTGCAGTTTGCTTCAAAATATTGCCAAAACCATTGTCTTGTAGCCAAGGTCTGCCATACCACAGACACTGAATCCATCATCACCTTGCCCAAGAAATACTCAGACTTTTGGGATGTATTCAGTGAAAAAGAAGCCGAGAGACTACCCCCGCATAGACCTTATGACTGTGCCATTGACTTGGTGGAGGGGGCCCCGATCCCGCGAGGGCACCTCTACTCCCTGACTGAACCAGAGCAAGAAGCTCTCAGGGAGTTCTTAGAGACAAACCTTCGCAAGGGGTTCATCAGACCCTCTCAATCCCCAGCCGCTTCCCCAGTGATGTTTGTGAAAAAGAAGTCAGGGGACCTACGCTTGGTGGTGGACTATAGGGCATTGAACAATATCACCAAGCGAAACCGATATCCCCTGCCTTTGATCTCGGATCTCTTAGACCGGCTTCGAGGGGCCAAGGTTTATACCAAACTGGATCTTCGAGGAGCTTACAATCTAGTTCGCATCAGGGAAGGGGACGAGTGGAAGACCGCCTTCCAGACTAAATTCGGTTTATTCGAGTCCCGGGTCATGAATTACGGATTATGTGGAGCTCCCGCAATGTTCCAGCATTTTGTCAATGACATCTTTCAGGATTATCTAGACCGGTTCTTGATTATCTACTTGGACGATTTTTTGGTGTTTTCTAGATCACAATCAGAACATGAGAACCACGTCAGAATGGTGTTACAACGATTGCGGGATCACGGACTTTATGCCAAGCTGGAAAAATGCACTTTTGATCTACAAGAGGTAGACTTCCTGGGATACCGTGTCTCGCCACTAGGGCTCACCATGGACCCGGCAAAGGTTTCAGCAGTATTGGAATGGCGGGCGCCAACCAACAAGAAAGAGGTGCAACGCTTCTTGGGGTTCGCGAACTACTACCGCAAGTTCATTCCAGACTTCGCCCGCTGGTCTGATCCAATCACCAGCTGCATCCGTGGGAAACAGCCTTTCCGCTGGACAGAGCAAGCAGAGAAAGTCTTCCAGCAACTAAAGAAATTATTCACGTCCCAGCCAATCCTTCAGCACCCAGATCCTGAAACCCCTTTTGTCGTGCAGGCGGACGCCTCCGATGTGGCAATTGGGGCTGTACTCCTACAACCAGTGGGAGATCACCTTCACCCTTGTGCCTTCTACTCCCGTCAACTGACCGCACCAGAGAGAAATTACACTATTTGGGAAAAGGAACTTTTGGCCATAAAGGCAGCCTTTGAAACTTGGAGACATTGGTTAGAAGGGGCCAAATTTCCCATTGAGGTCCATACTGATCATCGGAATCTAGAGCATCTAAGAACTGCCCGCAAGCTAAATCAGAGGCAACAACGCTGGGCTTTATTCTTTGAACGTTTTAACTTCCAAATCCATTATGTAACCCCAGCCCAGACCAAGCAAGCAGATGCTCTGTCACGAAAACCGGAATATGCTGCAGGGCGCAAAGAGACCTTTGACTCTCAACTGCTGCAGCCCGAGAACTTTGCCACGCTCACAGTGGGAAACACCAAATCCACTCCAATTGAATCAACTCCCTCTACTCCAGGGCCCCTTTGTGCCCAGGAAATCAGGGCCAGTCAACAAGCAGATGCCTGGGCTCAGGACCAACTTCGCCAAGGACTACATTTCCCCTTTTCGCTTAAGGATGGATTACTTTGCTATAGAAATCATGTCTACATCCCTCCAGGACCGGGCAGGGAAAAAGCACTTCGTCTGTGTCATGACTGCAAGCCAGCAGGGCATTTCGGACTATTTAAAACCATGCATTTGATCCTAAGAGATTTCTGGTGGCCCAAGATCCGCAAGGATGTGGAAAAATATGTCACTACCTGCCCAGTATGCCAGCGCTCCAAGACAAGAAGGGAAAAGCCCTCAGGGCTTCTGCATCCCCTTCCTACCCCATCTCGCCCGTGGGAAATAATCTCTGCAGATTTTATCACTGATCTACCACCTTCCTGTGGATTCACCACGATCCTAGTGGTGGTGGACCTTTTTACCAAGTTAGCCCATTTCATTCCCTGCGATGGCCTCCCCACAGCCAAAGAGACTGCAGATTTATTCCTTCAACATGTTTTTAGATTGCATGGGTTGCCCAAGAGTTTGGTCACAGACCGTGGGTCCCAATTCACCTCTCGTTTCTGGAAAGCACTACAAAAACTATTGGGCATAGACTCCCGCTTATCTTCGGCTCACCATCCCCAAACGGATGGGCAAACTGAGCGCACCAATGCCACTTTGGAACAATACCTTCGCTGTTATGTGAACTACCAGCAGGACAATTGGGCTTCCCTGTTACCGCTGTCAGAGTTTGCCTATAACAATGGTGTCCAGGCTTCAACTAAAGAAACCCCATTCTTTGCAAACTACGGCTTCCATCCACGTTTCTTTCCTTCTGTCATTGAAACCTCAGAAGTTCCCGCAGCAGAGGACTGGCTGCAGGAACTCACAGCGGTGCAACAACTTTTGCTCCAGCAACTAGACCAAGCCAAGGAGGACTATAAACGCCACACTGACAATCATCGCCAGCCGGGCCCCGAAATCAAGGTAGGAGACCGGGTTCTTCTGTCCACTCGTTTTTTGCCCTCCCATCGCCCTTGCCGGAAGTTAGATGCCCGTTTCATTGGCCCCTATCCAGTGGTGGTGCAACTTAACCCCGTGACTTTCAAACTTCAACTCCCGCGCTCTATGCGCATTCATCCAGTGTTTCATCGCTCTCTGCTCCTTCCGGCGGATGGTGTGCGCCCTGATGTAGACCGGCCGGCCCCCGCCCCTGTTTTGGTGGACGGAGAGGAGGAGTTCGAGGTTCAGGACATTTTGGATTCTCGCTTTCACCGCCGCCGCCTACAATATCTCATTGACTGGGTGGGTTTTGGTCCCGAGGAACGCTCTTGGGAAGACGCTTCCACAGTCCATGCCCCCGATTTAACCCGCTGCTTCCATCAGACCTATCCCTCCCTCGCACCTCGGGGAGAGAGTCCCATTTTGGGAGGGGGCTTGAGGAGGGGGATAGTGTGATGACTCATGGGCCATGTAGTCCCGTTCCTAACGCTGTTGTGACAGATGAAGAGGAAAACTTGGGTTTTCCACCATTTCAGCCAGAATTGGAACTTTCCCAGCCTGAATTGGAGCCCTTGCACCTGCAAGAGGTTTGCCTTCCAGAAATCTGCCAAACAAGCCCTGAGTCAGAATCTCCCCCATTTTCTCGCCGTAGTTATTATCAACAACAAAAAGGAGTTCAGCAGGCTAATCGCAGAAGCCTGAGAATCGCAGCCAGGCATTCAGCTGATTAAGACTGCTTCCATGAGAAATTCTAGGGAGTCATGCATCTGGACACAGAGATTGACTTTCGGTTCTGATTCCCAGAGAAGTGTTCTTTGGTGGGAAAACGAGACCCTATTTAGGTTCCTTGCCCCGAAGGAATCTTGCGGAGTCAATTCGTCAGCTACTGGAGTAGGTTGTGTGTGGACAGCGCTACTCCCGTTTCCAAGCCTCGTTCCTGTTTCCAAGCCTTCGTTCACGTTCCCAGCCTTGTTTGCTTCACGGACCTTGCCTTGTTTCCTAGGACTCAGCCTTGCCTTCCAGGACCTTGCCTTGCTTCCCGGACCTTGCCAAGTATTTACCACGGATCTTGTCCCTGTTCCTCGTTCCTTGTTGCCTTGAATCAAGCTTTGTGTACCAAGAATCAAGCTATTTCCTTGCCTTGCCTAAGTTTCATGGATTAAAGGACCTTGTCATCTCCCCTCACTCTGCTTGGCATAGTGAGTGTTTCGGTTACTGGATTACAACTTTGGACCTTACTATTTCATATTGGACATTGTTTTCCTGGACTATATTTGACCTTTCCTGAAAGGACATCTTCTGAACTATATTCTACACTTATTTTTATTGCCTTTACTTATTTCCTTAATAAAGATATTAGATAGATTCTGGCCTCTGTCTATGGTTATTGGTGCTCTGCAGCCTGGGTCGTGACAGAGTCTATGTTTGTTTGTCTTTGTTCTATGTTAAAAAGCATTGAATGTTTGCCTATATGTGTAATGTGATCCGCCCTGAGTCCCCTTCGGGGTGAGAAGGGTGGAATATAAATGCTGTAAATAAATAAATAATAATAATAAATATATACCATACTTTCCTTTTTTTACGTTGCTCTGTAGATTATAGACACCTGCGTTTTTGAGTTACAGTAACCATAAAGCCAGAGAAAACTGCAACAACAAAGTTCTGGAAAGAGCTTTGGGAAAATAAGAACAACAACAAAAACGCTGGGTGGATAAAGGAGTTTGAAGGAAAATTCTCACAGAAAAAAATGGAACAGATGGAAATAACAACTGAAATGATCAGCAAACGAGTGCAAAAAGTCAAGAACTGGACATCGCCTGGTAGTGATCAACTTCATGGATTTTGGCTCAAACATCTTATTAGTTTACATAGAAAAATGGCCCAACAATTCAATGAGATGCTGCAGAAAGGAAGTATCAATGAATGGCTAACAACTGGAAGAACATACCTCATACAAAAGGATCCAGCAAAAGGAGCAGCACCAGGAAACTACAGGCCAATAATGTGTCTGCCCACTATGTTTAAACTACTGACTGGCATCATAGCTGACAGAATTCAAGACTATCTTGAAGACAAAAACATCTTACCAGATGAACAGAAAGGCAACAAATGGAAAAGCAGGGGCACAAAAGACTAGTTATTAATGGACAAAATGATTCTGGAGAACTGTAAAAGCCGAAAAGGTAATCTTCACATGACGTGGATTGACTACAAAAAGGCCTTTGACTCACTCCCACACAGCTGGATCATCAAGTGCCTGGACGCCATCAGGATTAGTAAAAACGTTGGCACCTTTATTGAAAACATGATGGAGCACTGGAAAACTGAACTGTTTTTTGGAAATGAAAGCTATGGACTAAGCAAACGAACCCAAAGGGTGCTCACCAATGTGTCGTCTTCATCTTGGAAAGAAGTCACGAGTGGAGTACCGCAGGGTTCCGTCCTGGGCCCAGTTCTGTTTAACATCTTTATTAACGACTTAGATGAGGGGTTAGAAGGCACAATCATCAAGTTTGCAGATGACACCAAACTAGGAGGGATAGTCAACACTCCAAAAGACAGGAACAGAATTCAAAACGATCTTGACAGACTAGAGAGATGGGCTGAAACTAACAAAATGAAGTTCAACAGGGATAAATGCAAGATACTTCACTTTGGCAGAAAAAAATGGAATGCAAAGATACAGAATGGGGGACGCCTGGCTAGATAGCAGTACATGTGAAAAGGATCTTGGAGTCCTTGTGGACAACAAGTTAAACATGAGCCAGCAATGTGATGCGGCTGCTAAGAAAGCCAACAGGATTTTGGCCTGCATCAATAGGAGTATAGTGTCTAGATCCAGGGAAGTCATGATACCCCTCTATTCTGCCTTGGTCAGACCACACCTGTAATACTGTGTCCAATTCTGGGCACTGCAGTTGAAGGGAGATGTTGACAAGCAGGAATGTGTCCAGAGGAGGGCAACTAAAATGATCAAAGGTCTGGAGAACAAGCCCTATGAGGAGCGGCTTAAAGAACTGGGCAAGTTTAGCCTGCAGAAGAGAAGGCTAAGAGGAGACATGATAGCCATGTACAAATATGTGAGGGGAAGTCATAGGGAGGAGGGAGCAAGCTTGTTTTCTGCTGCCCTGCAGACTAGGACATGGAACAATGGCTTCAAATACAGGAAAGGAGATTCCACCTGAACATCAGGAAGAACTTCCTCACTGTGAGAGCTGTTCGGCAGTGGAACTCTCTCCCTCAGACTGTGATGGAGGCTCCTTCTTTGGAGGCTTTTAAGCAGAGGCTGGATGGCCATATGTCGGGGGTGTTTTGAATGCGATTTCCTTCTTCTTGGCAGCGGGTTGGACTGGATGGCCCATGAGGTCTCTTCCAACTCTACTATTCTTTGATTCTATGATTCTATGAAAATTACGATCTGCCAACTGCAAAAGGCCACCCTACTGGGGGCCCTCCCGGCCACCGCCAACACCTGAGCATCAAGCATCAGTGATGAGTCCAGGAGGATCCCCAAGCTGCGGACCTGCACCTTCAGGGGGAGTGTGATCCCGTCAAGCACAGGTTTCCAGCCAATACCCCGATCAGACATACGACTGACCTGGAGGACCTCCGTCTTGTCAGGATTAAGTTTTAGCTTATTCACCCTCATCCAGCCCATCACAGTCGCCAAGCACTGGTCCAGTATCCGAGGGGCTTCCTTGGATTTCGATGGAAATGAGTAGTAGAGTTGGGTGTCATCTGCATAGAGATGGTACCTCACTCCAAAACTCTGGATGACCTCTCCCAGTGGTTTCATGTAGACTGTCGCACCTCAGAATAGTTCACCTTGCTATTGACACCAAGTCACACACAGAAGATAGTCTTTTGTAATTTTATTGAGCAAAAGCAAATATATATATATATATATATATATATATATATATATATATCAAAGCAGGCAGATATAAAGTTCTCAAAGTAGTTGTAAAAGAGTCAGTAAAATCCAATAGTCCATAAGCAAAACAAGAGTCAGTAAATCCAATAATCCATAGGCAAAACAAGAGTCAGTAAATCCAAAAGAACAAAGGCCCAAAGGTTACAAAGATCCAGGAACAGGAGAATCTCTAAGGCAGGGAAGCATGGACATCCACTCAGATGAAGCGAGAATTTGCTTTGACAAAGATCTGTCTCTAAACACACAGTTTTAAAAGCAACCCTAAAATGCATTTCTCTTTCCGTCAGAGGCCTCTCGCTTTCCAGCCAATCTCAAACTACGATGAGGCTAAGACATTCCTTTCCATTGCAAGCGATCTGCTCTAGATAGTGATGGCGCTCCTTCAAGGCCTTCAAGGCCAGCCACCTCATTATCTCACACCTGAACTGGGGCCTGAGAAATCTCTGGCTCATTATTTCCCATGGGAACATCATCCTGGCTGTTATCTATGACTGGCTGGTTCAAGAGTTCATCCTCAAGCTGCATTTCTCGAGCTTCTGAATCAGCCTGTATAATTCCCATCCCCATGCCATCATCCTGAAATTCATCCTGCATCTCATCATCTGGCTCTTG
Source organism: Anolis carolinensis (assembly GCF_035594765.1). Lineage (NCBI taxonomy): Eukaryota > Metazoa > Chordata > Lepidosauria > Squamata > Anolidae > Anolis > Anolis carolinensis. The sequence continues at coordinate 93,361,346 of NC_085843.1, forward strand.
CATCTGAAACCCAGAATCCCCTTCTTTATCGTCACTCTGGCTCTGCCGGCTATCCTGTTGCTGAGTCACAACATAGATGTTAAAAAGCATGGGGGACAAAATGGAACCTTGCGAGACTCCACAGATCAATGGCCAGGGGTCCAAGCAGGTGTCCTCCAGCTTCACCAACTGGGAATGGCCCTCCAGGAAAGACTGGAGCCACTGCAAAGCAGTACCCCCAAGGCCCATCCCGAAGAGCCAACCCAGAAGAATACCATGGTCGATGGTATCGAAAGCTGCTGAGATGTCCAAGAGAACCAGCCAGGGTTACACTCCCCCTGTCCAGTTCCCTGTGGAGGTCATCCACCAAGGTGACCAAAGCCATCTCAGTACTATGACCAGGCCTAAAGCCGGACTGAGATGGGTCCAGAAAATTGGTGTCATCCAGGAAGCCCTGGAGCTATGAAGCAACCACCCACTCCAGGACCTTGTCCAAAAAAGGTAGGTTCGAGATTGGTCTGAAATAGCTCAATGTGGTCGAATCAAGGGAGGCCTTCTTTAGAATGGGCCTCACTATAGCCAGTTTAAGGGCAGATGGCAATTTACCTTGAGCCAGTGAGGAGGTAATTTTCTTCAGAAACCAACCTCCCAACCCTCCTCTGGCCGATTTAATTAGCCAAGAGGGGCAAGGATCCATGGCACAAGTGGTCTCTCTCACTGCACCAAGGATCCTGTCCACGTCATCCAGGTGAACAACCTGAAACGAATCCCACAAAATAGGACAGACAAGTGCCTCATTTACCTCACTTGGCATTGCATCTAAGCTAGCATCCAAGTCATGACGAATCTGAGTGACTTTGTCTGAAAAATGGTGTGCGAACTCGCTGCACTGAGTTGTTGAGTCTTTGGGTGCCTCCCCACCCTCAGGAGGGTGGAGGAGCTCCCCGACGACACGGAACAACTCCGATGGTCTATTAATTGCAGACGCTGGCTGCCTGCAAAGCCACGGAGTAGGCCTTAATAGCAGCTCTAGCCTGTGCTTGGTCAGAGACATCCTGAGTTTTCTGCCAGCGGCACTCTAGTCCTCTTCTCTTGTGCTTCATCACTGCCAACTCCTCTGAGAACCAGGGAGCTGAAGCGAGTCTTCGCAATGAGAGGGGATGTTCGGGGGCAATCGTGTCAATTGCCCTGGACATCTCGCTATTATAGCGGTCCACCAAGGCATCATCAGGATCGTCATCCTCCATGACAGGAGAAACTGCAAGGGACCTCAGGAATCCATCAGGATCCATAAGTCTCCTGGGGCGGACCATCTTAATGGGCCCACCACCCCTGCGGAGGTTCGAGGAGATGGTGTGTCTTAAATTAATCAGGTGGTGGTCAGACCATGACAATGGAAGAATATTTTGCTCTTCCACTCTGACCCCACTGTCCGTTGCAACAAATACCACATCGAGTGTGTGACCAGCTTGATGGGTGGGACCAGATATCACTTGGGACAGCCTCATGGTCATTATGGCAACCATGAAATCTTGAGCTGCACCTGTTAATGTGAATTCGGCATGAATGTTGAAGTCCCCCAGAACTACCAGTCGCTGGGAAGCCTATGCTAGCTCGGGCAGGGAGACTGCTGTGTCGCAGGGTGGACGGTACACCAGCAGAATCCCAAGCTGTCCCGGCTACCCACCTTAAGATGAACACACTCAAAACCTGCAGATTGTGGGACGGCGCACCTGACCAGGGAGATGGTCTGCCGAAAGACCACCGCAACTCCACCTCCCCGCCCCCCGGATCTGGTCTGCTGTTGCACCCTGAAACCTGGAGGACACAGCTAGGTGAGATTTATCCCACTGAGCTCATCCAACCAGGTCTCAATGATGCAAGCCAAGTCCGTAGCTTCATTCAGAATCAAATCCTGGATGATAGATGATTTACCATTGACAGGCCTGGCATTGAACAGAAGAAGTTTCAATCCGAGGGGACTGTCATGGAGACTACCACATCTAACCTTCTCCAGGGTCGCAAGAACTCTGATGCGCTTATCCCTGGGTCGATGGTGAATTTTCCTCCCCCACACGACCTCAATAGTCTCCCCCTGACCCTTGACCAACCCCCCCCCCCCCCCCCCGGGGAACAGGGAGATGAGAACTGAGAGTAAGGCATGCCTGAAATGAAACTGTGCAGGTTTAATAATAATAATAATAATAATAATAATAATAATAATAATAATAATAAGGAACCAGATAAAGGATAGTTATGTCTTTGCACCCAGAGGTCCTCTGATTTAGATCACTGGTAGTAACATGACTAGTACTATGGCCATGAGGAGGTAAAACAGTTCTACGTGATATCCCTAACATGCCCACAATGACATGTCACAGTCCCCAGACTCACTGCTGAGGTAATTTTAGATTTGCCGCTGTAAAGAAGTGTGATTTTTTTTAGTTTACAGATGTCATGTTTAATTGTGTTTTAAAAGTCATGTTTAACTGTGTTTTAAAAAGGGTTAATATTTCAGTTACTCAGCACTCCGAGTTGGTTGCCATGGAGAAGGGGATGGAGCCAACTGGGATAGCTGAAGAGAGAGCAGAATTTGGAGGGAATCTCTGTCAGTCGGTGGTCAGCGAACCACAGGAAAGTCTGGGCTTTGTTGAAGCTCAGGGAAGGCTGATCCTAAGTTAGGGGATCAGGGATAAAATAAGTTTGGTGACTTATTTTAAGGTAGTCTGTAATTGGAGGAATTGCAATTAAGACTGATTCTCAGTTGGAGAATCAGGGTGGCTCAAAGGTTGGATTTGAGTCAGTTTAAAATAAGTTTGGTGACTTATTTTAAGGTAACCTGTTTCCAGATAAGGAACAGATAGTCTGTGACTGAAATTCACAGGACAACTGCAGGTTTAGGCAGTAGAGAAAGAAGTGACATTTTAGGAAGTTTGAATCACCTCATTCTGTTATTGCAACTGTTCAGTAACGTGCCTCAAACAAGAAGAAAAGTCATTGTAACCATCAAGCTTGTGCCTAAATAAATGTGATTTTTATTCCTTCAAACATCGCAGTCTCTGTCATATATACACACATTAAGAATAAACAAGAAGAAGAAAGAAAAACATAAACTTTTAAAAGTCTCCTCTCTAGGTAGCTAGTGGCTACGTATTCCTATAGTGGTGACAAGAGTTGATAATCCCCTTAACATCTGGTGGCCGCATCATAAACATTTTTACCTCAGGTGGCAGCGTTTAAATAAGACATCTTTAATAACTGGTGGCAGCGGATATAGATATATAATATAATTAATTAATAAAAACATCATCCTTCTCCACATCTCCGCAATTGGTGTCAGAGGCGGAATTTCAAAAAGATTCCCCCCTGCCAGAGTTCATTACAGCAGCACACCTGAAAACACTGAACACAGATTCAAAGCACTTTCAGTTATCAAGAAACAGGAATCCCCATTTCAAAAAAGCAATGGTTACAGATGAATTGAACACTGTTTTGGAGGATCCATAACATAGAACAATGAGATATAAGTACTGATAACAACAGTCAACTTTTTTTGAGGAGATAAGGGGTATCATTTTTTAGCAGAATTTAGATCTCAACAAAACTTATTCATAGAAACATCCAAAAATATCCAAAATACAAATATAGTTCAATATACATATAATAGCAAATGTCCATTTTGGGAGTCAGAGGTTTACTGAGAACTAATATTCTCGTTGCTTTGTCACTGAGTAAATCCAAAGACCTTGTAGCCTTTTTATATTAACAAGAGATGTGACTGCATTATAAATAGTACAAAGCAGCAACAGGAATTAAAGTGGTACAGTTACATCTTGAATGAGAAAGCAATAATTGACCCAATATGGATTTATTTTCCTTATCCAGTAGGAAACGTCAGCCATACAATGGCACAAAAGATCTCGTATTGCATTCAGCTTGGCTGAATTAACCAATTGCCATTGAGCTTCAAACTTTGTTTTCTACTTATTATTTTAACAAGTAAAAGAACAAAGAAGTATTTCAATAAATTTAAAAACATTGAATTAATTTAATTCCAAATTGTGGAGATACTTCTTCAATGTTCACTCAAAACAAATTCTGTATCATATCAGGAAAAGTTATATATTTTGTAGTAATGTTTATATAATTGTTTTTCTTTTTAGATGGAATGCTTTCTGATTTCATTTGGGGGTTTTAGTGAGATGCTGATAACATATGGTGAACACAGGCTTTTATTCATATGTGTTAGCTACTTTCGATAGCACTGAAATATGAAAAGGAATTTAAATCCAATGTCCTCATAGGTATGCTGCTAACCCTTAGGTATCATATTAAATATGCTGAGGGAACATAAAGAATTCCTTAATTTTAGAGGACCATTTCCACATTCAATTCTGAAATATGCTGTACTTGATTGTACAATGTGTGAATTAAATCAAAATTAAAACCTACAAGCATTTTCAAAACAACTCAAAGCTAGTTATGTGGGGAAATTATGTCATCAGGGCCAGTTTGTCAGATATAAATTTTATTGGTACCATTCTCTACATTTGTTTCATCACACATATTTTCAAATAAATCTTACTTCTTTTTTATATCCATATTAGTAGCTTTTCTTTGAATCAGTGGTTATTTATTTATTTATTTATTTATTTGCAGTATTTATATTCTGCCCTTCTTACCCTGAAGGGGACTCAGGGAGGATCACAATGCACTTATAATGGCAAACATTCAATGCCATTGGACAAATGACATATATAGACAACCACATGTAGACAGATACACAGACAATTTAACACTCCAGCTTTTGGCTTCGTGAGGATATGCTTGATTTTGGCCACAGGGGAAGCTGCTGCTTCATCATCCACTGCGACACCAAGTCCTTGATGAAAACTTCCCCCTCTTCTGCATACTGCTGGAGATTTTATGGCGTCGTAAATTATGCCTTCCTGCATAAGCGGTACCTAATTTCCTACTTGACAGATGCAACCGTCTCTCGGCTGCATAGGTCAACAACAAGCTGGACTATTTATGGTCAGGAGCTTAGCCTGACCCGGGCTGGCTTCGAACTCATGACTTCTCGTTCAGTAGTGATTTATTGCAGCTGGCTACTAACCAGCTGCGCCACATCCTTAATGAATAGTTATACTGGGACTTCTATCCACTGTAGCCAAAAGATTCTATTATCACCAGACTTTCATAACTTCAAAGGTGATTTAATGAGAATTGAATTGTTGGAAAATTTAGAGCCTGGAAAATAATCTTTTATAAAAGGAGACTTATGGTATACTGAAGACATTCATTGCTAAGCATTGACAGGAGGTTGACAGTTCAAAGCCCAAGTCAGGGTGAGCTTCTGACCTTTAGCCCAACTTCTGCATACCTAGTGGTTCGAAAAACAAAATGTGAGTAGATAAATAGGGACCACTTAAAAACGGGGAGATATTAAAGAAATGCCAGGAAAATGCTGACAATTAGTTACTCAGCTTCATACTCACATTAGAATCAAACTGCTTGCAGAGTATGCATGTTAAAACATAGATCTTTCTGTGATTATAACTTTTACATTATCTTTGTTATGTATCTTGTATTTTTTCTTCGTGTACTCTGTGAATGCACACTAATGGAGAAGCTGCGCCTGCGCAGGTTCCGACGGAAACTCTTCCAAGCTGAAGTTCAAATTTTGGCGGTAACCACGCCCCCTTCCCAAGGGGCATATAAGGCAGCCCCAGGCGCCCGCTCTCCAGTTCCTTTTTTTCCGCCGCAAGGTTCACTTCGGACTCTTCGCATGTCTACTACTCGTTTCAAGCGCTGCACGCAGTGTGCTGCTAAAATTCCTGATTCGGACGGCCACGCCAAGTGCCTCTTCTGTCTTGGCGAGGCTCATGTGGTCGGTACCTGCCGTTTCTGCCTAGCTCTCACAGCTCAGGCCAGAAAAAACAGAGCCGCTAGGCTTAGAGCGGCGCTCTGCGAAAGATCTCTCGCGCCAGAATCGACTCCGTCGACGTCGGGTGCGTCGTCGTCTTCAGCTCTGAGAGCGATGTCGGCGCCACCAGCCAAGCCTCCGACAACTAAAGCCTCCTCGGTCTCGTCCAGGGCGTCCAGGACTTCCAGGGCTGCTAAACCGGCCAAACCGCCGTGTACCGTGACGACGGCTACTGTATCGACCCGCTCCGGGAAGGTGGGGCCTTCCTCGACGTCGAGCTCTCTGGCTTCGGTGACCTCGATCCGCTCTCGTATCGGCTCCCCGCCTTCCTCCTCTGCTATTAAAATAGCCTTTAAGAGGGCTCACGAGGAGTCTCGTCGAGCGCAATCTGACTCAGCTGTGGTTCCTCCCACACCTGGCAAGTCCTTGAGGATTGCATCCAAGCAACCGCCGACAAAAAAACGGCTGACTCAGCGCTCCTCCTCCTCGGCCTCCTCAAGGAGAGACCCGCTGTCCTCCTCGGCAACCTCCTCGAGAAGGTCTTCTCCTATCGTGCCAGCCCAGAGGCCTAGAGATGTTTCTCAATCTCCGTTGCACCCCCTATCCGACGGGGAGCTGCAGGACTCACCCCACCACTCTACCCAAACGGTGGTCAGGGTGCTGGTACCGGAGCCGCCTGCGCCGCCTCACTCTTCGCGCCAACAGCTCTTCCCTCCCACCTCGACACCGGAGCGTGGTAGACAAACGGCTCGCCTGGCTCGGGCGGCCCAGGCCTCAGCCTCTAAGGATCCTCGGCTCCCAGCACTCTCTTCTCGCGAGGCCATGCCTCCCCCCGAGACTGTGCTTTCTTCTCCCCCTCAGTCCCCCCAAGGGCCTGAGGAGGAAGATGCTGACATTGACCGCCCAGACTCTGTTCTCTCTGCTTCGGTAGTCTCTCTCGGTCTCGACCTCTCTCCTCCTCACGATGCGTATGAGGCAGACCCGCCTTCTCCTACTGACAATATTCGTGCTTTCTCTGATCAAATGGTCAGAATGGCCGACGCCCTGGGTTTGGAGATCAAACAGACTTCCAAAGCAGTGTCTGATCCAGTTTTCAAAAGGGTGCAGGCCCAAGCTCCGCCGGCCACGCTACTCCCTTTCCTGCCTTATCTCTTGGATGTTATCTAGGCCTCCTGGAAAACCCCTTCCTCCATTCCTCCAACCTCGAAGAGGATCGAGACTTGGTACCGTACCGACGATGATACCTTGGAGTGGCTGAAACACCACCCCGACCCCAACTCCCTGGTCGTCAAGGCCTCTCAATCCTCAGGTCGTCAGTCGAACACTCCGGCCGACAGAGAAGGGAAGCGCTTCGACGCTGTGGGTCGAAAACTTTACTCTGGAGCCCTTTTGCTTTGCCGGATGGCAAACTATGCAGCCTGCATGGGCGCCTACCAGCAAATTATCTGGGAGAAGGCACAGCCCTTCTTCACTAAGCTGTCGGACGAAGACCGCTCCGTCCTTACTACCCTCCAACAGGAAGCTGACTCGCTTGCCCACCATCAAATACAGATGGCGAAGCATACAGGCGATACAGCGGGCAAGATGATTGCTCACGCGATATCCATCCGTCGTCACGCCTGGCTGAGGTCTTCAGGTCTCTCCTCATCTTCCAGACAGGTCATTGAGGACCTTCCCTTTGATGCACTCGGACTATTTAACTCCGGTACCGATGACAAGCTCAAGTCTAATCATGACTTTAAAATTCTTGCGTCTAAATGTGGCGACCAACCGCAACCACAGCGCACCCGCTGGTTCCCTCACCGCTTCCGCCGCTTCCCGCCACAATCTTTCCGGCACCATTCTTTCAAGCGGCCCTCGGGCTCGAACAATCAAAGCCATCACCAACCTCGTCGGGGACCTCATCCGCAAAAGCAACGCGGTCGAACCACCCCCGCTCCTCTGCAGGCTAACCGGCGTGCCTGACGCCATCCCCTACCAAAGCTCCTCGTCCGCTACCGATGTAGAGCCCACGCTACCTCGACCCTCCTGTGCCTTCACCGACCGCCTGGCCCCCTTTTACAGTCGGTGGGAATCCATTACTTCAGATGCATGGGTTCTTCGCATTGTCCAAGACGGCTACGCCTTAGAGTTCACAGAGCTCCCACCTACAGGTCGCATTCTCTCTTCAACTCCTTCTCCAGAGATACTGGCCGAAATCGATGCCTTACTGGCCAAAGGGGCCATCCGTCCCTCCCCTCCCGAACTGGATCCTCTAAGTTTCTTCTCCAGATACTTTACAGTCCCGAAAAGGGGGGGCGGGCTACGCCCCATTCTGGACCTAAGGGCCCTCAATATATTCATTCGCCCTTCCAAATTCAGGATGGTCTCTATTGCCTCTATCCTCCTGATGCTGCAGCGGGGAGACTACTTTGCCTCCATAGACTTACGAGACGCCTACTTCCACGTGGCGATACGGGAGGCTCACAGACGGTTCCTCTGTTTCAAAGTTCTCGACCAAACCTACTAATTTACCGTTTTACCCTTCGGTCTTGTCACGGCTCCAAGGGTCTTTACCAAGGTCGCCGCCGCCGTAGCGGCCCACCTCAGGCTACATGGCATCACGGTCTTTCCTTATCTGGACGACTGGCTTCTGGTCGGGCCCGACCCTGTTCTTCTCGAAAGCCACGTCTCCTTCACGCTGCGTCTTCTAAAATCTCTCGGCCTCCAACTCAACACCGAGAAGTCAAATCTCTCCCCGTCGACCCAAATCCGGTTCATCGGAGCCCTCTTCGACTCCGTCACAGAGACTGTTTCACTACCGCTCGACAGATTCCTAGCTCTCCGCCACCAGATCGCCCTATGTCGATCCGCCCGGAGGGTCAGAGCCCGTGCCATTCAAGTCCTTCTAGGCCACATGGCCTCCACGGTTCTCACGACCCCCTTTGCCAGGCTGCATCTTCGGGTCCTACAAAGGTGGTTTATAGACACTTTCAAGCCGTTCTACCACCACAACTCCAAGTACTTGTCGGTACCGTCGATCGTCCGCCAGTCCCTTTCATGGTGGACGTCTCACCGGAACGTGTGCAGGGGCCTTCCATTTCATCCAACCCTGCCTTCGCTAACCATAACCACGGACTCCTCCACCTACGCTTGGGGAGCCCACATGAGCGGTCTAACGGTCCAAGATCTTTGGTCCCCATCCGAGAGGGCCAACCACATAAACTTCCTCGAGCTTCTCGCCATTCTCAAAGCCCTGAAAGCTTTCTCCCGCCTCATCTGTCACAAGTCCATCCTCATTCAATCGGACAATCTGGTAGCAGTATTCTACATCAACAAACAGGGCGGTACGGGCTCGAGGAAGTTGATGCACCTCTCCTCCCATCTCTGGTTTTGGTGCATAGCCCACGACGTACAGGTCTCCGCGATTCACCTTCCGGGTGCCCAAAACGACTTGGCGGATGCCCTCAGCAGGATGACATCTTCCTCTCACGAGTGGAAGCTCGATCCCGAGATCCTCGACAATCTGTTCCTACACTGGGGACGGCCTACTCTGGATCTCTTCGCGTCTCCCCAGAACGCTCAGCTACCCCGCTACGGAGCGAGACTTCCCCCGAACTCCTTCCCCGGCTGCCTAGGGGACGCCTTTCTGCTGGACTGGTCAGCGGAGATGCTTTATCTTTTTCCACCGATTCCCCTCATACCGAAAGTTCTCGAAAGACTCCTCTCGATCTCGGTCACAGCGATTCTCATAGCTCCGGCCTGGCCCCGCCAACCGTGGTATCCAGCCCTTCTTCGTCTCTCCAGAGGAACGTTTCGCCCTCTACCTCCCTCGCCGCACCTTCTCTCGAGAGAGGACGGCCAAATTCTTCACCCGGACCTTCCTTCCCTTCATCTCACTGCATGGGGGATTCTTACCTAGCCTCCCTTCCGCAGAATCTGCAAGATGTTCTTCGGGCAGCACATAAGCCGTCTACTACCAAGGCTTATATCTACAAACTCTCTCGCTTTCACGCCTTCCTTCGATCCCGTAATGTCGACACCTTTCCAACCTCGGTATCGGTGGTCCTCGACTTCCTCATGACCCTCGTCGAGAAGAAACTCTCTCTCGCTTCTATTAAGGCTTATCTCGCAGCTCTTTCCTGGTCTTTTCAACGCCATGGTCAGCCATCTCTCTTCTCTCACCACTTGATCAAAACATTTCTCCGAGGCTACAACAACATCTGCCCACCGTCGCTACCACCTACGCCGGGCTGGAACCTCGAACTTGTACTTTCTCAACTCACTTCTGCTCCCTTCGAACCGCTTGCCTCGACCGATCTCCGATTGCTTTCGTGGAAGCTGGCCTTTCTAGTGGCAATCACGTCGGCACGACGGCCATCTGAGCTTGCTGCTCTCAGGGTCGATGAGCCTTACCTACGTTTCCACCACGACCGTGCTGTTCTCCGCCCGGACATTACCTTTCTCCCTAAGGTGGTGTCAGCTTTCCACCTCAATCAGGACATTGTCCTACCAGCTTTCTTCTCTAACCCCTCCTCTCCTCTCGAGCAAAAACTGCACCTTCTCGACGTTCGCAGGGCACTCCTCTTCTACAGGGACCGTACCAAGGACATCCGTAAGACTCAGAGACTCTTTGTCGCCTATGCCCCGGACAAGTTGGGTAACCCCATCTCTTCCCAAAGGTTGTCCCATTGGATTGCTCAGGCCATTGAGTTGGCCTACGAATTAGCCAAGCGCCCTCCTCCTCCATCCATCCGTCCGAGATCAACTAGGGGCCTCTCGGCTTCGACCGCCTTCCTTAGAGGTATTCCGCTTGACTCCATATGTAAAGCGGCAATCTGGTCGAACCCTCTTACATTTGTCTCTCACTACAGGCTAGACAATAAAGCCCTAAAAGACTCGGCCTTCGCAAGATCAGTACTCTCATCTTGCCTATCCTGACTCTCAAACGTCCTTCTTCTCCCTATACTCACCCGCAGGTGACTCTCTATACCTCTCCTTCAAGTTATGGGCCAGTTTTTCTCCCCATACCTACCTCTGGGGATATGTTTTTCCCTGATTGTGTTGAGCAGTTGCTCTGTTGCTTTGTAACGCCTTATTGATCCTGGCGGGTATGTCAAAGGGTATGATGTTTTCCCCTCTCCCCCTGGGAGAGCGTTTATATGCACTATACGCAATTGCGTGTTTCTATTATGTTTATTAAGTATTTTTCTATATGTTATAAGAGGAATAATGGTTTTTATCCAATTGCTGCAAGTTAGTAGGCTAAGCTCCGCCCACTTGTTCTCCTAGCAACCCACTCAGCCCAGGGGACAGATAGAATTAGGCCTCACTTAGGCCTCTTCCACACTGCCTATAAAATAAGATTATCTGATTTTAACTGGATTATATGGCAGTGTAGACTCAAGGCCCTTCCACACAGCTATATAACCCATTTATAATCTTATATTCTCTTCTTTGAACTGGCTTAACTTGACTCCACACTGCCATATAATCCACTTCAGTGTGCATTTTATACAGCTGTGTAGAAGGAGCCTCATATAATCGAGTTCTAAGCAGATAATATAAGATTATAAATATACAGTAGAGTCTCACTTATCCAACATAAACACCCCGGCAGAACATTTGATAACTGAATATGTTGGATAATAAGAAGGGATTCAGGAAAAGCCTATGAAACCTCCTATTTCCTCACGACCCTATCTGCTGCCAAACGGCCATACATGTCTATGCCAGGCATCCTCAGAGATTATGAGATCTGTTTGAAAACAGACAAGTAGGATGTTTATTTCTTTCTCACCAACGATATCCAGGATGGGACAACTCTTTATCTGTCTGGGGCGACTGTGAATGTTCCACTTGGCCACCTTGATTACAATTGAATGCCCTTCCACCTTCAAGGCCTGCCTACTTCCTGCTTCGGTGAGGAATCCTTTGTTGGCAGATGTTAGCTGGCCCTCAGTACATCATGTCTGGAATTCCCTGATTGCTCAGTGCTGTTCTTTAGTTAGCTGTCCTGATTTCACAAATTTTTTTAATACTGGGAACCACATTTTGTTCATTCCAGGCAGGCAGGAACCATCCAGGCTTTGAAGCTACAAGGCTATTCAGTGCCAATTCCAACATTCACACTTGCCTAAAGCAGACAACAGTTCTTTCTTCCACCCTGGTCATTTCACAGATATATAAACCCCACTTCCTTTTGTTACAACACATTTCACAACCTCTGAGGATGCCTGCCATACACGCAGGCGAAAAATCAGGAGAGAATACATTTGGAACATGACCAGGCAGACCGCAGAACTCAGAGCAACCCAATACAAAGAGAAACAAAAATAATAAAATAAATATAAAAAACAAAAACAAAAAACAAAAAAATAATACAATTAAAAAACATAAATAAAAATAATATAATCAAATAATAAAATAAATACATACAAATAATAAAATAAAATAATAAAAACACAAATAATAATAAAAGAATAAAAAATAAAATAAATAATAATAATAATAATAATAATAATAATAATAATAATAATAACAACTTTATTCTTATTCCCCGCCCCATCTCCCCGAAGGGACTCGGGTGGCTTACATGGGGCCAAGCCCGGAACAACAATATAAAAACATAAGCAAACAGTAAAAACAAATCAATCAACAATAAAACATCAAACAACGATAAAAACAGTCATAAAAGTCACATACAAAATAAAATCTTAAAATCCCAACGGTCTGAGTTCAGGTGCAAAATATGTCGATGTCAACGGGGAGGGGAGATTACCCAGCTGTCATAGTCAATTACTGTGCAATTATAATACTGGGGAAGGCATACCTGAGGGTCTAATACTGAGTAGGCAAACAGATCAATCCCACTAAAAATTAATACAATAAAATACTATAATAACAGAAAATAACTAAAAATAATACATGGAAATAATAAAATATAATAAATAAAAAAAGATAAATTACAATAAAATTAATTTAAAAAATACAAATAATGTCAAATAAAAATTCCACAACAATTTTTAACCAATACCACCGCCACTTTGCCACAGCAACGCGTGGCCGGGCACAGCTAGTTATATATAAGAAGAGGAGTCAATTTGTATATTTGGAACAATTAATGAAGTAAAGAACAATTATTGTTCATGAGAAGAGGAGTAAATTCATCTTTCAAGAGAAAAATATTATTTTTACTGTGAATGTAACAGTTCTCTGTTTGATTGTATAGCAATGCTTTTTGTATCTGCATTCATATTGATTGAACTAAATATAGGTTTAATGAAATCTAAAAAAAAAATCTGTATTACTGTAACAGTGGATACTTGTCTTTGTAGTTCCAGGGAACCCATTTTCTTTTTTGAAACTAAGCACAAGTCTTCAAGAAGCCAAAGGTGAGGAAAGCCCGTGTACCTCTATCTATGTTCAATTGTCTGTCTTGTTTGTGTGTAAACAGCATTTATAAACTGAATGTTTGCTGTATGTCCTGTGATCCACCCTGAGTCCCCTTCAGAGTGAGATGGGAATATAAATACTGTAAATGAATGAATGAATGAATGAATGAATAAATCTTCCTTTTTGTTTTTTGCTAGGAAAATGTTTATGGTCATCCAAGGGAAATAGTGCTTGCTCCTAGAATGATGCTAAAAATTATAAATAAAGCCATGGATACATTTCTGGGATTGTCTGGGAGAACTTAACTCTAACATGAAAATAGATCATTCAATGGTTTGGGCTGTCACTATTATTTCACAGGCTAGGTGCACTAAGGAAATAAAACAAACTATGTATATTTCTCATATTTAGATAGACAGCTAAATATGATGCTATAACTTACAACAAATAATTGTTAAGTCAAATGAAGTCAAATCCCCATCTACTCCAGCACTTTGCCTCCAACACAGATTAATCAGATGAATTTAAGGAGGTCATCAAGGATGTCATCTTCCCCCATTGTTTCTTTCCAGCATCTGGTAATCAGAGAGAGATTGCTTTTGAAGGCAGAGCCCCATTCCTTAACTAATTTCATTGATTAGCAGTAAGAAATACTGGAGAAAATCATCATGCTTTATTCTGAATGTGAATTTCAAATGTCTGCTATCATACAATCCCAAAATGAATGACTTCTGTGGGTGGGTGTGAGTGCCTTTTCCTTCAAAACCAATTTTCCAATCTGAAATCTATGCAGAGATTCACTCAGGGATAATAATAGCATTTTTGCATTCAAGGTTTTGTGTGAGTGTGTGTGAGTGTGTTGTTGCTGATAAAGGATGGGGATTTCTGGCTGTCATTGGAATCAAACTCCTGTCCCCTTTCACTTTTTTATTGATGTCTTCTAGACCCAAATAGGTTATACCACACTTAATATATATAAAAAATATGCACAAAGGATTGACATGAATAGTTGGCATTGTGGAAGTTTGGGAGGAAGTGGAAGAAGTAAATGTTCCCACCCAATTATCTGATGTAAGCCATTAAAAAGGCAGCAGTGTGTGGATGAGAAAGAGGGTCATTGGGGAAAATCCTTCAGTTTCTCAGGGCACCCTAATGGCAGATTGTGGAGGTTCGGTGCACTTCCAGGAGAATTACACATTGGAGCCCCTTTATTGCTTTATTATCTAATGACACTTCAGGGAAGGGAAGATGAAAAAGCCATTCAGCATAGATTAACAAAAGGATAGAGAATTTAAAAAATGATACATAGAAAGCAAAGAATGCAAAAAGCTAGATATATTTCAGCTTATATACATTGAGAGGGGCCTCTGGTGGCACAGTGTGTTAAAGCACTGAGCTGCTGAGCTTGTGGACCAAAAGGTCGTAGGTTCAAATCCAGGGAGTGGAATGAGTGTCCGCTGTTAGCCCCAGCTTCTGCCAACCTAGCAGCTCTGGCGGGAAGGTAACAGTGCTCCATGCAGTCATGCCGGCCACATGACCTTGGAGGTGTCTACAGACAACGCTGGCTCTTCGGCTTAGAAATGGAGATGAGCACCAACTCCCTGAGTTGGATACAATTGGACTTAACGTCAGGGGAAACCTTTACCTTTACTTATATACATTTAGAGATGGGACAAATATCCACAATTGTTCATCTCCAAGTTAAAAAATAGATTTCTACATAGTTGGAAAAACCCCATCAGGAAGAATAATAGATCTGCAATAACTCTGTGCAATTTTCTCTTAGCATTGGCGTGGTCTAAAATGTTAAAGAGGAATTATTATGAAGAGGAAAAAAAATGTGTGTGTTATGTGACAAAAACCAGTTTTCTGCACATAATTAAATTCCCATCACTAGATCAGCATGTGATGGGGGAAGCTGGTTTGATGGCCTCACAAGATTGAGTCCTGAATTATCGTTGGGCACCACATGCCATTGCAAGCTGATGGGCAGAGGTATTGGTTAGTCTTCTTATGTCTGGTATTCCACTCCCTCAGGACCTTTCTCAGCTGAGTGTTGACCCACCTGCCCACCTTTGTAGCTGTATGAGTTTTACTGGTTGTTTTTGTCCCGGGTAGGACATTTTTCACCTATTAAATTGTTGTTGTTTTTTTACTCCATACTGTGAGCAAGGGAATTGGACAACTGAGTAAAAGTGATGCCATTTCCATTACTGGAAAGAGGAGAGCAAATTATGTTTGATGAACACTTATGGAACCCCTTTTGGATGAAAAGAGGACATCTAGAACTGCCTCTAAATCGTGGAACTGGGGAGGTGAGGATAATGGACTGTTTTGAGATTTGCCTGAGGTTAAATCTCTAACTTTATGTAACGGGACTTAGGGAGGGGGTAACCTTTGGCCAGCCTTCTAGATGCAGACTGACTGAGGTGAAAATAATAATAATAATAATAATAATAATAATAATAATAATAATAATAATAATTTTATTCTTATACCCCACCACCATCTCCCCTAAGGGACTCAGGACAGCTTACATATGGGACAAAATGCCCTCAAGACATAAATACAAAACATCTGTTAAAATAGAGTACAATTAAAATAAGAACATAATAAAATATAACAATCCAGATAAAAGCACATTTACAATTATATATGTGTGTGTGTGTGTGTGTGTGTGTGTGTGTGTGTGTGTGTGATGGCATCAGGGCAGTGGACAAAACAACAAAACCACAGGCCCCCCAACCTCGAAATTTGACAACACAACCCATCATCCACAGCTCTAGGTTGATACAACAAAAAGAAAAGAAAAATAAAGTCCTAATTAGAGGGAGAGGAATAATTGTTTTTTATCCAATTGCTGTCAGTTACAAGGCTAAGTTCCGCCCACTTGGTCTCCTAGCAACCTACTCAGCCCAGGGGACAGGCACAGTTGGGCCTCACTTAGGCCTCTTCCACAGATTATCTAATTTGCACTGGATTATATGGCAGTGTAGACTCAAGGCCCTTCCACACAGCTATGTAACCCATTTATAATCTTATATTATCTGCTTGGCACTGGAATATCGTGACTCCACACTGCCATATAATCCACTTCAGTGTGCATTTTATACAGCTGTGAAGAAGGGGCCTCATATAATCCAGTTCTAAGCAGATGATATAAGATTATAAATATACAGTACACTCTCACTTATCCAATAAACAGGCTGGCAGAACGTTGAATAAGTGAATATGTTGGATAATAAGAAGGGATTCAGAAAAAGCCTATTAAACATCAAATTAGGTAATGATTATACAAAATAAGCACCAAACATCATGTTATACAACAAATTGGACAGAAAAAGTAGTTCCATGCGCAGTAATGCTATGTAGTAATTACTGTATTTACAAATTTACCACCAAAATATCACAATGAATTTAAAACATTGACTACAAAAACATTGACTACTAAAAGGCAGACTGCGTTGGAAAATCCAGAACACTGGATAAGCGAATGTTGGATAAGTGAGATTCTACTGTAATATGAAATAATTACTGTGGTAATCCAGTCCAACCCAATTCTGCCATGGAGGACACAATCCAAGCACGCCCAACAGATGGCCACCCAGCCTCTCAATAATAATAATAATAATAATAATAATAATAATAATAATAATAATAATATCATACAATCATAAGGTTAGGAGACACCCCTAGGGATCATCCAGTTCAACTTCCTTCTACCATACAAGACGACACAATCCAACCACTCCTGACAGATGGCCATCCAATATCTGCACAATAATAATACACATCGTATCATAGCATCAGACAGTTAGGAGACACCCCTAAAGGTTATCCAGTCCAACCCAATTCTGCCATGCAGGACACAATCCAAGCACTCCCAACAGATGGCCACCCAGCCTCTCAATACTAATACTAATACTAATAATAATAATAATAATAATATCATACAATCTTTAGGTTAGGAGACACCCCTAAGGATCTTCCAGTTCAACTTCCTTCTACCATACAGGACGACACAATCCAAGCACTCCTGACAGATGGCCATCCAGCCTCTACATAATAATGATGTTGAAGATGATGATGATAATAATAATAATAATAGAAGCATAGAATCCAAGAGTTTGGAGAGACCCCTAAGGGCCGATCAGCCCAACCCTTTCTACTATGCAGCAGGACACAATCCAAGCATTCACAACACATGGACAATGTATAAATACTATACAATACTACACAGGGACACAGACCCCCTCTACCCTCACTACTTTCACAGTACACAAACAACCAAATGCATGCTAAACATAAAGACAACCATACAACAGACATTCAATACCACCACTACCTCAACAATTTCTTACCAACACCACCAGACAACGCCACAGTAATGCGTGGCCGGGCACAGCTAGTCTATATATATAAAAGAGTGATGGCATCAGGGCAGTGGACAAAACAACAAAACTACAGGCCCCCAAACCTCGAAATTTGACAACACAACCCATCATCCACGCCTCTAGGTTGATACAACAAAAAGAAAAGAAAAATAAAGTCCTAATTAGAGGGAGAGCAATAATTGTTTTTATCCAATTGCTGCCAGTTTAGAGGGCTAATCTCTGCCCACTTCGTTGCCTAGCAACCAAGGGACAGCCAGGTTTCAGTTAGGGGACAGGCAAATTTAGGCCTCACTTAGGCTTCTTCCACAGATTATCTAATTTGCACTGGATTATATGGCAGTGTAGACTCAAGGCCCTTCCACACAGCTATATAACCCATTTATAATCTTATATTATCTGCTTTGTACTGGATTATCTTGACTCCACACTTCCATATAATCCACTTCAGTGTGCATTTTATACAACTGTGAAGAAGGGGCCTCATATAATCCAGTTCTAAGCAGATAATATAAGATGATCAATATACAGTAGACTCTCACTTATCCAACATAAACAGGCCGGCAGGATAAGTAAATATATTGGATAATAAGGAGGGATTCAGGAAAAGCTGATTAAACATCAAATTAGGTAATCGTTATACAAATTAAGCATCAAAACATCATATTATACAACAAATTTGACAGAAAAGGTAGTTCCATGCACAGTAATGCTATGTAGTAATTACAGTAGAGTCTCATTTATCCAACACTCGCTTATCCAACGTTCTGGATTATCCAACGCATTTTTGTAGTCAATGTTTTCAATATATCGTGATATATTGCTAAATTCATAAATACAGTAATTACTACATAGCATTACTGCGTATTGAACTACTTTTTCTGCCAAATTTGTTGTCTAACATGATGTTTTGGTGTTTCATCTGTAAAATCATAACCTAATTTGATATTTAATAGGCTTTTCCTTAATGCCTCCTTATTATCCAACATATTTGGTTATCCAACATTTTGCCAGCCCACTTATGTTGGATAAGTGAGACTCTACTGTACTGTATTTACAAATTTACCAGTAAAATATCACAATGAATTTGAAACACTGACTACAAAAACATTGATTATGAAAAGGCAGACTGTGTTGGATAATCCAGAACATTGTATAATCGAATGTTGGATAAGTGAGATTCTACTTTGATATGAAATAATTTCTAGGATAGAATAATGCAGAACAATATAATCTCTAAAACCAGGACAGTAATAAAGAAATAAAGAAATAAAGAAAGTAAATAAAGTAAGGAAATTGGAAATTCCACAAAGGAAACAATCAGGGCCAGCTAACACCTCCCAAGAAAGGATTCTTCCAGAAAGGAAGCTGAGAAGGCAGTGAAGCACTATGTATTACCAAAGTCATTATTATTACTATCATTACTATCCTTACTATTATTATTATTATTATTATTATTATTATTATTATTATTATTATTGTGTTGCGGTCAACCGTGAAAATGAATACAATCTGGCTCCAAGTATTCAAAAACACTAAAATCAGAATATATAAAAATTAATGTGGTATAATAAAACAGAACAATACAATCTCTAAAATCAGAACACTAAATAAAGAACAACACTCTGAAAATAGGGGAATTCCACACAGAAAACAATCAGGGCCAGCTAACACCTCCCAACAAAGGATTCCCATCATCAAAGTCTGGCCAATCCTGTTTTCTCAGGGCCACAGACAGTAGAAGCATATAAAATATCGCAAACAACACCACTCTGAAAACAAGGTAATTCCAGACAGGAAACAATCAGGGCCAGCTAACACCTCCCAACAAAAAAATCACTCAGGGAGGAAACAGCTAGGCTTTAAATCTGCAAGGCCATTACATCCTAATCATTTTTCCTAATTGCAGCATTCATACTTGCCTTCAACAGACAAAAAAAACAATCAGAAATATTGTATATTCACAATATTATAAGGAAATAATGGAAATAATGTCCCCTGATGGCACAGCATGTTAAAGCGCTGAGCTGCTGAACTTCTGGACCGAAAGGCCGCAGGTTTGAATTGGGGGAACTGACAGAGCCCCCACTGTTAGCCCCAGCTTCTGCCAACCCAGAAATTCAAAAACATGTAAATGTGAGTGCATCAATAGGTACTGCTCCGGTGGGAAGGTAACGCTGCTCCATGCAGTCATCCCACATGACCTTGGAGGAGTCTACAGACAACGACGGCTCTTCGGCTTAGAAATGGAGATGAGCACCAACCCCCAGAATCAGACATGACTGGACTTAACGTCAGGGGAAAACATTTACCCTTTACCTTAACTACCACCAATTCCTCAATACTTTATTTCCCATACCACCATTCTTCGCCACAGCAACGCGTGGCCGGTCACAGCTAGTATATATATATAAATGTAATGTGGCACGTTAGTATGGAGTAAACAACAAAACCATGGAACCCAATCACACCAAATTTGGCCACAAAAGACATAGTTATACAAGGTATGTCTTTCAATAAAAAAACCCTAGAAAAATAGTCCAAATTACAGAGAATGAGGAAGAGCCTTTCTCCCCCTAACTGCCATTTAGAAAGGTAGGCTCTGCTGCCCCCCACCCCACCCCACGGCTGCCTTTAGGCCCCGCCCCTTCATGTCCTAGCAACCCTCTCAACCAAGATGGTGCCCAGGGCACAGGCAGTTAGGCCTCTTCTACACTGCCTATAAAATACAGATTAACTGATTTGAACTGGATTATATGGCAGTGTAGACTCAAGGCCCTTCCACACAGCTATATTACCTAGAATGTCAAGGTCTGCTTTGAACTGGATTATCCTGAGTCCACACTGCCATATAATTCAGTTCAGTGTGGATTTTATACAGCTGTGTAGAAGAGGTCTAGAGTCTAAGCAGATAATATAAGATTATAAATATAATATATAATAATTACTGTGGTATAGTAATACAGAACAATATAATCTCTAAAATCAGGACAGTAAATAAAGAGCAACACTCTGAAAACAGGGAAATTGGGAATTCCAGAAAGGAAACAATCAGGGCCAGCTAACACTTCCCAACAAAGGATTTCCCCAGGCTTTGAAGCTGCACAGCCATTAAATGCTAATCAAGGTGCCTAATTGCAGCATTCACACTGCTACTATTCCTCCTGCCCCAGTTATTCCAAATTGGGTTAATTCCCCTCAGATTGAGGATCCAGCTAGAAAATGAAATAAACAGGCTAATAAAATAGCCCAATTTTACCCCAATGTCTGTGTCTAACCTCTTTATTTCTTGTGTTAGTCACCAAAAGCTCCTTGGTTTTCTCTATAGAAAAATCCTACACAATAGTTCAGAAATTCAAACAGAGATAAAATATTGTGGAAGAATATTCATTCACATAAGATAATGAAATAGTAATGGATTTATACAGCATTACGATAATCCACATGGCAAAATTATAGCAGCTTTACACCACTTTAACTGCCATGGTCCATTCTTTATAGTTTTGGCACCAGAGCTCTGACAGAGAAAGGCAAATATTTCACTAAACTACACATCCCAGAATTGCACAGCATAAAGCCATGGCATTTACAATGTTAATACACTGTTGTAATTCTTCAGTGTAGCTATACCCACTATCTCAGTGTGGTGTAGTTGTTTGAACATTTGACTATGACTCTGGGAGATGAGGGTTCAAATCCCAACACAGCCATGTAAACCTACTGGCTCACCTTGAAGAAGCTACACTCCGCCTCAGAGGAAGGTAGTGAAAATTCTGTGATAGTTTCACTTTGGGATTGCCATAGGTTGAAATGGCTTGAAGACACACAACATTAACAATCTCATATACTGTTTCCACATGTTTTCTGTTTAATATATCAACATAGAAATGGATCAATTCATATATACGTCATGGATAAAAATGAATTATAGACAAAATATAAAACACACAAGAGAACAGATATCATTCTTTGATTTTAAAAAATGTATAAGGTGGATTTCTATTGATTTATACATAACGCACTAGCAGGCATTGACTATGGATTTGATTTTCTGTTGTATGTAAGATTAACACTCTCCTTTATGAGGATGGAACAGGTCCTAGTGGCCTGTAAAATGTACAGGCAGTTAGGACAGTGTTACTTGCTTGTTGGCATATATTCAAGTTGTGTTTTTCACAGAACTTTTTGGTTTTCATCCAAATATTGGGTCACTAACATGCCCAAACTCTAAAAGCTTTCTTTCCAGGAAAGGAATAGAACAACTCCTGTTCATTAAAGAGCTATTCTGTTCACTCACTTGTATGAATGTGACTGTTATGCTTTCACCTTTAATGTGATTTCCTAGTTTTGCCAGCTTCAAAAAAATCAAAATAAAAAACCAGTGATCTCAATAAATTATGCAATTGTGATATAAATCATGTATAATTAAAATGGAGCTGACTGATTTGCAAATCAGACTTCTGAATTAAAGACTGTATTGCTGATTTATTTGTTGCTTGATGGTTTCTCTAAATCATACTTTGACTCATTTGTTTGAGTTACTGTGCACTATTAGCAATACCATCACACAAATTGCATGCCTTTTATAAAGTACTCTTTAGCTTATGTAATGGGCAACATTATTATGCGTCATAACAGCAATCCGTCAAGCCGACTGCTCCTTATATTTCTACAGTTCTATTTATTATTTATTTATTTATTTACTTCCAACATTTATATCCCACCCTTCTCACCCGAAGAGACTCTGGGCGGTGTACAAAATTGACAACAATTCGATGCCTACACATAATTAAAACAGCAATGAAAATCCAATTAAAACAATTAAAACTATATAAAAATATAAAACATATGATTAAAATCCATTCATCCAAAATCCTCATGCTGTAGCCGTAAATCAGTCCGGGTCATCTTTATCATTTAATCTTCGAAAGCCTGGGCACATAGCCATGTTTTCAGGGCTTTTCTAAAACTCAAAAGGGTTGGGGCTTGCCCTTTTGTATAGTAATTATACTGTTTTTAATTGATTCTGGGCCATTAATACTTGTTGGTTAGTGTTATTGATATTTTATAGGTTTACTAGGACTAGGTTATCACGCAATTCCCTAGAAATGACTGACATTTATGGAAACCATGAAATGTCTGAATTGTGCCAGCTGATGGGAAGGTCTTTTAGCCTAGTCCTCTCTCAGCTAGTAACCTTGAACGAGAAAGTAGATCTTCTTCTTAAAGGATTCTTGTTGATGGCAAATAACTTTCCTCAGCATGATACCCCTGGGGAGGGAATTAATATCATTGGACATAACTCAACGGAGATCAGTTGGCCCTCAGATATGATCGGAGAGGGAGAGATTGGACAACATAAGGGTAGCAAGGATGAAATACTAGACAATGGGGAAGCTGAGGAATGAGGAGATCTGTCTGGTGAACAACATGTACAGGGAAAAGATAAGAGTATGGATTTTGAAACGGGAGCACCAAAGCAGATAATGAACACTTTGTTGGGGATGGACTTTCCCCTCTGGTCTGCAGGATGCCATTATGACCATCCGTTTCAAGTGGAACAACTGGCATTTGATATCAAAGACTTTCAACTGAATAGAGGCAGATGGACCTCAAAAAGAGGGATTCGGAGGTCCTTGGCCCAAATTCTTTCTAGGAGCCTGAAAGAAATCAAGATTAAGACCATCTCTTGGCTTTACAAGGACTTCCAATCCTATGATCACTCGACTCGCCTCATTACCACCTTTGAGGACAAGCGGTTAATAGAAGAACTATGGGCTCTCAGATCCCGGCTGAACTCTTGGGGTATCACCATCAGAAGGGTAATTGTAGACCCCTCGACTCACCCTCTTATGCCCAACCTGCCCTCACATACCCGAGCCCCGGCTAAGTCAAACAGGATGTTTAACCCTTTGTGCAGGTCCTCTTCCCCTGTAAATTCGCTTTCAGTTAAATCTGCTCAACCCCTCTCCATACCCTGCCCACAAGCCCTGTTTTTTAACACCTTGTCAAGCTGCTTCGAGAGATCTCCCTCCTTTGATAGGCTCTATCCGTCCCCTTCTCTAGACACTACACAAGATGGAGATCCTTGCAGCCCTTTGAATTCAGGGAGCTGACTAGGCCCTCTTAATAACCTTTCAGTAGAGCCAGGATCTCTGGGGGGTGGGGTCCGGGGGGGGAGGGTTCCATCGAGGGTTCCATCGAGGTCGTGTGGGGGAGGAGGGGGTGCGGCCAACAGTTTCCCAGGGAGAAGCGCAACAGGTGTCTTGTGACCCTGGAGAAGGTTAGGTGTGGTAGCCTCCATGGCAGCCCTTCCGGGTTGAAGGTACTGCTGCTTAATGCCAGATCCGTCAGTGGGAAATCTGCAATTATCCAGGACTTAATCCTGGATGAGCAGGCGGATCTGGCTTGCATCACCGAGACCTGGTTGGATGAACTGGGTGGGGTAAACCTTACCCAGCTTTGTCCTCCGGGTTTCGGGGTGCATCAGCAGGCCAGGCCTGGAGGGCGGGGAGGTGGGGTTGCGGTGGTCTTTCGGCAGTCCATCGCCCTGATCAGATGCGCCGTTCCGCAATCTGCTGGGTTTGAGTGTCTCCACTTGAAGGTGGGTACCCGGGACAGTTTGGGGATTCTGCTGGTGTACCGTCCACCCCGCGACACAGCAGTCTCCCTACCTGAGCTAGCTGAGGTGGTCTCTAGCGTGGTGTTGGGCTCCCAGCGCCTTTTGGTATTGGGTGACTTCAATATCCACGCTGAGGCCACCTTGACAGGTGCGGCTCAGGAATTCATGGCCGCCATGACGACCATGGGGCTGTCCCACCCATCAAGCTGGTCATACACTCGACCTGGTCTTTGTTGTGGGCGACGGTTTGGTCAGAGTGGAAGAGCAAACTATTCTTCCATTGTCATGGTCTGACCATTATCTGATCAGTTTAAGACTCACCGTGTCCTCAAACGTCAGCAGGGGTGGTGGACCCATTAAGATGGTCCGCCCCAGGAGACTTATGGATCCTGAGGGACTCCTGACGTCTCTTGGGGTTCTGTCTACTATGGAGGCTGACAATCCTGTCGATGCCTTGGTCGCTCGTTATAATACCGAGTTGTCCAGGGCTATTGACATGATCGCTCCCGAACGTCCCCTCTCGCTGCGTGGAGTTGCCCCGGCTCCCTGGTTCACCAGGGAGCTGGCGGAGATGAAACATGGGAGAAGGAGACTAGAGTGGTGCTGGCTGAGAACTCACGACGTTTCTGACCGAACACTGTCGAAAGCCGCTATTAGGGCTTATTCCACGGCGTTGCGGGCAGCCAGGAAGGTTTTCACGACTGCCCGCATCGCGTCTGCAACAAATAGATCTTCTGAGTTGTTCCGAGTTGTTGGGGAGCTCCTCCACCCTTCTCAGGGTGGGGGGGGGGGGCACCTGACTCCTCGGCAACTCGGTGTAGCGAGTTCGCTCACCATTTTGCAGACAAAGTCACTCAGATTCGTTCCGACTTGGATGCCAGTCTTGATGCATTGCCAGGTGAGGTAACCGAGGCATCTGTCTGTTCGATCTTGTGGGATTCGTTTCAGTTTGTGCAACCTGATGATGTGGACAAGATTCTTGGAGCGGTGAGGGCGACTACCTGTGCCCTAGATCCCTGCCCATCTTGGCTTTTAAAACAGGCCAGTTGTGGGTTAGTTGATTGGTTTGTGGCAATAATTAATGCCTCTTTGGGGCAGGGCAAATTTCCATCTAGCCTAAAACAAGCAGTGGTAAGGCCTATTCTGAAGAAGACCTCATTGGATCCGACCAATCCGTGTAACTACAGGCCAATCTCTAACCTACCATTCTTGGGCAAGGTCTTGGAGTGGGTGGTTGCCTCTCAGCTCCAGGGATTCTTGGAAGATACGGATTTTCTGGACCAATCGCAGTCTGGCTTCAGGCCTGGATTCAGTACTGAGACGACTTTGGTCGCCTTGGTGGATGACCTCCGCAGGGAGCTGGACAGGGGGAGTGTGACCCTGCTGGTTCTCTTGGACATCTCAGCGGCTTTCGATACCATCGACCATGGTATCCTTCTGGGGTGGCTCTCTGGGATGGGCCTTGGGGGTACTGCACTCCAGTGGCTCCAGTCCTTTCTGGAGGGTCGTTCCCAGTTGGTGAAGCTGGGGGACACCTGCTCGGACCCCTGGCCATTGACCTGTGGGGTCCCGCAAGGTTCTATTTTGTCCCCCATGCTTTTTAACATCTACATGAAACCGCTGGGAGAGGTCATCCGGAGTTTTGGAGTACGGTGCCATCTCTATGCGGATGACACCCAACTCTACTACTCTTTTCCACCTAAATCCAAGGAAGCCCCTTGGATTCTGGACCAGTGTCTGGCCGCTGTGTTGGCCTGGATGAGGGTGAACAAACTGAGACTTAATCCTGACAAGACAGAGGTCCTCCTGGTCAGTCGTGCGGCCGATCGGGGTATTGGGTGGCAACTTGTGCTTGACGGGGTCGCACTCCCCCTGAAGGCGCAGGTCCGCAGCTTGGGGGTCCTCCTGGATTCGGGGCTGATGCTTGAGGATCAGGTGTCGGCCGTGGCCGGGAGGGCCTTTGCACAACTAAAACTTGTGCGCCAGCTGCGACCATACCTCGAGAAGTCTGATCTGACCATGGTGGTCCATGCCTTAGTTACCTCTAGACTGGACTATTGCAATGCGCTCTACGTGGGGCTGCCTTTGAAGACGGCCCGGAAATTACAACTAGTACAGCGATCGGCAGCCAGGCTTCTAACTGGAGCGAATTACATGGCACGTTCAATGCCTCTGTTTAAGGAGCTCTACTGGCTGCCGTTTACTTTCCGGGCCCAATTCAAGGTGCAGGTTATCACCTACAAAGCCCTAAACGGTTTGGGACCCACCTACCTTAGAGACCGCATCTCCCCCTACGAACCCGCACGTTCTCTTCGCTCATCGGGGAGGCCCTCCTCTCGCTCCCACCACCCTCGCAGTCGTGGTTGGTGGGGACGAGAGAGAGGGCCTTCTCTGTCGTGGCCCCCCGGCTTTGGAACTCGCTTCCTAGAGAGATCAGGCAGGCCCCCACCCTCCTCTCCTTCCGTAGGAGCTTAAAAACCTGGCTCTTTCAAAAGGCCTTTGATACTTAATCTGGTGTTGGACTGATCGATCTGCCCATTTTATAATAGCCCCATTCTTGAGGTGTTGCCAATGCTATATTGCACTTTGTCCATTTTAACTGTGAAATTTCGGCCCATTTCGGCACATGTTGCACGTTGCCTGGGTTCTATGAATTAGTCTCCAGTGTTAATATTGTATGTTTTATGTTGATTTTAACTATTGTTTTTACTGTAATTGATGTTTTTATTGGATAACTGTTTTATTGCTGTGTTTTGATATTTGATTGTTTTATCGGGCAAGGCCCCATGTAAGCCGCCCCGAGTCACTTCGGGGAGATGGGGCGGGGTATAAAAATAAAGTTATTATTATTATTATTATTATTATTATTATTATTATTATATCCGTATTTCTCTGGGGAGGGTGTTCCACAGCCTGAGAGCCACCACCGAGAAGGCCCTGTCCCTCGTTCCCACCAGCCGCGCCTGCGAGGCAGGTGGGACCGAGAGCAGGGCCTCTCCAGATGATCTTAGGGATCTAGCTGGCTCATATGAGGAGATACGTTCGGATAAGTAAATTGGGCCAGAACCGTTTAGGGCTTTATAGGTCAAGACCAGCACTTTGAATTGGGCTCGGTAGCATATCGGCAGCCAGTGGAGCTGGCTAAGTAGGGGGGGTGGTATGCTCCCTGTAAGCCACCCCAGTTATTAATCTGGCTGCCACCCGTTGTACTAATTGGAGCTTCCGGGCCTACTTCAAAGGCAACCCCACGTAGAGAGCATTGTAGTAGTCCAAAGGGATGTAAACAGAGCATAGACCACCGTGACCAAGTCAGACCTCCCAAGGAACGGGCGCAGCTGGCGCACAAGTCTGAGTTGTGCAAAAGCTCCCCTGGCCACCGCCGAGACCTGGGGTTCCAGGCTCAGCGATGAGTCCAAGAGAACCCCCAGACTGCGAACCTATTGTGTTTTAATCCAATTTATGAAGGAATCTGATGTTTGTCCAAATTCTACTATTGTCTGCATTGCATCCTTTTATACAATGCAACATATTTGAATATACATAAGGTATAAAAGCATATGGATTGATCAAGATGAATGGAAAAATATCAATGTTTATTATACTGCTGTGTCACCATTTTTTGACACCACATCCTTCACATTATAACCTCTAATAATGCATGTGGAACCTTATTCAATGCACAGTATCATGTGAATATTTATTTCATCAGCAGTAATGGGAGTTTGGACGATACCATGTTCTCTGGCTTATATCAGTAAAATTCTAAGTAAATAATACTGAGATATATATATTTAACACAATTCATAATTTAAAGTTACCAAAGAAAATCATGTTTGTGCTCCCATTCCCTGTTGTGTTTCAGGCCACATGTGATAATTCCTTAGCAATCCCAGCCTATGACAGTGGATCCCAAAGTGCCTTTCTGCTACCTTTCAACTTCCAAAAGGGTTTTATCTGACTCAGGTGAATATACAGGCAAGAAAACTCCAAATCGCCTCACATTTCTGGCTGTTCCCATAATGTTTGCTGGTGGGTATTGTGAATTTTTCAGGGCTAAATTGACTTTGCCCCACTTTGGGGTAATCTGGAAAATTGAATATTCAATTATCCAGATGAGCCACTTGCACTACCGCCCTTTCTATCTACTTATCAGCACAGGGAAAGGGTATAGATCATGCTGTGTCACTGCTGCTCTAAGCCAACTATGAAGCTCTGTGCAAGCTCCTGGCCATCATGGGCACCTCAATCTGGCATCAACAGAGGTGCTCATAAAACTAGGAGAAAGGAAGAGAAATTGCTCCCAGTTTGTCTTCCTTGTCATGCAGGCACCTTTTCTGATGTTAGAATGGAGTGGTAACAGCAACATGGAAGATGAAGTGACAGTTCAGTTTCAGTCTGGCTGAAATATGTAGATGCCAATGCAGCATTGCAGGGATTCGGCTTGGTGCACCCAGACCCAGATTGAGGACACTTCCACAAAGGTCCCAAATCTGTGCGAGTCCCCATGTGTTGCATCCTAGCACTGGGACACCCTTTCACCCAGCACCACACCAGAGTCCAGTGATTCAATGTAATAATGTTTATTAAAGAAAGACTATAAAAGGGGGAAAAGGAACAAATAGACCAAAGTCAGTACAGATATAAAATGCAATGCTTGCCAGACTACAATACCATGCCAGCCACAAACCCCAGGCTTTATGCGGGGAGGGGGTGGCTATATGCCATCCCCCCATTTCCTTGTAAAAATAAAATGAAACTTACCAAATTTGTCCAAGCTGGGTTCAGAAAAAGCAGAGGAACCGGAGACCAAATTGCCAATATCCGCTGGATAATGGAGGAAGCCAGGGAGTTTCAGAAAAACATCTACTTCTGCTTTATTGACTATTCTAAAGCCTTTGACTGTGTGGATAATAATAAACTATGGCATATTCTTGGTGGTATGGGGATACCAAGTCACCTTGTCTGTCTTCTGAGAAATCTGTATAAAGACCAAGTAGCCACAGTAAGAACAGACCATGGAACAACAGACTGGTTCAAGATTGGGAAAGGAGTACGGCAGGGCTGTATACGTTCACCCTACCTATTCAACTTGTACGCAGAACACATCATGCGATGTGCAGGGCTTCCAAGGCCAGAGTTAAAATTGCTGGAAGAAACATTAACAACCTTGAGTATGCAGATGATACCACTCTGGTGGCTAAAAGCAAGTAGCTGAGGAGTCTTATCACTAAAGTGAAAGAAGAAAGTGCAAAAGCTGGATTGCAGTTAAACATTAAGAAAACCAAGATTATGGCAACCAGACTGATTGATAACTGGCAAATAGAGGGAGAAAATGTGGAGGCAGTGACAGACTTTATATTTCTAGGTGTGAATATTACCGCAGATGCAGACTTCAGCCAGGAAATTATAAAACGTTTACTTTTTGGGAGGAGAGCAATGGCCAACCTTGATAAAATAGTGAAGAACAGAGACATCACACTGGCAACAAAGGTCTGCATAGTCAAAGCAATGGTATTCCCCATAGTAACCTATGGTTGCGAGAGCTGGACCACAAGGAAGGCTGAGCGAAGGAAGATAGATGCTTTTGAACTCTGGTGCTGGAGGAAAATCATGAGAGTGTTTTGGACCACAAGAAGATCCAACCAGTCCATCCTCCAGGAAATAATGCCCAGCTGCTTCCTGGAGGGAAGTATATTAGAGGCAAAGTTGAAGTATTTTGGCCACATCATGAGGAGACAGGAAAGCTTGGAAAAGTTCATGATGCTGGGGAAAATGGAAGGAAAAAGGAAGAGAGGCCGACCAAGGCCTCTCCTTGAAGCGACTGGGTTGACCTTGAAGGAACTGGGGGCGGCGACGGCTGACAGGGAGCTCTGGCGTGGACTGGTTCATGAGGTCACGAAGAATCGGAAATGACTATGCGACTGAGAGAGAGACACACATTTGGATGCCTCAGGTAAAACTGCGATAGGTTCTGGTTTTGGGCCTGTCTGGATGGGCCCTCAGTGGCCAGTATGGACTTACCGTTACTCTGTTCAGGATGTTGCTCCTGTGCCTCTTATTCTCCACTAGAGTTTATATAGTGGAGATTGTTTTTAACATTCCTTCTGCTCTGCAACAGAACTTTTATATTTCCTTGTTGTACTGTGATGCATTTTAATTATCTTTTGTACAAAAATTGGCATGAGAACAGTACTGGATTCCTCTATTACCTTGTGGTTATTTAGCTATAAGAAATTGTTAGTACAAAGTTTAAAAAATAGTCTAAAATACGATACCCTCTATAGTTCAGTCTTGAATACATGTAAGAGTGCTTTGATTTGAATATTGTCCCTAAATGTCCCTTGACTTTCAAAATTAACTATCTATGTTGAACAATTTATTCCACATTACTAAATTCCTTTAACAACAACAATGCTTTATCTTATGAGACTGTGAGATGTAATGCTTAATCCTAATTCTCCTTCGCCTCCCTGCTTTTAGTATGGACATTCTCTGAAAACGACATATTTTATTTCAAAGGCTCCTCTTTTAGAGGTATCTTGTAATCAACGGCCCTTTAGATTAAGATTCTATGAGGCCCCTAAATTGGGGGAAGGGGAGTGTTCTTATCTCAGAGGGAAGAGGAGGAGGAGGAGGGAGGAAGAGTAGGAAGAGAGAAAGGGCCACAGCCCCAAACGAATCTGATTTTGCTTTTATTTCAAAATGGCTTACCTCAGGAGGGGCCTCAGTTCCAATAGCTCTGCTAGTACCCCCCCCCCCCCCATTTCATCATTAGCCTTAGC
This sequence comes from Anolis carolinensis, assembly GCF_035594765.1. Classification (NCBI taxonomy): domain Eukaryota; kingdom Metazoa; phylum Chordata; class Lepidosauria; order Squamata; family Anolidae; genus Anolis; species Anolis carolinensis. The sequence continues at coordinate 93,392,420 of NC_085843.1, forward strand.
CAGTTGGCTGATTACTAAACTAAGCCCTGTATCCTGCCCCCCTGCCTCCCCAATGACCCATAGAGCTAGCTAAAAAAACCCACATACAGACAAGATAACTTGCTTCCATGTTGAAACAAAAACAAGTTATTGTGCATGCAGAGGAAATTCTTAAAAATATTGTAAGAAAAACTGTTTTCCAAACTTTATGTTTCAGAAAGAAGGATGTGACGTTCATTCAATGGCACCTCAGATTTGCTGCAATACAGTATTTGTTCAAATGTACTAATTGCAATAAAATGAATACAATAGTGTTTGTAAGACTATATAAGATTATAGAATATTATAATAATCTAATATTAAGAAAACACACATGAGTCTTTCTATTTTATCCATATCAAGGAAGCTACAAATATTCCAGTTTTCCAGAGTTATCACAGCCATTGCCAGGTGCTTTTGAAAAATTCTGGCAGGTTGGAAGATGTTAGCCAGAAGATCTAACTGTGCTGCCCTTGGTACTGCAAGTTCTCTCTGTTTATAACTATCATTCTCCTTTTTTGGTTCCCACCCAAATGCTTAGCTTTGGTTGACCCTCAGCCTTATCTCTGGTCTACTTGTTCCACAGGGACATGCTGTGACATTTACTTCAGCTTTCAGGCACTGAAATAACATTTATTCTTTTGTATGATGTGGAAACAAGAGCTCTCAAGATTAAAAGAAAAGTTAAGCCCCATTATTCTCCAGAACACCACCCATTATTTGTTTCTTTAAAACTTTCACAATCTTTTAAAAACTTTCTTCTGCTGGTCACTTCAGGTCACTACTGAGAAGAGAAGAAAAAGCTTTGACACACATTTTTATAATGATCAGACTCCATTCCTCTTTTATCAAACTGGAAAGTCACTTTGATTTTTCTCAGTTGAGGAACCTTAATATCACTAAACTAACCCTTTCAGTAATCCATTTTAATTCAGAGCTCAACAGTATAAAATGAAGTGTGTTCTGAAATGCAGAGAGAAAGTCAAATGCCCAGCTGAAGTGCTTTGGGTTAAATATACTGAATAATCTCAGGAAGTATATATGTGTTTTATGTAGGACTGGGCAAATAATTCCTCTGATCTCTCTTCTGTGTGACAAGTTTGGGCAAGAAGATAATAGCCCATATGAACTATGATCATATTACCACTTTGTCAGCTGAATTTCCTGGTGTAGATGTCTGACATAGCATGGAAATAGAATTATTATAAAAATTATTCTGAGTAAATGCAAAATTCTGCTGTTTTGGAGATGCTGCCGCTGAAATGGAATCAAGTTTGTGGAAGTCTTGATCTTTCTGTTGATGTTTCTTTCTAAGATATATTTTAGCAGATGGATCATGTGTATGATCTCTGTATTTCAGAGGAACAGAACCAATCATTTCCATGTTTTGGGGTATAACAACTCGTCCGTTGTAAGCATAATTCAATTAAAAATATATTAACTATTCAACTTCTTTGTCAGCTATTGCAATATGAAGAAACTGCCATCACTGCACATGTAAATGCAATGAGAAACTACTTCTCATTGCTTTTACTTGTAACCTGAGCAACTCTGGTTGCTCCTGACACGAAAAAAAAAATGCTTTTACTTGTAACCTGAGCTCTGAAAATTACATGAGTTTTTCTCAGTTGACACTGGAACTCACATTAAATAATTTAATTAATAACCTTTAAAAATATTTGATTATTTGTCTAATTTGAAAGCTACTGTTGCATATTTGTAAATGCCTAAAAGAAAAGAACTCTGCAAACTTATATATCCTTCAGAAAAATTATTTTCTATGTTATGCTATAAGCATCTAACCCTACTGGCATTTCACTGAGCACGTTGTATAAACATTTATTTACAGTAATCCATGGAATCATCTTTAACCTACATTGATTTTGATCTATTGACCCAATACCATTTGTTTTAGGAGAAATAACCGAAGCAAGGTCAGCTATGGATTTCAAATTGGCATTTTAGTTAAGCAGTCTGTACTGGAAAGATGACAATGGTAACATCATAGTGACCTTTCATAAACCTTATGTAGTCAAGCAGATATACTCCTCAGAAACAGTGGAGATCGAAAAGGTTATAGAGAACCATAGAATATTTGGTGAATGTAGCAATCTGGAAAACTTGTATCTGATACAACAGCTTGTTCCTAGTTTAATTCTGATAAAAATACAAACTTTTTTCAGCTAGATATCCAGGGGCATGACTGCAAATATCTTATCAATAATTTTATCCATTGGAAAATGTTCTGAATGTTTGTATAATATTATGTAGCACTATTTACAATAATTCTGAAAATAATAATAACAAATGTTAAAAAAATGAAAAAGAAAAAATCATAGAATCATAGAATCATAGAATAGTAGAGTTGGAAGAGACCACATGGGCCATCCAGTCCAACCCCCTGCTAAGAAGCAGGAAATCGCATTCAAAGCACCCCCGACAGATGGCCATCCAGCCTCTGCTTAAAAGCCTCCAAAGAAGGAGCCTCCACCACGGCCCCGGGGAGAGAGTTCCACTGTCGAACAGCTCTCACAGTGAGGAAGTTCTTCCTGATGTTCAGGTGGAATCTCCTTTCCTGTAGTTTGAAGCCATTGTTCCGTGTCCTAGTCTGCAGGGCAGCAGAAAACAAGCTTGCTCCCTCCTCCCTATGACTTCCCCTCACATATTTATACATAGCTATCATGTCTCCTCTCAGCTTCTCTTCTGCAGGCTAAACATGCCCAGTTCTTTAATCCGTTCCTCATAGGGCTTGTTCTCCAGACCCTTAATCATTTTAGTCGCCCTCCTCTGGACGCTTTCCAGCTTGTCAACATCTCCCTTCAACTGTGGTGCCCAAAATTGGACACAGTATTCCAGGTGTGGTCTGACCAAGGCAGAATAGAGGGGGAGCATAACTTCCCTGGATCTAGACGCTATTCCCCTATTGATGCAGGCCAGAATCCCATTGGCTTTTTTAGCAGCCGCATCACATTGTTGGCTCATGTTTAACTTGTTGTCCACAAGGACTCCAAGGTCTTTTTCGCACACACTGCTGTCAAGCCAGGCGTCCCCCATTCTGTATCTTTGCATTCCATTTTTTCTGCCGAAGTGAAGTATCTTGCATTTGTCCCTGTTGAACTTCATTTTGTTAGTTTTGGCCCATCTCTCTAGTCTGTCAAGATCGTTTTGAATTCTGCTCCTGTCTTCTGGAGTGTTAGCTATCCCTTCCAGTTTTGTGTCGTCTGCAAACTTGATGATCGTGCTTTCTAACCCTTCGTCTAAGTCGTTAATAAAGATGTTGAACAGAACCGGGCCCAGGACAGAGCCCTGCGGCACTCCACTTGTCACTTCTTTCCATGATGAAGACGACGCATTGGTGAGCACCCTTTGGGTTCGTTCGCTTAGCCAATTACAGATCCACCTAACCGTAGTTTTGTCTAGCCCACATTTTACTAGTTTGTTTGCCAGAAGGTCGTGGGGGACTTTGTCGAAGGCCTTACTGAAATCCAGGTACGCTACATCCACAGCATTCCCTGTATCGACCCAACTCGTAACTCTATCGAAAAAAGAGATCAGATTAGTCTGGCATGACTTGTTTTTGGTAAATCCGTGTTGACTATTAGCAATGACCGCATTTGTTTCTAAGTGTTCGCAGACCACTTCCTTAATGATCTTTTCCAGAATTTTGCCTGGTATTGATGTGAGGCTGACCGGACGGTAATTGTTTGGGTCGTTCTTTTTTCCCTTCTTGAAGATAGGGACCACATTCGCCCTCCTCCAATCTGCTGGGACTTCTCCCGTTCTCCAAGAACTCTCGAAGATAATTGCCAGTGGTTCTGAAATAACTTCCGCTAGTTCCTTCAGTACTCTTGGATGTAGCTGATCTGGCCCTGGGGACTTGAATTCGTTTAGAGTGGCCAGGTGTTCCTGGACAACTTGTTTCCCTATTTGGGGTTGGATTTCCCCAATCCTTCATCCATTCCATGTTGCTGAGGTTGAAGATGGCTTTCTTTTTGTGAGAAGACCGAGGCAAAGAAGGCATTAAGTAGTTCTGCCTTTTCCCTGTCGCCTGTCGCCATCACCCCATCTTCTCCTTGCAATGGCCCTATCGCCTCCTTTTTCTTCCTTTTTCTACCAATAATATCAATAATTTTATCCATAAGTATGAGGAATCTGGGCAGAAAAAGCAGGTAAGAAAGTTCTCTGTAGGTACATCTTAAGACAAATGTAGTTGGAGAGCATATGATCACTCATTGGTAGAAAAAGATGATGGAAAGAGAAAGGAAAAGACATCTGGGCAGAAAAGGAATAGACATTTTCTTTACTGTCTAGTTTGGATATCCAAGATAGGGAAACAATCTGAAAAGGAGCCTGAGATTATGAAGGGGAAGAGGCAATGCTACAGCTTCACTTGAGCTAAATTGAGGGAGGGGGCAGGTTTGCATTTTTAAAAATTGTATACCTTGCTTTGTTTAGCCTAACATCTAGTCAAGAATGGGAGTTGGACAGAAAATTACTTTGGCGTAAAACAGCATAGTGAGACCAGAGACCTTCTATTTTAGAATAGTTACCAAAGTGCTGGATTAGAACTCTTCTTGTATGAAAAAGAGGATGAAGGAGAAAATGATAGCAATGACAGCTGTGTCAACCATTTCACATGCTGTTCCAAGACTACAGTAGCTGGATAGGTGATGGCTGCACACTGATTAATATTCCTATGCTAATAGAAGACATCACTCATACAAAAAATTAGGGAGAAAAAAAATGAATCATCACCAATCCATGGTCTTTCCTGAATTTCCCATGCCCACGCCCAAAACCTGCTTTGTAGTTTATCTGTCTGTAAAATCATGGCATGCCCTCATATGCTTTTAAATATTTATCGTGTTGGTACTTGCACATATAAATAGATGTAGAATCTCAAATATATTTACTTGTGCTATTGTGACCCAGACAATAAACAGAGAGAGAAAATTTGAATCCAAATGTTTGTGTTCAAGCCCCATTAACTAACTTTTAAATTAAATTGTTTCTCAGTACTTTGTTGTTTGTCATACAGCTGTTTTGCACTTGCTGATGGCTTCAGATCTTCACAGGTTCACTTTTTTATGCTTTTTTTTTTTTTAAAAAAAGCGTTGTATGCTGCAACAATTAGTCAGACACATTCATGCTTACCAATTTGATGGGCAATGCAAGAGAACACCTGTGTGTTTGTGTATACAAATATAATTTGCATTCTTTCTACATATGTATATGGCAGCATTTCTCCCCACTTACAGCTTCCTGCACTTTACATCATCTTACAATAGTAGCCGCATGTACAGAAAGGATGACATCCCATTTATTGAAAGAGCTTCTTCAGCATTTATCATGTAATAGAATAAAGCTTTGTGAATGGCCCTTTTCATGCAAACCAGTTTGTAAAGCTAAATTTCCAGTGGCTGAACTGCAGGCTATTATGCATGTGTCAGGGTTTTTCAATAGAAGAAATAAATGAAGTACAATACATTACCAAAAGCAGGGAAGACAGGAATACAGAAAAATTATACTTGAGTAATTTTGCTTCAGAGCAACACCGCAAATCAGTATATAATAGGCTAGGGAGCTTAAGGTCACCTCAGTTCTTCAAGAATCTTCTTATATTTTCCAGATGAAGGAATAAATATTAGGAGAAAAAGAACTTGCACAAAGAAAAAGCACAGGTATACATACCCTAAAGGCTCTAGGTCCAGTCTTCGAAGTTACATAGGGTTAGCCCTGGCTAGTATATAGGTGGGAGACCACCAGTGAATACCAGGTGCCATAGACCATACTGCAGATGAAGGAACTGAGGAAACTATCTCTGAGTATTCCTTGCCTTAAAAAACCCTCTGAAATTCATGAGGTCACCATAAATCGACAGGTAACATGAAGACATATACATACACATGCCTCAGTTAATGACATAGGTGTGTTTCTGCACGTTTCTTCTTTGGCTGAAAATTTGGTGTCAGAGGAAGAAAGAGAGTGGAAAAAATAGGGTTAGAGTCTTATAGCACAAAAAGAGCAATTCAAGATGTTTCAGGAAACTTTTTATCCAAAATGAATAATATACGCATTTGAAATTATACAACCAGATCAGGGAAATCTTGCATAAGTGAAAAAAAACTTTTCTAGAGACCATTTGAAGGTTTCTTTCAAAATCTAAGGGTTTCTGCCCTGCTTTCCCCCCTCTTTTTATCTCACTGCAGTAATCGAAATAAGCATAATTCTTTGCAATTTCTGTTGGAGGATTCTGGATGAGGCATTGGAAACCAGAGCATAAACTATTAATCCATAACTTATTGAGTTGAGAAGAGGCTTTGGGAATCTGCTTCAGCCACTTGCTTTCTCTCTCTTTGTGTGTGTCCACCAGCAGAGCCACAGAACTGTAAAAATGTTTTAGTTCCAGTAAACTTGGGTTTTATCATACAAAGAAGGAGTTCATTTATGGCTACAGTTTCAAGCGGTGCTCCTGGGAGGTTTTTCAATTATAGTGAATGGTTAGAGTGGGAAATAACCATGCATATCCAAGAGTCTTGGTAAAAAGCATTCTCAAAGGTTTGGTTAACTGAGGAATAGTGTAACTTGCTGTGCAAACCTTATAGGGTTGGAAGGCCTTATAGCCTTCCAGGTACTGTTGGAATCCAACAGCTACCATTCTTTACCATTAGTTGTTGCTAGCTAGTCCAATCACATTTGGAAGAATCCATGATCCCAACACTGTCTTGCTTTTGGCAGTTTGAGAGTGAGGTCGGTGAAACAGTATAAGAATGCACAAAGGAAAAACAGAACAAGCTACCTTCCTGAAATAATCTTTTTCACAGCCACAATTTGTTTGATGAGAAATGTTAAAAGGTAACTAAGTATGAGCACCACAGGAAATAAATACTTTTATTACATCTGTTTCAACCTCTTAAATAGTATTTTTAGAAAAGTGCATATTTGTCATTAAACAGGGATATTTTCCATGCACTCTCCTTGAACTATGGTATGCCTGTGTTTAAAGTATATTGCTCTCTTTCAGGTGAGTTGGATGTCAATGACAATGATGAAAGGAAGAAATGTGAAGACCAGACTAACATCATCTGTTTACGCATGTCAGCAATTTTTTTTCCTCCCTTATGCCTTACCTTGAGTTTGACCCCATTCTGCCAGGAAAGAAGACACAGGAGTCTGCTGGAGGCCTTGGATGGTGTCTCCCTGCTTGGAAAAATGGGATGAACTGGATGGTTCCGGTGCCCCTTCCCAGAGGCTGAGGTGGGATGGAGGAAAGACGGAAGGAAGGAAGGAAAAAAAGAAATAAAGATGGGGGCTTCCTTGCTCACCTGCTGCTTCCCAGCAAGGAGGAAGAGGAAGAGGTAAGGAGGCCTCAGCATGGCACCCAGCTCCCTTCCTGGTGCAAAGGAGGAGGAAGAGGAAGGGGCAGAGGAGGGCTCAACACAGTGTCAGGTTCTCTTACCAGCGTAAATGAGGAGGAAGAGGCAGAGGAGGGCACCTGGCTCTGTTTCCAGCACAAAGAAGGCTGCTGGCTCATTTGGCATGACACGCCCTAATTCTCAGATTATCAGTATACATAGAAAGCTCACTCTAGACCAGAGGTTCTCAAACTTTTTCAGCCACAGAGCCCTTTTTGAAACAAAAGTTTTTTGTGGAGCCCCAAGAAATGTTATTATATTATACTGCATATACGAGGGCTATCCACAAAGTTGATTACGTTTTGGATTTGCAAAAGGACAAAGTATAGGAGAAATCATTTACCATATACAGTTGAAAGCCACATCCCAATACTACATCTCACATAATCCCCATTGAAATCTAGGCACGTCTCAGATAGATAAATGAGGTTGGAAAGTTCTGCCCCAGGAAATTCAGCCGCCTCTCTCCTCCGTTTCCAACAATGGGGACGTGGCTGGCAACACAGTGCTTTGGCGTCACTGCAGGAAGGGAGAAGGGAAAAGGGCTGAGGACACAAGTGGGAGAATTTCCTGGGGCAGAACTGGGGCACAACACTGCTGTTGTGCTTCCTCTGTTAACATGATTTCCTGCTTTAGTTTGCTCCTGTGCCTTTTTCTTTAGAAAATGTGGGCTCTAATAAATACTACTAGGGAAAACAGGTGCTTTGATTTGAAAATTCTTGGTGAAGAAGGAATCGTTCACATTATTTTAAACATTCAAAGCTTGTCACTACTTCACTTGTCTTAACTTTTTCTTAGCTCTACAACTAATTGTACCAAGGAATTGAGCAGCTCTTCTTATTGATCACTTTGACATTTTTTGTAGATAATGGGCTAATTGCTTATTTGTTCTCCATTCTAGCAAATAATTAACCAAAGCAAAAAACAAAGTGATTGGCATCTTTAGGAAAAAGCTTTGGGAAAACAAAAATGCATGTGTGTCTCATAGCTCAGCACTCTGAAAAGTATGCTACCCTATATTGTCACAGAGGACTTCACAATTGGCATAAGGTGGGGATCATAAATAGGTCTTTCTGGCAGCTGTTAGAGGGAGGGTCTATAAGCACCTTCTGGCACACATTTGGTGAGAGATGGGAATTTGGGACTGTCCCTGTGTATTAAGTGATCTAGGATTTGAGGAAAAAACTGCTGTCCTCGGGACTAGTCTCTGGTTCTTTGTTCTCTCCAGGGTCCACCTGACTTGTGGGCTTACACTGTCTGGTCAGCCTTCCAGTTCGTAGCTGACCTGGGAGTTTCAGGGATTCATCTTAAGAGGCTGCAATGTTTTTCCCTCAGGGAGACTGGGACTATGTAGTCGGGAACCCCATCTACCTGCCACATAATCCATTTTGAACTGCATTATTATGGTCAGTGTAGATTGATCTCATGCAGACTGAACTGCATTGAACTTGATTATATGCGTTTATCCTGCCATATCATCCAGTACAATGCAGTTAATCTGCATTGTGAAACTGCATTATATGACAGTGTAGATGAGGCTTGGGTGAGTCAAATCACTTCAGCTGCTCTGCCCTTTTGTTTTGCTGATCACCAAAAAAAAATCTTAAATAGTTAATAATAAAGTTGTCTTTATTTCATCCCATATCTTGTATCTATATCACGTATATTTTATATTACTTTAGTGGGATCCCTATTTAATATAAGAGAAGTTCAGGCCAATGAAATATTCTTAAATTCCTCTAAGATTGTAAAGTTGTCTTGTCAATCTACTATTGCTTATTTTAATGGGAAAAGGTTGGATGAAATTTTATAAAGTATGGAACTTAATGCAGGAAGAATGATGGAGTAAAAAATGTCTTTCACTTTGGTTTGTCTACTACAAGCCATAATGAGACTCAGAGGCTGCAAACTATATTTGACCTTTAAAAATAAGCAGGGAACTAAATCAATCTAAATGTTGTTTCTGTTCAATGAATCTTTACCTACTATATTATACTTTGGAGAATGAAATTTGCAGGACTAAACTTTTTCTTAGCTGGCAGTTGCAGTAAGTGCTGGTGCATTGTACATATTAACAGATGGAATGGTTAAATCAAACCATGTCATCCTAATTGCTTTGTCCCAGGATAGTTATCAAGACATAAAGGGAGCAGTAACTGGGGCAAATAAGTCGTATTTCTACTGACACAATTACAAAAGCTACTTATAGAGTTTGATTCTAACTTGATGATAATTACACACATTAAAATTCATAGGATATAAGTTAGCTGTGACTAACTTAAGTCCCATAGATTTTAGTGTGTCTACTGTACCACTAGTGATCTCATCACACTGACTTCTGGCTCTGTCCTAGGATGCTTCGAGATCAGAGCCAGGTTGGAGACTGGCGGAGCCCATTACATGATGCAGGGCTTCTTCCGGCAAGGCTCTGTCATGGCTCCATCCTGAAAGCATCCTAAGATGGAGCCCTGAAAACACACATGGCTACCTGTGTTTTCATTGCCTGCAATGGGGCCAGCACAGGGGGAAGCCGAGTGGCAACACTTTCTCCCCTGTGATGGGGAAGGTGGTAATGCAGGGCACAGGATGACAATTTCCACCTGCTGCCCCACGGATTGGCCACATACATTGCTCAGCTAATTCCCCCACTGTCACCCTCATTAGACACCTCAATGTGAAGAGATCCTAGATCTCATTCCATCTTTCAGTTTCAGTGTTGATATTAATCTGAAATCTATATATTTAAAAGTAAAAGTATATATGTTTGTCCATTTGTACCACAAAGGCTGTTGCTAGGTGAAATGACCCTCTATGACGTCAGTGAGAAAGATACATGATATCTGTATGTATGAAAGGAAGGGAGGAATAAAGGATAGATGATAGATGATAGATAGATAGATAGATAGATAGATAGATAGATAATGAAGGGAAAAGGAAGGTAGGGTGGGAAGGGGGAAGAAATAGGAAGGAGAGAAGGAAGGAAGAGAAAGGAAAGGGAAATTGGTAGAAAGGGGAGGGGAGGAAAAAAGGGAAAGAAAAGTTTTCTAATAGGGTCATTAGACATGATCACGTATATATGACTTCCTTCTATAGAAAAAAAAATCTTAGGATGGAAGAAATATTTGCATGAGTCCCAAGATCAGTGCTTGGAACACTTATTTTTTGGAATAAATCATAAAAAGTCTGGAAAAGCCATTAATTAGGCCAGTTATGTTTAATTGACTACAGTGGATCACCCATAAGTTATCATATGAGCTGTTTGCTGAGCTGGCATCTATTTGTGTTAATCCCAGTTTACATTGCTGAAGAAATGTTATTTCTGTTTCCATGCATTCTTTTTTGCTCCCTGCCCCTAAGAGAGTTATTTCTAGGGATGTGTGAATCTGTCAAGCTCAGTCTTGTCATGGTTCCAGTTTTTCCAATGTCAAGTATGTTTCATCTGAGATACATATCACATTATATTTTAGATGGAAATGTGCCACGTGCAGTTTTCTGTATTTTTCCAAACTGACCCATTTTATTTAGAAACAAAATATTGCATACATTTGGACTGAAGCCCACTTACACTGCCATATAATGCAGTTTGAAAATGCATTATATAGTCAGTTTAGACTCATATAATGCAGTTTAATTGGATTGATCTACATTAAGAGAATCTACACTGATCATATAATGCAGTATCTAACTGCATTATATGGCAGTGTAGATGGGGCCTTAAACAAAAATTCAGCTTTGGTTTTGCAACCTAATCTAGAATTTTTACCCCCAAATTTCCTACCAGAAAGGATGTTTCTGCACCTGCTGAGCCCAATATAGCTATGCCTCCCCTCTCAACATTCATGTTCTTTGGTAGTAAACCTAAAGTAAAGGTAAAGGTTTTCCCCTGACATTAGGTCCAGTAATGATCGACTCTGGGGGTTGGTGCTCATCTCCATTTCTAAGCCGAAGAGCCGGCGTTGTCCATAGACACCTCCAAGGTCATGTGGCCATTGGCATGACTGCATGGAGCGCTGTTACCTTCCCGCTGGATACCTATTTATCTACTCACATTTGCATGTTTTCGAACTGCTAGGTTGGCAGGAGCTGGGGCTAACAGCGGGCACTCATTCCGCTCCCGGGATTTGAACCTGGGACCTTTCGGTTTGCAAGTTCAGCAGCTCAGCGCTTTAACACACTGCGCCACCACCAGGGGCCCATTAAACCTAACCTCCAGAAGACAGGAGCAGAATTCAAAACGATCTTGACAGACTAGAGAGATGGGCCGAAACTAACAAAATGAAGTTCAACAGGGACAAATGCAAGATACTTCACTTCGGCAGAAAAAATGGAAATCAAAGATACAGAATGGGGGACGCCTGGCTTGACAGCAGTGTGTGCGAAAAAGATCTTGGAGTCCTCGTGGACAACAAGTTAAACATGAGCCTACAATGTGATGCGGCAGCTAAAAAAGCCAATGGGATTTTGGCCTGCATCAATAGGGGAATAACGTCTAGATCCAGGGAAGTCATGCTCCCCCTCTATTCTGCCTTGGTCAGACCACACCTGGAATACTGTGTCCAGTTTTGGGCACCGCAGATGAAGGGAGATGCTGACAAGCTGGAAAGCGTCCAGAGGAGGGCAACTAAAATGATTAAGGGTCTGGAGAACAAGCCCTATGAGGAGAGGCTTAAAGAGCTGGGCATGTTTAGCCTGCAGAAGAGAAGGCTGAGAGGAGACATGATAGCCATGTACAAATATGTGAGGGGAAGTCATAGGGAGGAGGGAGCAAGCTTATTTTCTGCTGCCCTGCAGACTAGGACACGGAACAATGGCTTCAAACTACAGGAAAGGAGATTCCACCTGAACATCAGGAAGAACTTCCTCACTGTGAGGGCTGTTCGGCAGTGGAACTCTCTCCCCCGGGCCGTGGTGGAGGCTCCTTCTTTGGAGGCTTTTAAGCAGAGGCTGGATGGCCATCTGTCGGGGGTGCTTTGAATGCGATTTCCTGCTTCTTAGCGGGGGGTTGGACTAGATGGCCCTTGAGGTCTCTTCCAACTCTACTATTCTATGATTCTATGATTCTAATGTACCACAATAGCCCACTATTTTAGAACAGAGAAGACTCATCTCTGGCTTTGATAACTTTTTAGGTTTGGGTCTTAAAAAATGTTCTTGCTGAAAGTCCTTGTCTTTTTTTACTTCTTCCTCATCAACTATGAATTTGGAAATAGACTTTAAAGAAGAATAAACATAATGAAATCATCCATAACTGTGCAGTGGTAGAATGATGCATTATAGCCCATATTATCATCCTATCATTGCTTAGTTAAAGATGGCTTTAGTACAGCTTTGTTCTCCCACTGGAATCATTGAGACTATATATTGCTGATGGGTTTAAGTAGGATCAAATCTTTTCTAATTTGTTACAAAACAGCTTCAGGATGGACTTGTTTAGTGTGATCTATTGCTGAGGAACAGAGGGAGCTTCCAGACAGCAATTTATTGCAGGCAAAAACAGGTTAAAGTAACCTGTTTTCACCCATGTTGCGGTCCCCATAGGCACCCAAAAGAAGCATGCTTTCCCCTGGTTGTCCCTATGCCAGTAGGGTACTTTCTGCACTGGCATAGAATCATAGAATCTTAGAGTTGGAAGAGACCTCATGGACCATCCAGTCCAACCCCTGCCAAGAAGCATGGAGCCACTCTAAAAACTCCCCTAAAATCCTTAAAAATAAAGGAAAACAACAATCTCCCTGCCTCTTGGCACGTCACTAGTATGTTCCAGGAAGCCTGTGTAGAGGCCTAATGGTGACCCAGTAAGTTTACTTTATTTTGAGGGATTTTTTCAGGGGGAGGGGTGCCCTCTTCACTTCTCCATGCTCGTGGGGCTCAAAGAAGTAAATTGAGCTGTGGGGAAGCAGTCCCAGTAGTCTGTTCCCACAGCACCCATACTCCATTGGACCCCAACCTTTCAGGAAGGCCCAGGTCTAATGGAGTATCAAAGTACCTGCTATGTCTCCAATTACTTTACTTTTGCCTGAGGCATCATTTGGATGGGCCCTGAGACACTTTAGTTTCATCCTCAATCAATTATGCAAGCTATATTAAATGATGAACAACTGGTTAGCCTTAACTTTTTGGATGTTTACACTGGTGTCCCATCTCCTTTTAAGGGGTAGGGATCAGGTTGGGTGGGGAGATGAGCCCATAGCCACTCTCAAAGATGGTATCCTTTTCTGTCCTAGGGCCCCATGACACAGGTGGCAAGTCTAAGGACACAACAAAATGCTAATCAGTGTTCACAGGTAATGCTAATTTTCTTTCCCATTGATCAGGACTATCAACCAAGCTGGCCAATTATTTAAACAGCACCACTAAGAATCACTGATTAAATGCATAATTCCAGAGGTTAGCCAGAAGAGACAAGGAACTATTTTTAAACAAGCAATGTATGGAAGTGGAAGAAGACAATAGAATAGGAAGGACAAGAGACTTCTTTCAGAAAATTAGAAACATCAGAGGTAAATTTCAGGCAAAAATTGGTATGATCAAAAACAAAGATGGCAAGGACCTAACAGAAGCTGTAGAGATCAAGGAAAGGTGGCGAGAATATACAGAAGATCTATATAGGAAGGATAATATTTTCGAGGATAGCTTTGATGTTGTGGTGAGTGAATTAGAACCAGACATCCTGAGGAGTGAGGTTGAATGGGCCTTAAGAAGCATTGCTAATAACAAGGCAGCAGGAGACTACATCTGGAACAATATGTCCAGCTCTGGGCACCACAATTCAAGATGGATATTGACATGCTAGAATATGTCCAGAGAAGGGTGACCAAAATGATCAAAGATCTGAAAGCCATCAATCCCTCTGAGGAACTGCTGAGGGAACTAAATCGTTTTAGCTTGGAGAAGAGAAGGGTTAGAGCCATGTTTAAATATTTGAAGGGATGCAACCATGAGGAGAGGGCAAACTGTTTTCTGTTACTCTGGAAACTAAGACACAGAGCAATTAATTCAAACTGCAGAAAAAGATATTCCACCTGAACATTAGGAAGAATCTCCTCATTGTAAAAGCTGTTTGGCTGTAGAATATGCTGTCTTGAAGCATGATGAAGTCTCTTTCCCTGAAGGTTTTTAAGCAAAGGCTGGGAGGCCTTCTGTTGGGCCTTGTCATTTACCTTGACAAGTAGGCTTGTGTAATTCGGCCAAAAGGCATACTATTTCAGGGGTCCATTTGCGGCTAACCACACATTCTGTTTACTGGGAAATTACTCGAATCAGGAGGAATGTTGCCATTTTCATTCGGCAAAGATTGGGCTCATTGGCTATGATTTATTTATTTCGTGTCAAAAGCATTGTACAACAAATACATTTCAAATAATGGAAATAAAAAAAGAAAAGAAATCACAAGCAACTAAATAGTTTTGGACCAAAAGCGGGCAACAGCAACCGCATTGTCTGTAGCTTTAAACAACTCCTCCTCCGTACATGAGGCAGGGCATTGTGGGCAAGCATACATATGCTGAGTTGTTTGTTCAGCTCCACAGTCACACAAGGTGGAGGATTCCTCCAGGTAGTGCCACCTTGCCAAGTTGTCTTTTGATCTGCCCACTCCACTTCTGAGTCTGTTCAGGGACTTCCAAGTTGCCCATTCTTGGTTTGCCCCGGGAGGAAGACCTTCATGAGGGGCCATCCAGTTAGAATTGCCAGGTATAGCAGCCCAGAGAGACACCCTTGCTGCTGCTGGAGGAACATCAAGAGGAGTGGTGGTTCTCATGAAGCCCTTCCTTGACTTGAGTCTGGTGGGAGGAGGCTGATAGTCATGCAGTGGGTGGCTTTCACAATGTTCAACCTTATTTCTCTCACCGTTAGCAGCAACTTCCCGTCGCACGTCAGGAGGGGCAATGCCAGCTATGGCTATGATGAGAAACTTTAAAGGCTCAATCCTCAGTCGTTTTAAGGTCTATCTGCATGAAACCCTATCAGTTTTACACCCCATTTACAACTGCCTGTCAAGTTTCAGAACAATTCACCAATCTACTGATTTTTAAGAATTATTTTAAGTTTTTACCATGAAATTTTTAAAAATAAGACAAACTGCAAGAGAGGGTTATGGGAATTACAGCATCTGGTTGTGTCAATTCTCAGCCTATCAGAGCATGAACACAACCAGCCTTTTATTGGCTGAGAAACAGAAGGAGATAAAAACGTCCAACTCCCATCATACTCCGAAAGGAACTTAGAGACTTTTCAATGCCCACCCCTTGAAAGTGCTGCTGGGAAAGCGAGTTCCCAGCATGGCCCTTTCTGGAAGAGAAGCCTAGGGAACTTTTCTGCTACCGGGGAAGGAGAAAAGACATTTCAGGATCTTCTCCAGAAGCCCCAGCTTTTCGGCTCCCTCCTCACCATTCTGTTTTTGTGGATTACACGAAACTAATGACCAAATATTACAAATAATTTTCGGTCAAACTGATCTAGGCCCAAGTTGATTTACAAGTTTTGCTTGACTCATAAGCAATCATTTTTAGGCCTGATCTCTTTTTTATTTTCCATTTTGGGGTGTGTCTTATTTTGTAAAAGGGACATTTTGAAGTGTATTCTAAAACCAAAGGACAGGAGAGGACTTGAAATGAATCTTGGAGTCATAAAAATAGAAAGAAGGAATGGATCTATTGCTTTAAAAAGAGGATAACCCAATATTGCTATGGTAACTGCCCTCACATTGAAACCATTTGAGGGAAGGGTAGCAAACTGCATGATAGCCATATACAAATATGTGAGGGGAAGTCATAGGGAGGAGGGAGCAAGCTTGTTTGCTGCTGCCCTGGAGACTAGGACGTGGAACAATGGTTTCAAACTACAGGAAAGGAGATTCCACCTGAATATTAGGAAGAACTTCCTTACTATGAGAGCTGTTTGGGAGTGGAACTCTCTGCCCCAGAGTGTGGTGGAGGCTCCTTCTTTGGAGGCTTTTAAGCAGAGGCTGGATGGCCATCTGTTCGGGGTGCTTTGAATGAGATTTTCCTGCTTCTTGGAGGGGGTTGGACTGGATGGCTTGTGAGGTCTTCTCCAACTCTATGATTCTATGATTTCCCCCAAACAGCACTAAAATAGCTGCCCACAATTCACTTCTCTGTGGGCTGCAAATTGAGGGTAACCATTTCAATCCTCCCCTAAATGTGCCTTATATCAAGAAAAAGCTGCATCTTCACTGTGAGCTGTATTTCAAAACGTTTTATAGGTGAGGTTTCCCTTCACTCATTTTATGTTAAATTATTCCACCCCCCCCCCCGGTTCCAACACATGCTACAATATTTTATGTCTGCATCCATTTACCGAAGGTACTCACTCTGCTGATTTTATGCTGATATAGCAACAGCTTATGCAGTATTTGTGTCTTGATATTTGTCACACCTCAGTAATTTTACTAAATGTTCCCACCATTCTCTTATGTTATAAAGAATGAGCACGTTTCATCAATTTATGATTCAAAATTAAATAGAAAGACTTCTCATAAAACAGTGCAGAAGTGAAGCCTGCAAAGGCTATGTTCAAGCAAAACAACATACTGTAATTGCCAACCAAGGCCGTCAAACAAAATAGTGCTTAATACAAGGTTAATTTATGAAGCCTTATTTGAAATGTATAGCTGAAGAATCTATCAAACAGAATAATTTGGAAAGAACCAGGAGCAGAATGCCTGTTTTACCACCTAAGCACTTTTTTTTTGCACCATAATAAATATATTCAATACTTTATGGACAGGCTATTATCTTAATTTTGTACCAAGGAAAATAACTTTTATCACCAGTTTCCTATTCAAAAATTACAGTCTTTCCTTAAACAGTAAAGAGTAATGTGTTCTGTAGACCATTCAAAACTATACTATAGGTGTTATACAATGCTGTGGTTGCAGATTCCAGTTCATCCAATGGGCTTCCTTTCTACTTCCTCTATCCTCGAGTCATCCAAATGAGCTCTTGGCTTCCTGGATAGATAGGAAGGATTTGTATGGAGAAGGCATTTGTATTCTGCTGTCAGCATTATTTCAAACACATGAAGAGTTCTATTCATGAGATAAGATGTATTCAATTTTTAAAATTATATATGTTGATTTAAAAGAACATTTAGGGAGTGAGGATGGTACAACACAGTATTTGCTACATGAGGCTCTGGAGCATTCCCTGATTTCTGCTGACATGGGGCAAAATCATGTTAACTCAAGTCAGGATATGTAATCAGTGTGCTTAGCTTTTAGGTTGTTTCAAGATCCCTTTGCATAATGATATTCCAGACTAACATAGTTGTATCTTCGCAGGCATGTAGCCTGGGGGGGGGGGAGGGCTTGAGGGGCTTCAGCCCCCCCCCCCCAAAATTCTCAGGGTGGTCCGCGAGAAGGCCATAGATTTATTATTTAAACTGTTATGTTTATTCATATCATGATCTGATCACCATGCTCAACATATCCCATATGCATGGGGGTATTGGAATAACGATACAAAAGGTTTACTAGGGTAGACCTTCTCCCGCTCAGACTCACCCCCCCCCCCTCCGAACCAAAATCCCAGCCCCTCCCAAAACAAAATTCTGGCTACAGTCCTGTGACTTCAGATCACTTATATATAAGGTAAAGGTAAATGTTTCCCCTGACATTAAGTCTAGTTGTGTCCGACTCTGGGGGTTGGTGCTCCTCTCAATTTCTAAGCCAAAGATCCAGCATTGTCCGTAGACACCTCCAATCTCATGTGGCCAGCATGACTGCATGGAACGCCATTATACATATATACACTTATACATATTCACATGAAATAACATTTGAAAATAGAAGCACTGGAAATATCTAAAACATTAAACAAAGCTTGATTTGACAATAGTAGACATGTGTTTGAATGCCAGCAATTTGGGAAAAGCCTATATATACCTCTATGTACAATTGTCTGTCTTGTCTGTGTATAAACAACATTGAATGTTGGGTGCATTTGTATGTTCTGTGATCTGCTCTGAGTCCCCTTTAGGTGAAAAGGGCAGAATATAACTACTGTAAATGAATAAATAGTAAATAAACATACCTTTTGGAACATGACCACTGAGGGCAATTCCACACAGCCACATAACCCAGAACATAAAGGCAGAAAATCCCACCATATCTCCTTTGAATTTGGTTGTCTGAGTCCAAACTGCCATATATTCCAGTTCAAAGCAGATAATGTGGGATTTTATTCAACTGTGTTGAAGGGGCCTGAGTTTCACACAAGATTCAGGAAATATAAAGTCTCCATCAGCACCAAAAAGGTTTTTAATTCTGAGGAACAAAGTCTTTCAACTATACTTCCAAAAGAGGACAATGCAATACAACCATGAGTGCATCTCCACTGTAGAATTAATGCAGTTTGACACCACTTTAACTGCCATGGCTCAATGCTATGGAGTCAAAGGAACTATGGTTTTGGAAGGTCTTTAGCAAGCAATGCCTCAGTAAACTACAACTGCCATGATCCCATAGCAATGAGCCATGATAGCAATAAACCATGTAGAGGTGTCAAACTGCCTGCACCCCATGTTTGAAAACATGCTGAACACACATCCTTGACCTGGAAACTTTGGGTAATGCACTGATTCATCTGGGCTGAATTAATGAAGTATATTCTAAATGCTGAAAATGAATCATTGTAAACATTATTTCCATACCTGATATATTTCATCAGTACTACTGAAAAATACATTTCCCAACATTTTTCTTCATTTGGAGCAGCATAATTGAGAAAATAGTTATGGGTGGCAGAAGGGTCCAAAAGAAAAGTTGTATGCATAGCAATGGGACAAAAGAAAAGGTGTTCATTTTTATTTCCAAGATGGAGAAGATATTTATAACATATACTTCATACTGATCACTGTGGTGGTTTGATCTTCCAGTGTATACTTTGCCAGTGTTTGTAACCATGATGTTAGGTTCTCTTCTCCCAGTTGTGCTGTGGCCCATCTTCCAAAGAAAAGCACTAAGACACACGTGGGTAGATTCCAACAAGTTTTTATTGTACCGAATGCCAGAACCTTCTTTTGGCCCACATATATAGGGGCTCCCACATACCAGAGGGTAATTGATGTTTTATGGCTGGCCTGCTTTATGGCTGGCATCTGTTCCTTGTCAGCCAACCAGAGATGTCAAGGATTGGAGATCCTGACACATGACTAATTTTCAGTTGTTTAAAGTCATCATTTCATCATTGCACCAGCTCATTGAAAAAGTGTGGGTGACCGAGAAAATCCCAGCAGACCTCAGACTTCACCCTTTTAAAGAAAGGGGATAGAACAGACTGCGGAAACCATCGCGGTATCTTCCTTCTAACCTCCGCCGGGAAAATCCTCGCAAGAATCCTTGCAAACCGCCTTCTCCCTGTTTCAGAAGACACCCTCCCAGAATCCCAGAATGGCTTCTGCCCCTCCAGAGAACAGTGGACATGATCTTCACTGAACGACAGCTCCAAGAAAAATGCAGGGAACAAAACCAACCTCTGTACATGGCATTTGTTGACCTTGCAAAGGCATTCGACACAGTGAATCGCAGTCCTCTCTGGACCATCCTCCAAAAAATCAGGTGCCCTGACAAATTTGTGAACATCCTTTGGCTCCTGCATGATGACATGATGGCAACAGTCTTGGACAGCAATAGCTCCCAAAGTGACCCATTTAAGGTGGAATCAGGTGTCAAGCAGGGATGTGTTATTGCCCCCACCTTATTTTCCATCTTCATCACTATGATACTTCACCTTGTTGATGGGAAGCTTCCCACTGGTGTGGAAATCATCTATCGGACAGATGGCAAGCTATTTAACCTCAGCAGACTGAGAGCCAAAACCAAGGTCACTACAAAATCTGTTATATCTGTTATAGAACTCCAATATCCCGATGACAACGTAGTCTGTGCGCACTCAGAAGAAGACCTACAAGCCACTCTAAACACCTTTGCAGAAGCATACGAGAAGCTCGGCCTCTCATTGAACATCGAGAAAACCAAAGTGCTCTTCCAACAGACACCAGCTAATCCCTCTGCAATGCCAGGAATACAGCTTAATGGTGTCACATTAGAAAACATTGACCATTTCCGCTACCTTGGCAGCCACCTTTCCATAAAAGTCAACATCGACACTGAAATACAACACCGCCTGAGCTTTGTGAGTGCAACATTTTTCTGAATGAAGCAGAGAGTGTTTGATGATTGGGACATCCGTAGAGATACCAATGTGCTTGTTTACAAAGCCATTGTTCTCCCAACCCTGCTATACCCCTGCAAAACATGGACGGTCTACAGACATCACACTCAACTCCTAGAGCAATTCCATCAGCGTTGCCTCATAAAAATCCTGCAAATCTCTTGGGAATACAGGTGGACAAATGTCAGCGTGCTGGAAGAAGCAAAGAGCACCAGCATTGAAGTGATGCTTCTACGCCATCAACTCCGCTGGACTGGCCACATTGTCCGAATGCCTGATCACCGTCTCCCAAAATTACTTTAATCCGAACTCAAGAATGGGAAATGTAATGTTGGTGGGCAGGAAAAGAGATTTAAAGATGGGCTTAAAGCCAACCTTAAAAACTGTGGCATAGACACTGAGAACTGGGAAGCCCTGGCCCTTGAGCGCTCTAACTGGAGGTCAGCTGTGACTAGCAGTGCTGTGGAGTTTGAAGAGGCGTGAATGGAAGGCTTAAGGGAGAAACGTGCCAAGAGGAAGGAGCATCAAGCCAACCCTGACCGGGACCACCTTCCACCTGGAAACCAATGTCCTCACTGCGGGAGAACATGCGGGTCAAGAATAGGTCTCTTCAGCCACCTACGGACACACCCCCAAGACACCAGAAATGGAAGACCATCGTCCTCAACCTACGAGGGATTGCCTAAGTAAGTATGGTAAAGTATTAGGAAAATTAGCATGTACAACACAGTTGTGGTTCAGCACAATCATTATTCATTCTTTCTCTGCTTCCAACATATGCTAAATGTTGACATATTACATGCTTTATATTTTCTCCTGCTTGTGATATTCACTATATAGGATCTAATCTAAAATGCAGTCTGTTTTCTCAATTGTAAATGGAGTTGAAGAAGGGAGTTCTTGAAAATAACTCACTTCTTTCTAATGAATAGTTCAAAATGAAAACTGCATTTCTGCCTCTGCTTCACTGTTTCTTTTTAGCTGACTTTCCCCCTTACGCATCACAGAATCTAGTAACATTTCTTGAACTATTCTCATCAAATTTGGTACAGTGGGAGAACACATTCCACACTCTTTGCTCAACAAATTGCAGAATGTTTCCTGTCTCCTATGATTTTTGGCGAATTTTTATAACTTTTTATAATATACTTTTTTTATATATTTTAAGAAACCTGTTCCTGTTTTGAAAGTCTTACTTCCTGTTCAATTGGGTTCTTCACTGTGAAAGTCCCTCTTTTCTATTTGTGTATATTTGTTGCTGTGGCCGGAAATCAGCGAAAATGGTGGTCATTTGCAGAAACTGGAAACCCCCCGCTCCTATCTAAAAATAAGGTGGTGATATTTCAGCTTCCTAAGACATGGGAGCTCATGTCCCACTCCCTTGTGACCTGAGCCCCACACCACACACCCTGCCCCTATCTAATAAAAAGCGGTGACCGGGTTTTTTTTTTTTGTGCAACAAGGAAAAGGGGTGCACACACTCCTTTGCAGGCTTGGAAAGCCTTATATGGGTTTTATTGCTTTCTTCCAGAAAACTTTGCAAAGGAAAGGCAAAAAGTGAACCTCAAAAAGGAGAAGCACCCCAAATCTCTGGGGTTACAGGGAAAGAAGCAGTGCACAGTGCACACACACTCCTTTGCAGGCTTGCCTTATATGGGTTTTACTGCTTTCTTCCAGAAAACTTTGCAAAGGAAAGGCAAAAAGTGAACCTCAAAAAGGAGAAGCATCCCAAAAGCCCCAAAGCTAGCGGTTACAGGAAGGGACGCAGACTCCTTTGGAAAATAAAAATTCCCAACATCCACAGCAAGGACTCTGCCCCAAGCCCCAAGCCAATTTTCCCCCAACACAATATCTAACCGGCAACAACCAGCCACTTTGCCCTCTCAGCTTCACGGCGCGCGCGCGACCCACCCTCTCTCCTCGGTATCCCAACCCAGAGAATGGCTTGGTTCCGTGCGGAGGCGATTTTTATAGCGATTCTACACGTCGACGGGAGGACGCTAGCCCCCACCTTTTTTAGCCATCGTGGAAGACTCTGATTGGCAGGGAGCGGGAGCCATGTTAGGCTGCGCTAGGCTCCCGTTCATGTTAGGTTGCAGAAACATATATATATATATATATATATATATATATATATATATATATATATATAAAAATTTTGGAAGGAAAAAAATTAACGAAATTTTTAAGACACAATTACAGAATGGGCCAACGATGGATCGTATTACATTGCCAGTTGCGCCCAGGGAAAACGTTTCAATACTCGTGTCAAAAAACGGGAACATAACGAAATTATAACGGTATGACAATTTTTACGACGATATGGACAACCCTAGTGTTTAGCATAGTAACCATGAATATTTACAGAGGCATTACACAATAGAAACACCACTGAGTCTCAAAGGAAATTAATCAAGAAACCAAAGAGAATGGAAGTAAGAGCAATAAATGATGCAGCAGTAGATAGCTAGGCCACATATTACTGATAGCAATCAAAACAACACATGTACTTTTGGCATTTTTAAAATTAACAGTATTTTTATTTTGTAATTGCATTAGAAATCACACTAATAAAGATAGCAAATGCAGCAGTGGAGGACTGCTTTTCCTAATTTCATAGACACATAAAATAAGGAATGGGTCATTTTTTTCTACCAAATGTACCATATTGTTTTACACAGTTATTTAAATTTCCAGGGAGTATATGCCAGTTTTGAGAATCTGTAAACACATCTGTTAAAGTCAAGTTTTTAAAAGTATTCTCAAAGATTTAAAGCAATGTTTCAGATGCTTTAAAAAATAGAGGCTTTATTTCTGCTGTTCCTTTGAGGAAAAGTGAATGCCATGTAGATAGCAATATATTTCCAGATATTAACAGGTGTTTTTGTTACTGTTCTATTTTAGTAATACATTGGTGATATAAAATCAAAGCTTCATCATGCCTAGGTATAGAAGCATCATTTTGTATCATGTCCAAATTGTAAGCCTGAGTACAAGGAACTGTTTTGTCATTCCTTTAGCTGTAAAACACAATGTATAGTGATGGTGCAACAAGCAACAGTAATAATGAAATCATTGTCATCATAATCATCATCATTGTCATCATCATTAGCTCAAAACATCTCGAGTTTTGATAACAATAAATTAAGTTGCCACTGATATAACAATGTAATAACCAATATGTTTCTAATTGTATATAGTTGTAGCATAAATCCCAAATCTTTTAACTGACTACACGACAGAAACTGACATTTCACCTTGAAATGGACATGAGAACATACATATTAGAGAATACTATAGTACTGTTCTTTCCACTCCCCTCCCCCACTTTTCCTTTTTTTACAATTAAGGCTACTGTTCGAATATACATTGAACACAACGTAAGAGATTTTCAGCTTAATCCTATTAATGAGTAGAGTTGTGGGGGTGAGAAGTAGGCAGAAAACAATTGTCTCAAGAATATACAGCCCTTTCACAGATGATTCACAGATGATTTCAGCAGAGGGCCATGGGACTTCACACACATTCACATACTTGTATGCACAAAAAACCATACACATAAACTTTCTATTCCTCCTCTAACACATCCCCATTCCAGCAATATTCAATGAAATTATGAGCAGTAAGTAAACATTTCTAATCAAAGCCAAGAAACAGATGTACAACAATACAGTGGAACCTTAACTTACAAGTTTAATTTCTTCTGTGATCGAGTTCATAACTCAAATTGATCTTATGTCAAATAAAATTTTCCCATTGAAATGAATTGAACTGCTATTAATCCATTCCAGACCCCTCAAACCATACCTTTTTTGTTATGTGTTTTTAAGAAAGAAAAATGTACTTTATAATTTAATGTATAAACATACCATATTTACTTGAATCTAGTTTGCCATCGAATCTAATGTGCATCTCAATTTTCACAACTCTGAAACCATAAAAAGTATCTACTGGCGAATGAAATGTGCAGCTGTAAAAAGTGCATTCTATGTAATTTGTTCCTAAAGGGTGTACATTACAGTTGCTGTGAACTTAGAATTCCTTCTTTTTTTAAAAAAAGCATTATATCACCAAATGTTTTAGCAATGGGAAGTAACACTGGAAGGAGGGGAAAAGAGCATCTCTCAAAAGTTCTAGAACTAAAGGACCAAAATGCTGGCATAGATAGATACAGTAATGGAAGAAAAATTCTGTATTCATAGGGTAGTTAGATATATTTTCTACCTGTCAAAACATTGCTCCTCAACCCCACTGAACATTAAAGGTAATCAGTCCAGGGAGCAGAGCAGAGCATCTATCTATAACATAAAAAGAATGTATCAGCACAAGGTCAAGTCCCAATGCTCCTTTTTACCAAAGTGGAGGAACAACATACTTGGATGAGATATGCAACAAAAGCATCCATCAAAAGCAGGCTCTTCATCATTGACAACCCTTTAGAAATCACCTGCTGCAATAGCTGCTATCCAAAGCAGCATTCTGCTAAGGCAGAAGTATCTTAATTCAGAATTTTGTTAGAAGGGCATCACTGATTTTCACATTTCAGTATTGCACACTCCTACCACAAAGGAATGGCAAATATAGTGGAGTAAGTTGATATATCCAGCCCACCCGCTGTATAGTTGACTATAACTCAGTGAGATGCAGATTTTTATCCACATTGTTTGAATGATAAGTAAAAAAATATAGAGCCAAAAATATATTCGGTATGCCTGAGTTTTTTGATGGCACACTTAATATCTAACTTATGCCTTTGCTCCTCAATACTAGTTGGGGATGGAAAAGATAGTTTGCTCAGTGCCTAGATGTGTGCAGTGTCTCTAAAAAAGAGCCATAACAACTCTATTTGCAAGGAAAGTAACACCAGAGAATCAGGTAACCCTTGCTGGGAAGATGGAAAGAAAGGCAGGGAGGAATTGAAGGAGGGAAGATGGAAGCAAAAGGGGAAAAAAAAGAGAAAAAGAAAGGAAATGAAGGATGGAGGGAGGAAGGGGCAAAAGATGAGAAAAAGAAAAGGAATGAAGAGGCAAGGAGTGAAGGAAAGAAAAGACAAAAGGAGGAAGAAATAAAAGGATGAGAGGAAAAGAAGAAAGGTGAATGAGAAGGAAAGAAGGTAGTAAGAGAAGAAAGAAAAGGAAGAGAGAAAGGGGGATGGAAAGAGGATAAGAAAGAGATAGAAAGGAAAGAGAAGGGAAGAGGGAGAGATGGATAGAAGAGGATAGAAGGGAGGAATGGAAAAAAGAAAAGCAAGAGAGAGGGAAGAGTGGAAAGGAGAAAGAAAGAAGGAAAGAAAGTAAAGGGAGGGAAAGGTAGAAAGGACAAAAAAAAGGTTTAAAAAGGGTGGGCGAGTGCACATGTAAACAGGTAGTGGGAGCATGCGCCGCTCTCCCTGCCTGCCTAAAGACGCCTTCGCTTCCCCCTCCTCTGCTTTCTTGTAGCCATGGATTTTTAAAAAAGATCATGCAGCTTACTTCTATTTTTTCAAACCTTAATCTGTACCATTGGAACACTTTATTGATATATACTAATCATTGGAACAAACAATGTATTGAACTTTACTTGTGGAGATGTGCTGGAATCCTCTTGTCTAATGCCTCTGTGGTCTCTAGACTGGGGCTCTATTTGGAACTGTCTTGCAGCAATTTATATTTCTCTCTCATACTTCTTGTTCTTTTGCCAACTCTTCCAAATGTTTTCTTCACTACTTTACAATTGTGAGCTTGAATGATGTCAAAAAATGAAGAAGGTGTTTGAGAGATTGGAAGGAGGAAGTTAGGACAGATATCCTTCCATTTCCTCTCCTTAGATTCTGAATTAATGCCGTTTTTGGTGTGGAGCCATGCCGTGAGAGGAGAAAGGTACTTGAACATTTCCTTTTAAGTGAAAATAAGTGCACCATGTCACACTACGTGTGAATCACTAATAGGGCTATTATTATTATCTGCCTGGTGAGGGACCAGTTTTTCAGGAGGGGTCATAGCAGATAAGAAAAGGGAAGGAGGTTGGGAAGAGAAGAGCAAATGGAAGGAGAGGGAATGTTAACTGGGATTCCATTAGAATCACATGTCTTTTTATCATTTTGGAGGAAGAATTTACTAGCTTCCTCAAACAATGAATAAAACTTGTCTGAAAGGTAACTTTCACATCATGCACTCCCTCAAGAGAGAGTGGCTGTGAAGAAACATCCAGTCCAGTATAGTAGCTTGACCTCCCTCTTCACTGGTTCATAGATAGGTATGGAATGACAGCAGGTAAAGATGTTTTTGTGAGGGGAGGGTGAGCAAGGAGATGGGACATAGTTCCATCTCCTTGCTCAGCCCTTCACACCCCATTTTCTGATAGATGATATGAGCTAAGCTATATTTTGAAATTCAACTGTAGCAGAGATTTGTATATTTGTGTGGAAAATTAGGGATATTTTATAGGAAAGAAGAAACATTGGCAATTATTCTACTTTACTTTCTTAAAAACTCAAATGCTATATTAATGGGTTTAAGTGTGAGAAATGGACAGGAAAAAATAAAATGTATAATGATATATAAATAAGTACATCCCTCTTGTTGTCAGTTCATTTGTTGTGATTTGAAAACCTCTGAGTTGTGATTGGTGATTGGAAGAGGTGATAATGTCATTTCTACCTGAAAGGAGTTGAAAAGCTTAGAAGAAATATGGAAAGTGCACATACTCTTTATTTCTACAGGGATTTTTAAAATAACCATAAGCTCTAAAAGAATATTGAAGTAGGATGCTCCAAGAAATCCAGTCAATATAACTATTTTTCCACTAAGACACAGTTCATCTCTAGTGAAATAAATATTAAGATGCATGATTTGGATTCCAGTAAAGATATATATAACTAACTATATAGATAACTGATAATGTGGATTATCTGTTTCATTATTACTTCATCATATGCTTTGAGACATCAGATCTGTCCATGGTGACCCACTCCTTAGTTACATCCTGGATGGATTACTGTACTTGAGTCCATCTTTGAAAAGTGTTCAGAAATTTTAACTGGTCCAAAGAACTATAGCCAGATTGCTAACTGGGGCTGACTATTGGGAATACACAACTCTCTTGTTTCAAGTGCTTCACTGGCTGTTGTTCTGTTTCCTAGCATAATTTAAAGGACTGATTTTGACCTATAAAACCCCATGACACTCAGGTCTAGGTTGTTTGAAGGATTGTATTCTCCCTTATGAATCTGCCCACACTTTGAAATCTGTTGGAGAGGCCTTTCTCTCCATCCCTCCCATGAAAGGGTATGTTTGATGGAAATGTGGGAGAGGAATTTTTCAATAGCTGGGGTTCTGGAACTCCCCAGATGTGTTAAATTGGCACCCTCCCTACTTTTTTTTGTAGCCAACTAAATACCTTTTTTATTTTGACAGATATTTCATTGACCATATAGGTTCATCCAATAAAGGTGTGCTGGTATGTGCATGTATGTTTAATGATAGTGTTACATTTTTATTGATTAGAATCATAGAATAATAAAGTTAGAAGAGACTACATGAGCCATTTAGTCCAACCCCCTGCCATGCAGGAAAAACACAAACAAAGCACCCTATCCAGTCTCTGTTTAAAAGTTTGAAAAGAAGATTTCACCATACTTTGAGGTAGAGAGTTCCACTATTAATCATTGTTCATGGTCAGAATGTTTTTCCTAATGTTCAGGTGGAATCTTCTTTCCTGTATTTTGAACCTATTGCTTAGTCTCCAGGTTAACAGAAAACAAGTCTTCTCCCTCTTCCTTATTACAGCCTTTCAAATACTTAAACATGGTGATCATGTCTCCTCTCAACCTTCTCTTCTGCAGGCTGAACATATCCAGCTCTTTAAGCTGCTCCTCATAGGGCATGGTCTCCAGACATTTGATCATTTTAGTTGCTGTCCTCTGGACATGTTCCATTTTGTCATTATCTCTCTTAAATTGTAGTGCCCATAAATGGACAC
Organism: Anolis carolinensis; assembly: GCF_035594765.1. Classification (NCBI taxonomy): domain Eukaryota; kingdom Metazoa; phylum Chordata; class Lepidosauria; order Squamata; family Anolidae; genus Anolis; species Anolis carolinensis. Next base: position 93,421,005 of record NC_085843.1, read on the forward strand.
AATATTCCAAGTGAAATCTGACCAAAGCAGAATAGAGGGCAGGGCACCATGACTTTCCTTGATCTAGACACTATACTTCTTTTGATGCAGCCCAAAATCCTGCCAGTCCCCATGCTGCTGTAAGGGACAAAAGGCAGGCCATCCTAGAGCCGTGGGGCATGCCCAGGGACAAGGGCAAAGTGGATGGCAACCTGCCCACTGTGAGGGAGATCAATCAGCCCCTGGGAGAGGTGCTGACTCTTAATGACCAGCCCTTCCTGATAGTGAAGCAGGAAGGGTTTTGGTGCTTGATGGCAATGGTGGCTCCCCAGTATAAGGTCCCCTCATGTACCACCTTCTCCAGAATTGAAGTGCCATAACTGTATCAAGGCTGAAGGGAACACATGGAGAAGTTGCTGGATGGCACTGATTGTATGTCCATCCATTTCACCACAAGCATTTGATCCAGCTGTGACAGAGGTTACACTCACTGGCCATTAGTGGGATAGAGGGGACCTTGTAGGCAGTGCATCGCTGGGCCTTGCTCCATATAGAAGCGATGGACCAGTCACACACTTCTGTGGAGGTCCACCGGGTCACAGACTACATGCTGGAAGGGTGGCTGTCTCGGAGGCGGCAGCTCACCCATGGTTTTATGGTGACAAATAGCGGGACAAATATAGTACGGGCAATGAGAGATGCTGGCTTCCAGGGCATGTGCTGTCAAGGGCACAAGCTCCACCTCACTGTCCATGAAGGGCTAGGGCAGGCACCCTCTACAGAGAATCTTTCAAGCAGCATCTGGCAGAACAGATCACTGGCCACTTCTACCACAGCATCAAGGCTGGAAGACTGCTGTGGTAGAGGTAGACTGTGGATGGGTTTCCACAACACAAGCTATTGCAGGATGTTCCCACCCACTGGAACTCCACCTTCAAGATGCTCCATGGCTAATGGAGCAGCAGAAGGTGATCCACAGCCTTGCCCTGGAACTGTAGGTCCCATGTTGAAGCATGACTGGGACAATATCTCCCAGCTGGTCTCTGTGATCCAGGCCTTCCTGGAGGCCACACATTTCTTGAGTGCTTTGACAGCCTTTCTGAATCAGGTGCTTCCTCTAGTGCTGGGGCTGAAGGAGCACTTGGAAGGGCGGGGGCATGGCATAGTACTTGTGCCAGCCTGGCTGAGCCAGTGATACCCCAGGTGCAGGAGGTGGTGAAGTGCTTGGCTGAAACTGTCACTAAATCCTGGAGCCGCTCTTCTGCATGCTGGCTGGCATGTGCGATTCACTCATTAAGAGCAGCATCTACTCCAAAGACACTGATGAATGGAAGGGTGAGCTGGTGTCAGTAGTGAGGGTAGCATACTAGCTGCAAAGGGCCAGAGAGGGAGAGGGAGAAGGTGTAGCTGACACACCTGACACCAACACCTCCCACCCTCATCCATACTGGGGACCTCGAGCAGTGGTGCCAGCAGTGAGGCACCAGTCCCCACAGCTGGCAGGTGGCAGCATCAGGGGAAGGGGTTCTTTTCTAGGGACTTGGCAAAGATAGTTGGGTCAGAGTCTGCCCTGCCATGCAGGATAGACCCAGCTGAGATTTCCACCCACGAGTAACTGGAGGGGCTGGTAGAGGATCTGTCCAGTGACACGTTGATCTACTGGTATCCCAAAGCAAGAGGGTCAGGGTCAAGAAGAACTTGAGGTAGGTACTAGGTATTGTCAGTGGATGAACTTCCTCACGTTTGCTTATAGACTTGACACAGTGACACAGGCATGTGCCACAACACTGTTAGCAGCATGTCAAGAATCTGGACTGTAGTCGTATTATTGGTCAGAGTTGAGAGGAAATTGAGGTAGGTACTAGGTACTATTGTCATTGGATGAACTCTTTCACACTCTTTCAACCTAGACATTTACAGCCTTCTCACATGTTCACCACATATGATAAAATGGCCTTTCAGGTCGTTCACATTTCCAGCAACTATTTTAAACATCATTGTACAGTCTACGCATAAAATCCATTTCCCATTTTTACATATTTTTTTATAACTAATAGCTGAGATTACTATTATGAAGTATACTGGCAGAAGACAAATGAATTCTTTTCTCTTTGCTCAAAATGTTCACCTTGTACATGTAAAACAGTAAAATGTTACAAAACTTTCATTGATTTGATTTCATATTTAATTTCCCCCTGTCTTCATTTCATATACTTTCTGGAAAGGAAATGAAAAATGGTGTAAAGTACAAATAAAACCAACTGTGCATCCAAAAGCATTAGAGGTGTGGGACTAGTAATATGATTACTCAGATCCAGGTTTTTGGTAATGCTTTAAATGCACGGTTGGTTTTGTTTTTCCAAAACAAATTTTTCTCCTTTCTTTTTCATCTTCAGAAAAAAATCCATACAGAATGATGACAGGAGGAAATCAAATATGAAATCAAAACAATGACATTGTTTAGCACTTTGTGCTGTTACACACACACAAGGTGAATTTTTCAAGCAAAGAGAAATGAATTCATTTGTCTTCTACCAGTATACTTCATGATAGTAATTTCAACTATCAGTTATAGAAAAAGTATTTCCAGAAATGGGTGATGTATTTTTTATGTAAGTGAAAAGTTTGAATGGATTTGCAAGCCTTTAAATAGAAATAAGTGTAGGAGGATGTGCTATTGGATTAAGAGAAAGAGAGAACCATGCAATACTCCTCTTTGTATTCAGTGCAGAGTTTGAAAACTTCACATAACTTATGAACTCAGCTGAACTAATTATTTAAAACTCATATTTTCTATTTACTCACTAATTAATGAAAACATCTGTTGACCTAGTTGCATATGCTTCATCTAAACTGTTCGTGGAAATATTAGTTTCCCCTGCTTTACTGCTTTGCTCGTTATATTTTTCTATGTACTATCAATAAGTAACAGAATGTCTGTTTAGCTTTTTATTATAACTTATCATTTGATTTCTCTTCCTGATATATTATTAAAAGAAAGAATGGTTTTCTTTAAAGAAAATAAAGCCAACAATTGTTTTGTTTTCATTGTCCACTTTTCTTCAACCAATCTTCCCTTGTATTGCCTGTGAGATAAAATCATTTTTTGACATGGAAGGGAACTACATGTATAATTGATTGAAAGAAATTTCTTTCATATAACAAAACACATTTGGGAGTACCATATCTCACTGGCAAAGCGTATTAGGGATTAGATTCAATCCGTAATAATTTCAGTTAAAACTTTTAAGACAACATGGCTGGAAAATGCCAGGGTTTAAGACTAGAGCATTGGTATCAATCAGAGAAGAAAGCATGGGATAATTATTTTACATAATATGAGGCATATAACTCTATTGGTTGTACATAGTTGTATAGTGGTGCCTTTCTTCCTTCTTTAGGCTCAAAAGATGAAAAGATAAGATAGAACACAAAAATGTGATATTCAGGTGATGAGTAGGAATAAAGTGCAGTAAGCCTCTAAAGTGGGTTTCCCTGCTATTTTTCCTTGAATTTCTTGATACCATGTAGGATTGTTGAACATTGTGAGAAAGTGACAGCAGGAGAAGAGAGAATTAAAGTACATCTATTAATGAAAATGTGGAGGTGTGGCTGACTCAACTCTCTCTACACTATTTTCATTTGCATGCATGTACACACTCAGAAGCAAACAGCTGCCGAGGACTCCAAACCTTTGAAACCATTCTCAACACTTAGAAAAAAAATGACTGTAATACTCAGCAATCTCTAGCAGTGTCAAAGTAAAAAAAAAAAAAAAAAGATCAATATTTCCACATTCTGTCTCTCTGGAATGGTCACCTTTGATTTTCTGATGATATGTTCTCCTCACATCCCCACAGAACATGTTAATTGACCTGAGTTAGATCTTGCCTCATTGTAGTCATAAGCTAGATCATGAGGGAGACCAATATGTCCTCCAGTGCTAAATTTAGTGAAATCAAATATCCTAAAAGGGAGGAATTTAATTGAAACTAAATTATTTTAGCCTCCTACATTTGAATCTGTTTTAATTACACAATTATTTAAAATATTACAAATGTTGGTATATTATTTTCAAAACTACGTAGTGTCAAAAATAGAGGTAGCGGATGTAATTTAGTATCAATTTAGTGAGTCCCTTCGGGTGAGAAGGGTGGGATAGAAATGATGGAAATAAATATATAAATAATTTAGTCCTATAAACAGCTATCTGTAGTGTTCCACCCTCATTTTTGCCTTTGACGTTGCTTCTGTCTGATTTTTTTAATGCCTCAAATTCAGTTCGAACTCCTTAGTAGTAATTCTAGTGTCTTCAGAGCATCTTGCCTATAGGCAACTTTTCATGGGATGACAACCTGATAAATCTATGAAAAAGAGGATACAACATCATCAAGTATTTGCGATTTCCTGCTACTTGGCAGGGGGTTGGACTAGATGGCCCATGCGGTCTCCTCCAACTCTACTATTCTATGATTCTAAGTAGATTAGTGTTCATGAAACAGTGGTTCATATAAATCATGTCTTTTGCTTGTAGTTGTCTAATTACTACATAATTAGATAATTGAAAACACCACATCTATGGAAAAATAATATATAAAAATATTCAGAAAAATACAGATTTAATGAACAAGTATATTCTACAGGACTACATGTAACATGTAGTTACTGTATATGTAACATGCTTATCTATAAATGTAGGCTGTTTCAATTGAAAATGTTCATACCACCTTCACTTATGTAAGAAAAATTAACCTAACTACAGCTACACTATATAGAATGGCATACATAAATCTAACAGAGTATAAAATGCTACTTTTAAAAAGTGTTTAGTTATAGTTTCAAGATTCCCCCAAAGTAACCAGCCATAGTTGTGTAGAATAGTAAAGTTCCTCCCTTCTCTTTTATTATTCAAATATAACTAAAATATAATTAATTATAAAAGTAACAACACAGTTACAATTGTTATTTCTTATCAGACTGTAACTTAGCCAAGTCTTAGATATTGCAAAAATAAATTGAGACAATTAATTATAAATATGACTATTCATAACAAGTGCTTTCAGGTCTTCGATTTGGTTTTATGTAATTAACTCTTTAGTAAATAAAGTTCAATGGATTTATCATATATACTCAAGTATAAGCCAACCCAATATAAGCCGAGGCATTTGTAAGTTAAATAATGTATATATATGATACAGATATACAGGTACATGGGTCTATATGTATATAGGATTTGCAAAGACTACAAACATATGAGGGGAAAATTCATATATAAAATTAATGTGCATAGATAGATAGATAGATAGATAGATAGATAGATAGATAGATCTATCTTCCTAGATGGATGGATGGATGGATGGATGGATGGATGGATGGATGGATGGATGGATAGATAGATAGATAGATAGATAGATAGATAGATAGATAGATAGATAGATAGACAGAGATAGATAGAGATATCTAAGTACATAGGGATTGCACATACGTGCAGGGGGTCAATGCCTCCATATCTGTAGGAGAGATGAACAAATATTTCAGGGGAAATGCTTTTATAAGATTAATGGATATATATTTTCTTCTTCCTGATTTGCAAGGTCATATTTTCCTTTTCAAAACATTCCCTTGGTTAAGAGGGAGGGAGGCTTTGGAAAACACACTGATAAGGGAGGGTAAGAGAGAAATTGCCTCCAGGTTCTGTTGCCCAGCCTTGACCTTGACCCCATTGTAAGCCGAGGGAGGCTTTTTCAGCTAAAAAAAAAGAGCTGAAAAACTCGGCTTATCTTTGAGTATATACGGTACATCTGAATTGTATCTGTTTGCAGACTAGATGAAAAGTGGTCATATCTTTATAAACTTGGATATGTTGATGAGTATCAAGATGGCGCCGAGGCAATAAGCTTCGTACGGAGCTCTGAGAAGCAAAATATTCTATCTGCTCTAATCGTCCTTGCCTGCCCCCCCCCCTCAGCTCAATTTGAATCTGAGCATCCCTCCAATCTTCTGAGGGACTGGAATGAGGGTGGATTCCAGAGGAATGCAGGAGGATTAGGTAGGCGAAGAGAAAGGAAGATCTGGAGGGTAAGATGGGGCACGGCCGCCATTAATTTGGCTGAGAGAGACTCCTTCCTCCCTGCCCTCCCTGTTTCCTTCGCCTCTTTGCTTCTTTGCATCTGTTCCATCTGCTCCGGAGGTGACAGGAGCTCTGCTCCTTCGGCACACTGCTGTTTGGGAGGCTGCTGACTTTACGAGCTATCTCTCCGTCCTGGGAGGTGGCTCCCTCCCTCCCTGCTGATCAGCCGCTAGGCCACCGAGCCGTTCCGGGAGGTGGCCGAAGAGCTCAGCCGACCCTTCCCAGCAGAGCTGGTCCTTCTCAGCAGGCTCTCGCTCTCCTGGGCCCAAAGTGCTGCCTTGCCATCTCAGGAGGCAGCAGGAGCCCCAGTCTTTTGCCATGGGCTGTTGCTGAGCGGACGTTAGACCACTGGGAAGTGGCTGAAGAACTCAGCCAGCCCTTTCCAGCAGGCACTCACTTTTCTGGGCCCAACGTCTCACTTCATCATCCCGGGAGGCTGCAGAAGTTCCAGTCTTTGCCGTGTGCTGCGGCTGTTGGACCACTGAGCCACCTCGCCGTTCCGGGAGGTGGCCGAAGAGCCTAGCAGATCTTCTTCCAAAGGCCTTTGCTCTCCTTGGGCCCAACGCGCCACCTCGCTGTCCCGGGAGGCGGCAAGAGTTCCAGCTGCGCGCCGTCAGGTGTCTGGTCGACCATCAAGCTATTCAGCAACATTACTGAGCTGGAAGGTGTTAGCAGCGCCAGAAGTCCCTACACTGTCTACCATCCGATTACATTGCAGCTTGCCATCTTAGCCCTTATCCTTTTTTTATTATTTTATTTTTTTCATTTTATTTATATATATATATATATATATTTTTCCTTTCTTTGATTTTTATTTTAGTTTTAAATGTGGGAGTGAGAAAGTTTTAATTTAATTTAACAGGGGAGGAGATATTTGACTGTGATAGGAAGTGGGTTTGCAAGACTGGTATTAAAGGTCATAGGAAGTGATCACATAGGATTTGAGAGCACCTGGAGTTTAATTGATTGTTGAACTGATGGTTTTGGAACGTGATTGATGGTTTGTGTATGTTTGTTGATATATTGTTGATTGAAAGTTTGACTGAAATAGGCAGTAGGAACGGTGTGTCAACGTTGAATTTTTGAAGGTCAAGAGTGGTTTACTATAGGAAGGCTTTTTGGAAGGTTATAGGAAATGAATATGCAGGAAACTCTGAGGAATAATGATCTCTCTTACCTATGTGATCTTCTGGGGAAATCGTTCAGTACGGTTTTGCATCAGATGGAGATACTGAGCAAGAAAATTGACCATCTTTTTAAAGGAATTTCCCTGATTGTGAAAAACTCTACTCCTATAGACATTACAACAACTGTACCAGCCAGTTTTATTAACATTGATGAGGAAACAAGTGCTTTGGAAGGCCAGGGAAGGAAGAGGCTGGAGGGGCAGAAGGTAGCCAATAGGCTAGGATTTGAAGTTGCTTGGGGAGGGGAGGGGTTTGTGCCTGGGGGGGAGGGACAGGGGAGGGATGGTTGGAAGGAGACTAGCAGAGTCTTGCAGAGGACAAACAACTCTTTAACATCTGAATTGTTTGGACAATCTCTGGACACTCCCTGCAATTTTCAACATCTGCTACGAACAAACAATGTGGCAGTGGAAGTTTCAGACTCACTACTGAACAGAGGCAGATGGACATCTAAGAGAGCGGTCCAGATATCTCTATCGCAAATTCTATCTGTAAGCTGGTCGGAAGTGAAGATCAGGACTATTGACTGGCTTCATAGAGATTATCAATCCTGGAACCGCTCCTCGTGTCTTCTTATTGGACTGGAAGACAGATTGTTAGTGGAGGAATTGTTCTCACTTGGGCCCAAATTACAACAGTGGGGCATCACTCTTAGAACGGTATTAGTAGACCCATTGATCCGCCCTTTGGTCACCGGGCTGAAATCTGATATACAAGATTCAATAATGTCCAACAATGGAGTTGATTGTTCGCCGGTGTTGGCCCCCTTCTCAGAGTTCCATTTTGAGATTCCCTCCCCAATTTCAAGTCCTGCCTGCTTCAACTCCCAATCCCGCCCACAGACACTACCCTTGTTCAGTCCCCTTTCCACGTCAGATGACTCCATGTCAGATGACTCCTTTTCTCTCCTACCAGAGAGATGGGCTCTTTCCCTAGACAAACAAATACATTTGGAGGCTCTCCATCTTTGGACAGCTGACTAACCCCTTCAGAAGGCAACCTCAATCAGACAATCCACCAGGGGAAAGAGGGTTCACATGGGTGGGGCACCATCGAGGTGGTGTGGGGGAGGAGGAAGACGGGTCACTTGCTGCCCAGGGAGAAGCGCAACAGAGTTCTTGTGACCCTGGAGAGGAATAGGTGTGGTAGTCTCCATGACAGACCCCCCGGTCTTAAGGTTCTGCTTTTGAACACCAGATCCGTCAACGGTAAGACAGCTGTCATTCAGGATTTGATCCTGGATGAGGGGGCGGATCTGGCATGCATCACCGAGACGTGGTTGGACGAGCTGGGTGGGGTGAATCTCACCCAGTTGTGTCCACCGGGTTTCGGGGTGCATCAGCAGGCCAGGGCTGGGGGGCGGGGAGGAGGAGTTGCGGTGATCTTTCGGCAGTCCATCTCCCTGATCAGATGCGCCGTTCCACAATCCTTGAGGTTTGAGTGTGTCTACTTGAAGGTGGGAGCCCGAGACAGCTTGGGGATTCTGCTGGTGTACCGTCCACCCCGCGACCCAGCAGTCTCTCTGTCTGAGCTAGCAGAAATGGTCTCCAATTCGGCCCTGGTCTCCCAACAACTCATAGTTTTGGGAGACTTTAACATCCATGCCGAGACCACATTGACAGGTGCAGCTCAGGATTTCATGGTTGCCATGATGACCATGGGGCTGACTCAAGTTATATCTGGGCCCACACATCAGGCGGGGACACACGCTGGACCTTGTCTTTATTGTGGACGGTGGGATAGTCAGAGTGGAAGAGCAAAACATCCTTCCATTGTCATGGTCTGACCATCATCTGATCTGTTTAAGTTTCGCCGTGTCTTCTAACCTCCGCAGGGGTGGTGGACCCACTAAGATGGTCCGCCCCAGGAGGCTGATGGATCTGGATGGACTCCTGAGGTCTCTTGGGGATCTTCCTGTTCTGGAGACTGGCGATCCTGTCAATGTCCTGGCTGATCACTACAATAGTGAGCTGTCAAGGGCACTTGACACGATCGCTCCCGAACGTCCCCTCTCGCTGCGTAGAGTCATGTCAACTCCTTGGTTCACTGAGGAGCTGGCCATGATGAAGCGTGCGAGGAGGGGACTAGAGTGCATCTGGAGGAAATCTCAGGATGTGTCTGACCAAGCACGGGCTAAAGCCGCTATTAAGGCTTACTCCATGGTTTTGCGAGCAGCCAGGAAAGCTTTCATGACTTCCCGCATAGCGTCTGCGGCCAACAGGCCATCGGAGTTGTTCCGAGTTGTTGGGGAGCTCCTGCGTCCCTCTGAGGCCCAGGGGCTTCCTGATGACTTGGCAACTCGGTGCAGCGATTTCGCGCACCACTTCGCAGGCAAAGTTGCTCAGATACGCCGTGAGTTGGACTCCAGCTTAACTATAGTTCCAGCGGAGGTAACCGAGGTACCTGTCTGTCCGATTTTGTGGGATTCTTTCCAGCTTGTTGTTCCTGATGACGTGGAGGGGATTCTTGGGTCTGTGAGGGTGACCACTTGCACTCTGGATCCTTGTCTTTCTTGGCTGGTTACGCTGGCCAAAGATGGGTTGTTGGGTTGGTTTGTGGCTATAATAAATGCCTCCTTGGGCCAGGGGACAGTTCCATCCTGCCTTAAGCAGGCGGTGGTAAAACCGCTATTAAAAAAGACCTCCCTGGACCCATCTGTATGTAACAACTGCAGACCAATTTCCAACCTCCCGTTTCTGGGCAAGGTTCTGGAGCGGGTGGTTGCCACGCAGCTCCAGGAGTTCCTCGATGACACTGATTTTCTGGACCGCTCGCAGTCTGGCTTCAGGCCTGGCCACAGTACCGAGACGGCTTTTGTCGCCTTGGTGGATGACCTCCGCAGGGAGCTGGACAGGGGGAGTGTGACCCTGCTGGTTCTCTTGGACATCTCAGCGGCTTTCGATACCATCGACCATGGTATCCTTCTGGGGAGACTCTCTGGGATGGGCCTTGGTGGCCCGGTTTTGCTGTGGCTCCTTCCTGGAAGGTCGTTCCCAGATGGTGAAGCTGGGGGACACCTGCTCGGACCCCTGGCCATTGACCTATGGGGTCCCGCAAGGGTCTATCCTATCCCCCATGCTATTCAACATCTACATGAAACCGCTGGGAGAGGTCATCCGGAGTTTTGGAGGGTGTTGCCATCTCTACGCAGATGACACACAAATCCACTACTTGTTCCCATCTGACTCCAAGGAAGCCCCTCGGATGCTGAACCAGTGCCTGGCCGCTGTGGCGGACTGGATGAGGAGGAACAAGCTGAGGATCAATCCTGACAAGACAGAAGCCCTCCTGGTCAGTCGCTCGTCTGATTGGGGTATTGGGTGGCAGCCTGTGCTGGACGGGGTTGCACTCTCCCTGAAATCACAGGTCCGCAGTTTGGGGGTCCTCCTAGACTCAGCGTTGACGCTTGAGGCACAGGTGTCGGCGGTGGCTGGGAGGGCTTTCGCATAACTAAAACTCGTGCGCCAACTGCGACCATACCTCGTGAAGTCTGACTTGACCACGGTGGTCCATGCCTTAGTTACCTCTAGACTGGAGTACTGTAATGCGCTCTACATGGAGCTTCCCTTGAAGATGGCCCGGAAATTACAATTGGTCCAGCGGTCGGCGGCCAGACTAATAACTGGGGCGAGTTACAGGGAGAGATCCACTCCCCTGTTCAAGGAGCTCCACTGGCTGCCGTTTATTTTCCGGTCCCAATTCAAGGTGCAGACCATCACCTATAAAGCCCTAAACGGTTTGGGACCCACCTACCTTCGTGACCGTATCTCCTATCATAAACCTGCCCAATCCCTTCGATCGTCAGGGGAGGCTCTCCTGTCGCCACTGCCAATATCTCAGGCCCGCCTTGTGGGAACAAGGGAGAGGGCCTTCTCTGCTGTGGCCCCCCGATTGTGGAACTCACTGCCCAGTGAGATTAGGCAAGCCCCCACACTAGCAGCCTTTAAGAAAGACCTGAAAACATGGCTCTTCCGTTGTGCCTTTGGAGAGTAATCACTACATACATCCCTTCTGCTGCTCTCCTTCAATATTTGTCCTCCAGATTGCACCGCCACTTTATGACTCTGTCCTCTGTGGTTTTTACTCCTACTTCCTTTCTCACCTCGAGTTTTAATCTAGTGTTCATGTGGCTTGGTTTTATTGTTCTGTTGATCTTGTTTAATGTAGTGTATATTTTCTTTTATTGTGTTGTTTAATGTGCTATGATTTGTTGTTCTATTATATTTTGTTATATTGTATTGTTCTGGGCATGGCCCCATGTAAGCTGCCTCGAGTCCCCGTTGCGGAGATGGTGGCGGGGTATAAATAAAGTTTATTATTATTATTATTATTTTCCCATATCAAATCATAAAGTTTATGATCTCTTCAATAGATAATTTATAAGATAGATGGGGAAAAGGTTCCACAGAATCAAATATTTATGATGAACTGTTCAACCAGAACTACATCCAAATCTCTTCTACAGATTGTACTTTCAGCACATTTGTAGCATTGATAGTACAGCTACTTCATTCAAATAATCGTTATGCACTTTCTAACAAAAATATGCTTATAATAAAGGTCTTATTACACAAAGAGTATAGTCACATGAAATTTGATGTCTTTTTAGTTTACCAAATTCAATCCAAAAAAAAGTATAAGTCAAGTGTGAAGAATGTTTCCAGCCTTCACACATCTACCTCTTCCCAGCACAAAATATAATTTCAATGACGTGATTTTGAGTTGCATCATAAGATGTCCTTTTCTCAATACTTGCTTAAGTATCAAGACATCCTTGATTGAAACTTACAACTTCTACTTTTTGTTATGATTCCCACATAGGTAGCTGCAATTTGGAACAAATAAAAATATTGTACAAATGAACAAATGCAATATTGAGTAGGCACTACACGTTTACATACTGTATATCCATTGGTACCAACATAGTCAAGTTTGTTTAGCCTATCACAAAACTGGTCCATGAATAGCAAAATATTGCAAAAAAGTAAATATAACTGCTGTGTTTAATGTGGAGATAATATAACATTTGACACTACAACAAAAAGCAATGTACTACAGATATGTGCTAACCTCAAGTTTTGACTCAGGCTCTGATTCAGTGCTTCTGAAAAGGAATCTTTTTGGTTTCCACTTGTTTGAAACTACTCTATTTTGATGTGGTTTCCAAACTCAAGTCATGATACCAACTGAGTATCATTGGAGATATAAAAATGGATATATTCATCATGTCTAGATTGAGAAACAGATGAAAAGCTCTTCTTCCATGCCAACTACAACTGTTCTTGCCTGGGGGGAGAGAAAAGCCTACCTTATTTTGTTAATTGTTTTAATTTAGTATTTTTCATTTGTTTATGGGGATGGGGGAGATTATCCCAATTCAATGAGGAGTGAGCAGGGAGGTAGAGCATACCTGTGTACTTGGGGTGTGGGGGGGAGGCTTGTAGAACATTGAAGATCCAGTATGAGAACTAGAAAGGAGTATGGAGCATTCAAAGGAAAAAGCACAGTCAAGAAATCCCCAACTAAATCCACTTCCTCCACCATTCCCCATTTCTTCAGACAAAGACAGCATGGTAAGTGGAAGGGTGGCATCTTATCTCCCCTTAAGAAAGTGATTATTGAAGCTGGTAAACATGGTGATAAGGAATCTTTTAACAGGATGGCCAGGCTGGAGATTCTCGTGGACATGATGAATCTTAGATGAGTGATCGGCTGAGGTGCTGGTTCACAGAGGTGATTTTGGCAGCTGGGGGTTAGAGAACAAGTTTAATGACTAAGCAGGTATGGATGCTGACAAATTAGGTAGTAGAGGGATGGGTATTGACAAATGAAATGATAACTCTGGGGTGGCAGGCTCCTAATTCTTCAAGGTTTTAGTGGGGATGTAATTCTCTCATTATCTGCAGATGTTTTATCTAGCATCAAGTTTGCCGAAATGGTCTTCTGGATCTTAAGGGAATCCAGTACTCAGATATAAGCATAATCTCAAGGGAATTCAGTGGCCTCCTGAGTCTCAAATTACTTTGCAACAGCCTTCTCTTGACTCTTATTGTGGAGTTGCTTATGGTTCCCTCTCTTCTGGTGATTTTAATATTACATCTTTTGAGTCCTAAGGTTATGTTCAATGTTCAGCTTTGATTCAGGCAGCTTAGGAGTGAACTCATTGTGACAGCAGTAGAAAAATCTATATTCTACAAAAGCTCCCAAATTTAATATAGAATTTTACATATTCTGGGTGGATTTCTCAAGTACCAATAATCTGCATTTTAGAATAATTCATATGTACAAGCTTTATAAACTAAATTGTATTAACTAACTCAGATTTACTAATTCATCTTTCCAGTTCTGGAAAATAATAGACTTGGTATCACTGGATATTACCATGATCTTAAACTACTCAAGACAATGCTCTGAATAAAGTCTAGATTAAGGCTTGTATATTAGTAACAAACTCCAAAGAAAACTTAATGTGCTTTGATTATAGTAAAAATGGTAATATTTAAGAGCACAATTAAATAGCTAATTGATAGTCTTGTGCGGTTTGTTCGTATTTTTGTTAAATTAGTATCTAATTCAGATCTAAGGCACTTTTGAAGCGAGTTCCAACCCACCTGCTCACTGCCTTCCCAAAATTAAGAATTTGAATCAAAAGGAGCCTTCATTTCTTATGTCTTGGATGTTTTCGGATGTAGCTGTGACCAAGGCCTGCTGAGAGGTGAAGCCAAACATGTTGGCATGCCTCTCAGCCAATCAGGGCTGGCAGAAGTGGGAGGGAGAGGCAGAGGCATCGTTCTTGTTGGTTTTTTTTTAAAACTGTTATTTGAAGAAACTTTGAAAATTCCCAAAAACTCAGTAGATGAGTGAAACGTGATGAAACTTGATAGGCAAAGAGTGATAAATATGTTCTACCACTGTAGCAAGTTTCACCCCAATAGCTTTAAAAATGAGGGAGAAAGGAGCCTCTGAATTTTGCCTAAGTGAGAAGCCACATGCCTGCACTAAACTACATTTACCAGTATGCATTGGGCTCAAGCAGCCTGTGGCGCAGGCTGGTAAACAGCTGCTGCAATAAATCACTCTGACCATGAGGTCATGAGTTCGAGGCCAGCCTTTGGCGGGGTGAGCACCCGTCAATAAAAAATAAAAAATAGCCCCTGCTCATTGCTGACCTAGCAACCCGAAAGATAGTTACATCTATCAAGTAGGAAATAAGGTACCACTTATAAAAGTGGGGAGGCAAGTTTAACTAATTTACGATGTTGGAATGAGGAAGTGCTGTTAGAGTGTATGATGAAGCAGCTGCTCCCCCTGTGGCCAGAATCAAACATCCCCTCAGGAGAAGGTTAAATTGCCTCTGCATCTGTCTGTCTGTCTCTGTTCAATGTGTTTATGGGCATTGAATGTTTGCTCTATATGTACATAATGTAATCCGCCCTGAGTCCCCTTCGGGGTGAGAAGGGTGGAATATAAATACTGTAAATAAATAAAATAAATAAATATCTGTGGCATTGAGAGACTGTGTAATTATTATAATATATACAATCATGGAATCTGCAAAGAGGAGTTAAGGAAATAATAGTATATAAACCTGTGCAAAGTTGTGTGTCAATAAACCTGCGCCTCTCAGCCAATCAAGGCTGCAGAGGAAAAAGTGGGAGGAAGAGGATTTTAAAAAGTTGTTTTAAAAAGCTTTAATAATTCCCTAAAATTCCATGGATAACTGAAACATTATGAAACTTGATGGACAAAGCATGGTAAATTTATCCTACTACTGTAGCAAGTTTCACCCCAATAGCTTTAAAAATAAGGGAGATAGCAGCTCCTGAAGCTTCCCCAAGAGTAATGGAGGAGCCATATGCCTGCTTTAAAACTACATTTCCCAGATGCCCCAATTCCTCTCTCCTCTTAACATTCCCCACCCCCTTTTTTCTTCATTCTTTCCTTATTAATAACATTGACCATCTTGACCAAACTTGGATGTTTTTATCTGTGAATACTTGGAAGGTATGAGAAGGTGGGTGAGAGAGAGGGGGGGGAAGGGAGAGGGAGAGAGAGAGGTTTGAGAGTTGGACTATGATTGTGGCTTGATTCCCCACTCAGCCATGGAAGCCCATGAGTGATCTTGGACAAGTCACATACTCTCAGCCCCAGAAAACCTAATCAAACAGGAAATAACATTTTCAAACCAGGAACAGATTTTCTTATTCAGAGACTGGTGACCATCTGCCGGGAATGGTTGGATGGTGTACTATGATTTTTGTTTCTGGGTGATAAATGTCATTTCCTAATTGGTTCTATCATAAAAACATTCCAAAAATTTATTACACTGCCAAAACTTTGTCTTTGTGCAAGGGACATCATCCTATAAATAGCATATTATGGTTTGTTGAGTCTCTCTCCACCAATTTAACAAAATTTCAGCCACAAAAACAAAATTTCTGGAGTATAACAATGACTTTCAAAGTAAAGAAAACATAATGAAACAGGAAATAACACCTTTAAACCAGGAACAGATTTTTGTTATTATTAAAAAATGTTTTTTTTAATAAAAACTGAAAATTTGCAAAAATCTGAGGACAAGTCAAATGTTCTGAAATTTGGTGAGCTAATAGTGGTAAATAGGTTCTACAATTGTAGCCAGTTTCATCAGGATAGCTCAGAAAATGAGGGGGAGAGAAGCCCCTCAAGTTTCCCCATTGAAAGTAATGTTTTCCTTCATGCGCATGCACGTCCGCCATTAACAAAGTACCGTATTTTTCGCTTTATAGGACGCACTTTTTTTCCCCAAAAAATAGAGGGGAAAAGTCAGTGCGTCTTATAAACGCAATGTGCCCATTCTCCCTTCCTGGATGCGTCGGCAGACGCATTCCTGGATGCGGCAGACGCATCCAGGCAGAGAGAATGGGGCGCGCGCACGCACACATCGCCCCACATCGCTTCCTGAGGAGAGGGAAGCCTCTCTGTGTCTGTCCTTTTCCTTCAGCCTCAACTTAACCCTTGAAGAAGAAGGAGGAGAGGGAAACAACCCCAGCCTGAGCCTCCCTCTCCCTTCGCCTCAACTTTCCCTCTTCCTTGCTTCCTTTCTTTTCGGCTGCCAGACAATCTCCTCCGCGCTGCCCTCTCTCCTTCCCTTCTTTCTCTTTCTCCGGCTCCTCCCAAAGCGAGGAAGAACTCCCCCGAACTTAAGGACCTTCATTCATTTCGCCCGGACACAGAAAAAGGGAAGCCAAGGCATGGGGCGCGCGCACGCACACATCGCAGAGAGAATGGGGCGCGCAGAGAGAATGGCGTGCGCGCACGGCACACATCGCCCCATTCTCCCTTCCTGGATGCGTCTGCCGACACATCCAGGAAGGGAGAATGTGCCCATTCTCCCTGCCTGGACGCAGATCTGGATCTGCGTCCAGGCAGGGAGAATGGGGCGATGTGTGCCGTGCGCGCGCACGCACGGCACACATCGCCCCATTTTGCCCTTAGTTCCTGGATGCGTCTTATCATCCGGTGCGTCCAATAAAGCGAAAAATACGGTACTTACAAATATTCAGAAGTTTCAGAAATTTTTGAACTTTTTGCCTTCAAAATTCAGACATGACTTTAGAAATGAAGCCCCAGCGCCTCCTACTTTCGAAAAGAGTTTAGAACCATTTTTTTCTGGATCGCACATACCAATTGAGCATCTTGTTGTGACTCAGCTGGAGTAACAGAGTAACTGTGATGGGGATTGTGAGAGTCAGGTTCTTGATGTTCAAGATGATGGGATTCAGGTTCAGAGTGTCCCTGCTGTGAGAGACAAGGAAAAGGGAAACATTCCCACAGCAGGGAATGGGGTTGTTGAAGCTAGCCAGGTGCAAAGGGAGGAGAGATGCCAGCTAGATAACAGGCAGTCAGAGGCTGCTGTTAACAAGCTGTCTGGCCTTGACCAAACAACATCTCTCGATCGGGCTGGCCGCTTGGAATTCCGGGTCTGCCGAAGTGTTAGAATAGCAAACAAAAAAGAGAAGGAGGTCAAAGGCCAAAGAAATGTGTTCATGTTATGCAGGGAAAATTAAAGGGTTTGCTGAGAGACAAACCTTTGTCAAAAGCAACATCTCGTTTTGGAGTATAGAAGCTTAGCTCCTGCTTTCCTGGATTACCTTGCAGCCTTGTATATTCAAGTAATGGGACTTTGTCAAGCATTCATGAAACCTTGTTTTATGCCTTATGGTTTCTTGGATTATTCTATATAGCTTTGTTTTTGCATCAACCTTTTGGAACTTTACTTTTGCTTTTAAGAACTACTTATTTTCTATCTTCTAATAAACTACAAAAGACTATAACCTGTGTACAGTTTGGTGTATTTAGCAAGGTGAAGCTAACCTGAGGTGCGACACATCTAAAGGTTCAGCACTCTGATGTACCAGCACATCAGAAATCAGCATATTAAAAACACATAAAAATAACAGATATGATAAAAGTGTAAGTATTTCTTACTGCATTGCTAAAGTTCAAACATATTTGCAATCTAGAGTTATATAGTAATTTACCTGACATTTGTTTGAACCTATGAATTCCTGAGGTTGCAAGTTTGTGATGAATTTATAAGTGTCTGTTAGGGAATGCTAGTGCTGTATTTAGGAGAGGAAATGACAGGTTTCTAGCACAAAATTCCTAAGTCCCTCACTGAACTACAAATCCTAATATCCTGTAGGATGAAGCCATGGCAATTAAAGTAGTATGATTAAATAGCAACTTTTTTTCTAGATTATAGTAGATTAAAATTACAGATTAGATAAATTTTTCTAACAGATGTATATACTAATTGCCAAATCCAGACGTATTCTTCTACCAGATGTAGGTTAAAGGAGTTGCATCTCAAATGCTAATTTAGGTGCTTGTATCTGGACTGTAATGCTCATTGTCAATAAATAAGCTGTGCCTCTGTTTCAAAAAATGAAATGAAGATTGTTTTTAAATAAAATTGGTATGTAAGATGCAGTTGAAGCTTTCTCATGAGAAAGAAATGAGGCATGCTTCTGTGTTAGTGTTTGGAACTTGCTAAACCACCATCTATTGATAAGCTTCAGAAAATATGACAATCTAATTCCTGAGTTAGTCAATAAACCCCCTGTGGTGCAATATAATTAGTAATTAACTCAAACTTCTAAGCTGAAATCACGTACCATATGACATAACTTGACTGCTTTATAAGCAAATACCATAGGGACAAAATTGGTATGTAGTATTTATGTCAGCTTTCCTTTAATTGAAATAGAAATGATAACATATACATATTAACTATAGACATACACTCAAGGTTATGGTTTTTTTAAAAAAAAAATGCCAGTGTTGTTCATCTTGGGAATTGTCTTCAAGTCCCACCACCCCACCACCCCCGAATCCCCTTGAGTGATGCTAGGTCTAGAGCTTTCTGAGAAAAAAGTCAGGGGCCGCCATTGAAGGTACTTTCATAATTATGTAGTGCATGCAGAATGCTCTGTTGAAATTCTAGCATAGCAGCCATTTTGACAGTGCTATTTGTGCTATTTTATGCACAGAGGATGTTCTTTCCAGTGCAAAACATGTATGTGTATATTTTGAACAGATAAGTCCCAGATTTTGAATTAGGCTTCAGGGACTGCATGCATTTTGAAGACTTGCTAGCAGCAGGAAGAAAATTGTTAATATTATCAACTTCTTCAAAAAGAAACCTAGGGGTCATTTATATGTGCGAGAAAAGATGGTGCTGATCTGGAGTGGAGTACTCTGGATCTTCATCAAAAGTCTACATGGCCAGTTGCTTAAACTGCTTTGGGACTGGCAGGTGCACACTTCATGTCCCTGAGCCAGTCTAGTGGTTAGACGGTGTCCACATAGCCCAGTTGCTGGATCACCATCCTTTCCTTCTCTGGACCACTGGGCATGAAGTAATTGCCACTGGGCACCTGTAGTGATAATTAGCAGAATGATGAAGCAACACGAGAAAGGAAAAAGGAGGAAGAGCTCCTCCTTTCTCCTCTCCCTTTCCCAATCATTTCATTGCTCTAGCTCAGTGGTTCTCAAACTGTGCTGAGCTCTTAAGGCTCTACGAAGCAGAGTCAGGGGCTCTGTGAGAGGCCCATGCCCCCCCCAATCCCCTATCCAAAGCCCTCCTTTGACTCTTCTAAAGCAGGAGGGAGGGAAGCTTCAGGTCTTGTTCAATCTTCTCCCAGTAAGTGCAGACAGAAATGGAAGACAAGGAAAGGGAGGCTTGCAGTGGCAATGCCAACCCCTGCTGATCTCATATCAGCAGGGGTGAGTATCTGGACACCCCCCCCCCCCAAATGCAAAATCCCAGGGTTTAGGCCAGCTGTGTGGCCTCCATCCAAAGAGGAAGTGAGATTTAAAATTGCATTTTTGCCTGTCAGGAAGGGCCCTAAGCCTGAAGAAAGCAGGATAGAGGTGTATCTTTCCAAATAGGAAGCACCCCAAGCATTTGAACTGACCTAAAATGCAGCTGAGCTCTGAAGCTTCAAGGAATATTGAGAACACTCTGACTTTTCAAAAGACAGGACAAGGCCACATTAAGCACCCTTCTCTCACATGAAGGCAAATGGACCCCATGTGTTGTGTGGCTGCTATAGAGTCTATTCAATCCTGGACCATCCCATATGACCTATATAGATAAGACCTTAGTGAATAATTATACCCATAGAGGCAAAGCTACTTGAAAAGTTGGGTGCATGCTCCCTGCACCATGTAGTGCTCAGAGGGGTGTGTGGAACATTTAAAAGCATATAGCATATCCCTGTAAAGGTAAAGGTTTCCCCTTGACATTAAGTCTAGTTGAATCTGACTCTGGGGGGTGGTGCTCATCTCCATTTCTAAGTCAAAGAGCCAGCGTTGTCCATAGATGCCTCCTAGGTCATGTGGCCAGCATGACTGCATGGAGCGCTGTTTCCTTCCCGCCAAAGCGGTACCTATTGATTTAATCATACTTGCATGTTTTCAAACTGCTAGGTTGGCAGAAGCTGGGCCTAACACTGGGAGCTCACTTTGTCCCGTGGATTCGAACCACCGACCTTCCAGTCAGCAAGTTCTGCAGCTTAGCGGTTTAACCGGCTGTGCCACAGCAGCCCCTGTAGTGAAAAGCAAATGGTTGTTGATCCCACCAAGATCTCCTGTGAATATGCTGGAAATCTAGAAGGGAAACAGCTGACTTTTTTTCCTGAACACAACTAGATGAAAGATAATCCTCTCCACCAGCAACTAAATGACCTAGGTATCCCACACCTGACTTTTAGAGAAGATATATACATTTTAGCAAGACTGAAATTGTGGAAGAACCTACTGAATAACTCACCAGCTGGATTCTGAGTTTTCTATCAGCAGATATATGTGATATGCTGTACTACGACTTTGGATGATGTGATTTTAATAATTGATGTAATTATTTTTAATTGTTTGCTTTTAATGTGTTTTACCAATTGTCTGTTTTTACGGCATTGAATTGTGCCGTTATGTGAAGTCTCTCTGAATCCTCCCCGAGGTAGAGAAGGGTGGGATAGAAATATGGTAAATAAATAAATAAAATAAATTCATTCAGAATCTTTAATTCTAATTCGAAGCTTATATTAGATGGACAAACTTTACAATGCATTCAGTTTTTAGGGGAAATCAGAATAATTTCCCTGCAAATTGAGGGAAGTTTCTGTCAGTAAAATGAAAGATAATTTATATGTTAATTGCAGTAGTAAAAGTTTTCATAATTTTGCTCCTAACGTATAACTGCAGAATAATGAAGTACTAATGAACACATCTGAAATCATTCTAAAAGAAAGGACTGGAGAATTAAGTTTAACTAAAGTAAATGGGGCATGGGAGGAACAAGGTGAAGAAAAAGTTAATATACATGTATTGAATGCTATTGCAACTCTTAGTGTATTAGCAGTAGCAATGGTTTATACATTCATCATTCATTGATTCTTCTGTAATTCTCAATTTAAAACTAAGACACATTTCTTTTGCTATACAGTGCTCCCTCGCTAATTCGCGATTTGGGTTCCGCGAATTCGCTATTTTGTGGATTTTCCCATCTGGCCCGCCCTCCCCTCACAGGCACAAAAGGACTCAGTTTGAGGCACGTGACCCAGCCCACGCTTCCTCCTCAGCCGCCTGCAGGCAGCGCCAGTAGGCCCTGACTGCGCCTCATTGCCTCAGGAACAACAAGAAATACAGTACAGTACAAAAAGAGGGAGGGAGGGAGGGAGGGAGGGAGGGAGGGAGGGAGAAAAGGGGGCTATATTTATTAAAATAGAGTGCCGCTAATTTGTGGTTTTTCACTTTTCGTGGGCAGACCTGGAACCTAACCCCCGTGAAATTTGAGGGCACACTGTATTGTCAAAGCAACCAGCATGTTATGGTTTAAGGCACTTTAAGGATACATTGCATTATCCATCAGTGCCAATTCTCAGACAGATATAATGTGGATACTGGACATTATATCAGAAACAGACCCAATGTAATTTCCAGTTGTGCAACAACCAGATTGCCACATTGGTCACACTCGATGTAGTAAATTGGATGACACAGCCACTGGTGTTCTATTTTCATAGATGTGTCGCAACCCTGCACAGCATCTCTCAGTATAAACAGTCACTCACTATGCTCGTTGTCAATCAGTCTGGGGTCAAAGCCAAATTAGATTCAAACAACAAACTATGCAGGGATAATCCAAAAGGCGTAGTCAATAGTCCAGTCCAAAGGTCCTCACCAACACATCCAAACACAAAGGCATCTGACAGAGCTCCAAGCTGTAGCAGGTTCCAAACGTTGCTCCCAGCAAAGACTAAATCCAAACTACCAATCCGTAGCACAAGTGCTCTCATCTGTTGGCCCTTCTCTGTGCCAACTGGGTGGATCTACACAGCTGAATAGTATGAGTCCTCAGTTGTACCCTTTCTGGGATACTTAACTCTGCCTCATTGCTCTCCTGATCCTGAGTTAACTCAGGACTCCCACTTGCCTGAGGCACTTGGTCCTCCACTGCAGGGGTAGCTTCCTCAGTGTCAGGCTGAAGCTGTTGTTGTTCCCTTCTTTCCACTGACTTAGATGCTGGGCCTGGCAGCCCTTCATCTTCATCTGTATTGCAGACCTGACAAGATCTTGCAGTCACAATTTCTTTTTTAAAGGAAAAGCTGGGGATTTGCTGTCGCAATCATAGAAGGATTAGTTGCCCTCATTTCCTCCCCTGTTAATATGGCTGTTTACTTTGCAAATCTCCCCCTCCTGATGCATCATTTTTGTGCATCAGGAGATCTCTCCAGAGGGGTCTGCACTTGAGAGGTCTCAGGTTCGGATTGGGGTGTGCACAATGCCCCAAAACTGTGCTGTTTTGGGCTGCCTTCCCCTCCCAGTTCCATTTTCCAGGAAATTTCTAAAATTGGGAGTCGGTGCCATTTTTGTTCCAGTAAGGTTAGGTCCATTGGTGACAATAGGGAATTTTCAGAGGCTTGTTTCTCTGTCATTTTTAGGTCTATGAGGATGAAACTTGCCTCACCTTTAGGCCACATTTTTGACTACAAGCCTGCCAAGTTCCAGAACTTTTCACCAATCCACTAATTTTGGGGGAAGCTTTTAATTTTTATCATAATAGTTTAAAAACCACAAGAGGGGGTTCTGGAAACTGAATTCCCAACCAGTGTACACCACAATCAGGAAGAGAAAGGACACAGTCAACCAGGCCTCTGATTGGCAGAGAAAGAAACATGAGAAAAAGAAAAACCTCTACTCCCATCAGCCTTGGGAGGGAGTTCAAAGGCTCCTTCAATGACTACGCTGCACAAAGTGCTGCTGGAAAAGTGAGTTCCCAGCAGGGCTTTCTCTGCAGGAGAGGCCTGGGGAAACCTTTCCCACCCTTTTCTCTCTGTTTCTAGCTTTATTTACCTCAAGAGGGCGCTCTGCCGCTTGAGGCAAATGCATCCCATTATCTGTTAACATGTAACAATAACCCCAATCATTACTACTGTTTGAGAAATAAGGTGAATTGAAAAGAAATGAAATTGTGAAAAGTTGTGGATGTGGAAATTAGAAATTAAGAAATTAATTTACATTTATATTATGTCATTACTAATGGGAACATAAGGACTGTTGACATACATTTTAAATGGTATATAAAATAGTAAAACCTCCTTAATCACAGTTTCAACATTGTTGAAACAAATCCCAAAACAACAAACCAGGGATGAGCTTGCAGCATTACCTACCTTGGAGGAAGTTAGTAAAACTATCAATCAATTTTAAAAATAACAAAACCAGTGGACCTGATGGTATTCCTGCTGAAATCTTTAAAGAGAGTGGACCTAAGCTGACAACAACTCCAGAAGCTTACGGTCTCCATCAACTGATATTGTTTATAAGCATATCCTTCCTGATAGCCATTGATGACCTAAAATTGCCAGTCATAACTTTATCTTGTGGCAGTAAATTCCCCTTTCACAATAACTGTGTGAAGATGTACTTGTTTTTATCTGTCATAGATTTTTGGATTATGAAAGGGGGAGAAAAGCCTCTCCTTGCCTATTTTTCCATACTATGCATAATGCTTACATGTCTGTATGTCTCTGCTTATTCACATCTTTTCCAAGAGAAACAGTCCCAAAGGTTGCAAATCCTTTCTTCTCAACTTTTTCTCTGACTCCTGGTTCATTTTGAATGCATTTGTTTCATACTTTTTATCACATTGATGGCAAACATTTATTTTTATTCCTAACAGGATCTAAATTGGCTTTGGAGGTGTTTGTGTGTGACTATATGTTGGGTTGGGGCTCGTGAATCTCCATGATCTGAATGCTCAAATCAATATTCTTGTTCTCTTAATTATGTAGCATAATGTCTGCATTATTCCATGGACAGGAAAGCATCTCATTTGATTTAGCTTAAAGATTTAACCATATAAAATAGTTGCAACAATAATAAAATATTTTAATTCAGCAAAGCAAGGCCTCTGCAGTGGGAAAAACAGAAGTCAAAACTCCCCAAACCAGAAATGCATAGCAATGTACACACTGGTTGTGATATGAATGCTTTGGGCAAACTGACAAAATGGCTGCTATACCTCAATGCAAGATGAAGAGGTTCACTAATCAGACACAGCACCAGTTTATTATTATTTCTTTTCACTATTTCTCCTCCTCTTTTTGTTGAGAAATCATACCTAAGCCCAGGATGATAAAAGTAACACCAGGAGCCCTGCGAATGGATTCACACATTTACATTTTCAGGGACTGGTCTTTTTATTCTAGAATAGACCATTTGCCCTTGATCAAAGCAAACATATTAGAGATTTAGAGGTCCTGGTTGTATAATTTTATTGGTCAGGGAGACGGCTCATCTGTTTGATTTCTTTAGTAGCCTGGTACAAAACAGTGATCTGTGCAACATCAGATACTGAGCTTTTCTGTGTTTTGTGTGGAAAAAATTAAAGGGAAATTATTGTTCTGCTTGGTTATGATTTCTTTCTGAAAATATTTGTTCATTAAATAACTGATATTCAGACTACCCAAAAGCTTTGTTTAATTTAGTTACACACTAGTGATGACTAGAAAACTACCTGAATATGATGCTATGGAGGACATTTACAAAGCTATTGGCTTTGTCCTTGTCCCGTTTTAGTAATTTTTCAAAACACTGGTTGTATAAAATTTTCTGTGTATAAGTTTAAAATAAACAGTACACAAACCAAGGACCAGTCAAGGACAAATGCTATTAAGGAACAAGGTTGAGTATTTTGAGTTGTGCCACTGCTCCATATAGTGGTTTGGTTCCCTTGGAGGGTGGGCATTTACATGTCTCTCTGTGTGTGTGTATACACACACATGCACACACACATATATACATATGAACTTCAGATCTCTAAAAAGGCACATAAATTTTTGAGTGATTTAAACATCCTCCCATTGGTTATGGGGGAGGGAGCATTGTTACTGCCACTCAAATACAAATTCTGCCTCATCCATGAAGTTTTCTTTCACTCTCCAAGTTTCTAACATTGAAAAGAATGAAAGACTGAAAATTCTTCACTCCCAGAAGTCATATATTTGCTCTGTTCACACTTCCTCTGTTAACTCTTGATTTATTGGAGAAGAATCCCAAGGCTGC
This sequence comes from Anolis carolinensis, assembly GCF_035594765.1. NCBI lineage: Eukaryota > Metazoa > Chordata > Lepidosauria > Squamata > Anolidae > Anolis > Anolis carolinensis. The sequence goes on from NC_085843.1 coordinate 93,446,415, forward strand.
CCAATTCAACATGAAATTCACTTAATTTGGTTTTTCCCCTTCCCCTCCCCATGATATAGACAAACTTTCAAAATAACACAAGCCTCATGGAGCAAAATTCTATGTAAACACGAAATGAATAGCCCTTGGAAGAGTGGGGTCAATTTTCCATCAATCTGCACATCTGTCATTTCCCACTTCTCCCAATTGAAATATGCAAAGTATATATAAAAAGCAGGCTCAAAGAGCCTGCTTTTAAAAAGATACAATCCATCCATCCCATGTTCGGGTCTAACTGAGGCCCCTTCCACACAGCTCTATAAAATCCCACATTAACAGCTTTGAACTGGGTTATATGGCAGTGTAGACTCAGATAATGCAGGTCAAAGCAGATATTGTGAATTATCTGCCTTGATATATGGCTGTGTTGAAGGGCCCTAAGACCTCTTCTACACTGCCCTTATGTCCTAAGATCTGATCCCAAATTATCTGATTATCCCAGATTACATGGCAGTGGAGACTCATATAATCCAGTTCAAAGCAGATAACCTGGAATCAGATCCTGGAATATAAGGACAGTGTAGAAGGGGCCTTAATAAGTAAGGATTAAGCTAAATGAAGGCATTGCTCCCAATAAAGGTTTTATGCAGTCCCATAATTCTAACACTGCAATAGCTTAACACTTCACTTGAGCATTTGGAAATGAGACAAGCACATTTATTAAGGCAATTATGAGAATTCTAACTGGGAATGATTGTCAGTTTCACGTTTTTTGGAAAGTCAAAAATCTGGGGACTGCAGGAAAATTTCATTGGGGACAATGGCCTCATTTTCCTCACCCCTGCAAGTACATACTGGCTTATATTTTTCAAAAGTCCATGTGAAAAGTGAACAACAATAGTTGTATTTGCAAAAATGACTTGCAAGTATTGCAAATTCACATGTGAAAAGTTACAAAAACCTTTAATGTTATGCAACAATTGGATTTTTCCTATTTTCCTTGCATATATGAGATAAACAGAAATGTACGCCCCCCCCCCTTTCTCTCTATGCCCTGTTGATTTGCCTGATTGTTCACATGCATCTTGGATGTTCTGAACCTCTATCACGTTTCTGGATACATGAGACTTTGCCATATTCCAGACACTTCATGCCAGGCACTCATTCACTGTAATGTCCAAGACAACAAACAGAGCCAGAGAGACAAAGCTAATGTCCACAATCAGTAGACAGTTTACTTACATGGAGACTTGCTGACAAGTAAGGCAATGAAAGATCTCTGCTCCCTTTTGCCATGTGAGTGTCTACATGGCAAACATGTATAGTTCATAGATATATATTTCATTGTGCAAATTGAAACCAGTAGATAGTACAGTATGACAAAGCCAAGATCTGCCACAGTCAGAAAAGTAATATGACAAAGCAGAGGTATACCCACACTTCTAAGGTGAAAGTAGGTGACAGCAGGAGTGCTCTCTCTGGCCTGAACTGTCCACACTGGTAGACAGGGCAAGATCCCATCCATCTCTTATTGCATCTTTTATTTTATTCCATCTTCTTTCTAAAGAGTGTGAGTCATTTTGTAACTCATACAGCCCCTGTTGCCATGGCAAATATGACAGACTAGATATGGGGAAACAACTGCATAATTGGGTTTTTTTGCTTTTCCCATTAATATGTTGTGAATTTCATTTTTTATATTGCTACATCTTGGAAGCTCAAGATTTAGAATTAAAAAGCAGAAAAAATATGAAAATATAATTCAGAACACACGAGATAAAAAATGACACCAGATCGTAACAGCCTATCTGAACTTTGCTCATTTTTTAAAGTGTCATCAAAAGCACAATTGTTTTTTTAATGTTAAATTCATGTTGTGGGAAAGAGTTTGTCTTCTCAGTGGAAAAAATGATAAGAATTCCTAACAGCTTGGATGTTGTAAAGAAGGAACAGATAAGCAACTGTATAAGTGACTCACTGAGCAACCACTTTAATGGCTCAAGTGCAAGAAACACAGAAAAATCAGATATGCTTCCTGATGTGCAATACCTAAGATTGTTATAAATCATACTGCAGTGAAGATGAATGCATGCATTGTATTTTGTGAAGGAGGCAAGTAGAATTTGTACATGTCATTTTCAGTGTTTTTCTATAAATGTGTATTGAGAAATGTGATTGTACTGGATGTTTTAATCAGTTGGTAAAGCAGAAACTGAACAACAAATTCCCATGGCTGCCCCCTATAAGCAATGGGTCTAGCAGATAAGAAAATGTGTGTAGACTTATTTGTAAAACATTTGTAAAACATTTAAAATTAGCTTTAGTTACAATACTGCCTTCCTCTACCTTATGATGGCTCTCTTTCACCCCATACACACTAACCATTTAATGAAGTTTTAAAATAGTGTTGGAGAACGTGGTTTCACTGTGCACATGATTAGAGGTGTGTGAAATGGCTGAAATCTGATTAGTAACTTGTTTTGGAGATTCAAATGCACCCCGCTTCAATTTGTAAAGATTCAGAGGGTTGCTATTCCGATTCATTATCCAAATATCTGAAGCTTCATAATCGCTTCATTAAGATTTGTTCCATTAGCAGCAATGGGAAAAATTTTGAGGCTTGTTTCGCCATTATTTTTATGGGTATCAGGATAAAACTTGGCACACTTGTAGGCAACATTTATGACTTTAAGCTTGCCAGGTTTCAAAATGGTCATGTGCTGATTTTTAGGAAATTTATATTTTCAAAAAACTACAAGAGATATCCCCTTGAATTTCTGCACAATGAGAAAGCATATGCAGGGCACCAATCCTGAAAAGGTTCAGAAAAATTCATTCATGTACTGACTTTTAGGATTTTTTTTTACAGTGGATTCAATTTAAAAATATTTTTTAAAAGCTACAAGAGGTATCCCCTCAAATTGTGGCAGAGTGAAACAACATGAGCAGGGCAGCAAGCCTGCCAAGTTTCAGACCTATCAGTCTATCCACTGATTTTTAAGATTCTTTTTCAATGTAAGTGCATGTGATTAACCTAAATTACTTTCATATCAATGAAACTTATAAGTAATAAGCATAATGGTAAAGTGAAATGCTGGTCCTGTCAGAGGAAGCAGGCAGGTAAGTAGGATATTGCAGATCTGACTTGCTAGGTGTGGGGGCAGAGGGCTCACTGGCATGTCAGAGTTCAAAGGCAGTTCTATTTAAGGTGGAATCAGGTGTCAAGCAGGGATGTGTTATTGCCCCCACCTTATTTTCCATCTTCATCATTATGATACTTCACCTTGTTGATGGGAAGCTTCCCACCAGAGTGGAAATCATCTATCGGACAGATGGCAAGCTATTTAACCTCAGCAGACTGAGAGCCAAAACCAAGGTCACCACAACATCTGTTATAGAACTCCAATATGCAGATGACAACGTAGTCTGTGCGCACTCAGAAGAAGACCTACAAGCCTCATTGGTGGAGTGGGAGCTTGTACAAAGTGGCCTACAAAATGGCCAGGCAATCAAATGCAAAGGCAGCCTTCTTTTCCCTCTCCAGCAATATCATTTTAGGCTGGGGCTAAATGAATATGATGGGCATACAAATGAACAGGATGTGCATACATTTCTGCTTTTTGGATGTAAATCATACATACTATTTTTATTTCTGAATGCGAGGTATGTAGGATTGAGATACTTCACCTTGTCTTGTATAGAAGTTGAATTTTGACTCTGGAGACCAGAGTTCAAATCCCTGCTCAGACGTGGAACCTCAGTGGACAGGTCACATTCTCTCAGCCTCAGAGGAACCCCCTCTGATTAAATTGTTTGCCAATGAAAGGGACCATAGTTAAACAACTCAAGGTTACCTTGACACAGAATGTAAATTTGAGAATTTATGACAAATGATAAAATAGAGATTGTCATCTTCATATTGATGGAGTGGGAGTTTCGCAGCAGCAGTGCAGTCAGTGTGTGTGCCAGATCTGTGAGGAATGCAGAGTCTGAACATCCACTGTCTCCTCCTAAGAAGCTGATGGACTGAATGGGGAAGGAACGGTAAGTATGTATGGGAGAGAATGTATGTGAATGAATGCTGAGTATTTTCCCCTTTTGACTGTGTAATCCATATATCTATTATAAAACCCAGAACTGGAGTCTGTGTGTCTACTTCTTTCTCTGATTCTCTGTCCCACTGAAAATGGATTAGAGAGCATTTTTAAGGTTCATTCATGACACTATCTTCCTACCTCAGATGGTTGGCTGTTTTATGCTACCATGGTCCCTAGATTCTTGAATCAACTAAGAGTAATAAAATACTGTTGCCAAAAGTCCCAATATGTTGAGACTTTTAGACTTTAATATAATTTTTTGCAAAAAAATTGAGAAAAGAAATAAGAAGCTTCTATGTGAAACCTGCTAGTATTGTGGAATTGGTAATATGCAGCTTTCCAGATTATGCTGAGGAATTTAGTTGACCTTGCTTGTCCTTTCAGTTCTGTACTGTGCTTAACAAAGGCACACTCACCAAAGTTTCCTTCTCACAAGAGGGGAATTCCTCCTTAAGCTTGAACCTAATCCTGATTATCAGTAAATTTATTTCCACATTACAATTTAATTTCACACACAAAATCCCACAGATTCCAGTTCAAAGATAATATCTTAAGATCTAGTGCACATACCATATATCTTTATTATGTCCTTCAGTGTACTAGAAAAGAAGTTTCAACAATTCTTATGTTTTTAAAAGAGATACAAACATAAAATAATAATAAAACAAAAGTTAAATGTTTCCAATATCTAGCACATAAATATAGAAGAAGGAGGGCATCTTTGCTGGTGATTTATTGCATGGTGCTGTCAAGAGGTGCAAATAAAGGCAGAGACAAAAAGGGAGGAACAAAAATAGTTGAATTTGATTTGTAGTTGTACTAAGGTACAGAAAAGCTTCTCTTACCTCAATAGCAGCAGTAGCATCAGCAGGAGGAAGAGAAACAGAAGCAGAAGTATCACCAAGAGATGTGTGTTTAATTTTTGTTAATGTGGCAGGAGCAGAAACAATAATACCTTCTCTTCCTCTGAAAGAAGCCTGGTGGTCACTGGAGCCACCCCACACCTCATTATGTATATGTAATAATATAATTCCTAATATAATATATAATGATATTTTATATATATATATATATATATATATATATATATATATATATATATATATATATGAACAGCTTTGCAAAAAGCCACATGGTAGGCTTTCTTCTTCTGATTAGCTGCCAAGGAACAAAAGCCTTTAGCTGCCCTTGTCAATCACATCAGTTCCCACCCCCGCCCCTTCCCACCTCAGGGTGACAGAATATGTTACAATGAAAAAAACTCTAGAAAAACACATCTTTTACAAATTTCTCTGAAAGTTGTGGACCCTTCTATTTTGATTCATAAATGCTTTGGAGGGGTCCTTTCCTATTAGTAATTCGGAGCTTTGTATTTATGAATTGTCTAAATTTCCAAATTATGAAGTAAATTTCCAATGCTTTGCACACCTCTAGTAAACATGTGTTGTTAACACCAAAAGTTCTCAGGTCAGTTATTGTCAGTTCAGCATTTTTCCTTATCAGCACTTTTCATGCCAAAGTTAATTAAATCTTCACCTCCTTTGTTTTTCCTTAATACCACTAGTATTAATTTTAGGATGGCATCTTCAGTACTGCCAGGCTTTAATAGGCCCTTGCCCAGACCCAATCATACAATTTTATTCAATCCACTCTTCACAGTTGCCTCCTGCTGTTTCTGTCCCTTCCTTTGCCCATCTCTACTTCTCTTGTTTTCCTCAAATACCAGTCTTTTCCCATTACCATTTATTTAATATCAAATACTCCATTCTGTGGGATGTGTCCATAGAGCGGGGTGGTGAGTTCACCAATGTCTTGCTCTGATGAGCCTCCAAAGCAAGGAGATCAGTAACTTGAAAGATTCCCCTCCCCCCCCTGGTTGTTTCTCTAGTATATCTTTGAATTGCCAGCAAAGAAAATCCTGACTTGGTTATATATCTATAGCTCACCAGAGTCTCACTTTAAATAGTCTGTCCAGTATTCTTTGGATGTTTGTGACTGACAGACAGCAGCCATTGATATTCTTACAGCATGCATGTGTGAAGGGAGGTACAATTTGCTACACAAAATAAATATTTCACCTTGTTTAATGGGATGATTGCTTTCCCATTTACATTCTCCACACTTGAGCTAGTAATCTGAGTTTCAGCTCTCATGATATAATCTAAACCATTGCTACCCAGAGTCATATACATGTATTGTTGCCAGTCCATGAGCCATTGGCTGCCAGTCCAGAAAAAATTATAAATGGTCAAAAATATGGTTCTTGTCCTTGAAACACTGGGAAATATCTTGCTTGCACCCTGTATCATACATCTTAAGAAGCACTGGTTTAAATGAAACATGAAGATGTCTTTAATAAACGTACTATTCCCACCACTGAGTAGATTGTTTTAGAAAATGCTGAATTTATTGAAGCAGCTTATACTGTTTTGTTTCTGTTGCTCTATAAAATCTAATAGACACTAAGAAAGAAATCTAAAATAAATCCTGCTGTTATTCAGTGCAACAGACCACCATTATGAGCTGCTTCTGCTTAAAAGCTGGAATCTAGATTAGAAAGGCCCTATGATAGTTTGGTCCAAACAACTTACCAGATGTGGAGGATGGCTCTTCCATCTGCTTAGAAACAGAATTTGAAGTGCTGGGTAAAATGTTACAATGTATAGCCAATACTATAATTGTCTACCATTGGGATTTTTTTGTTGACTATGATTGGCTGGCAGTACCAAAAATTGGCAATATTTTCCTCTGAACAGCAAAATAGCTTTATGCATCTCCTGTTTTCAACTGTATGATCAAGAGAGAGAGAGAGCTGAGAAAGAGAGAAAGATACACTTAACTCTTAAAGGCTGTATTGGCAATGTCCTTTTTTTACTTAGTCATTTAAAGGCAGACAACCGATCTTCAAAGTGTTCTGCTGGCACAGACCCCAGAGGACTAGAGCCTTCATTTGTACCACTCCTACTCATTTCCTATTCAGTCATAACCCCATTTGGTGGATGAAAGCAGATGGCATTCTAAAACAGTACATCTAATTTAAGGTTGTGAAACTAGCATTTTTAAAAAAGATTCCCATCAAGCTTATATAAAATAAAAAGAAATATCATAACAGAAGAATCTGGGAGTGCCTATTGAGAGTTAAGAAATACTTGGAGGTCTGCAGAGACCCAGAAAAAAGTGGAGAGTAAAACTGAAAAAAATCTGAGGCAACTGGAATGCTAATCACAAAGAAAGGATATAATACTGAGTTCACTTTCCCAACCAGCTGGAATCTGTTACAATGCTTCGATCCAAATAGATTCAGTTCCAATAAGTCATTAAGTCAAAGCGCCTCTGTTTCTGAAAGAATCCGTTCACTCTCTAAGAGCACTGAAGCACAGGCAATAGATAAAATAAAATATTCAAATATAAGTCAGTACATAGATATGGTAAACTTTGCAGAAAGTGAATGTAAAGTTCCCCAAGACCAAGGTGCTAGATAAGCCCACATCAAAACTTCATGATTTTGATATAGCAGAGGTGGAATGCATGTCTCTGAAATCAAAGGCATGACTTTGCCATCTTATATCTTTATTCCAAGTGCAATGAAGCTGGGTCCATGACCTGGTATTTAACTAGGATTGCAGAACTGCTTCTGCAGCAGGTCCTTAAACTGGTGGGGATCTACGCACCCTATTCAATGCACTTTCATTGGGAAGAATTTAGGGCTGATCATATATAAGAGTGGCACTTCTTTTGCTGTATATTGCAGGCTACTACTTCTGAAATGTTTTTTTTTTCCATGTCAGGAGCAACTGGAGAAACTGCAAGTCGCTTCTGGTGTGAGATAATTGGCCATCTGCAAGGACGTTGCCCAGGGGATGCCTGGATGTTTTGATGTTTTTACCATCCTTGTGGAGGCTTCTCTCATGTCCCCGCATGGAGCTGGAGCTGATAGAGGGAGCACATCCGCGCTCTCCCCGGATGGGATTCAAATCTGGCAGCTTTCAGATCAGCAACCCAACCTTCAAGTCACGAGGCTTTAATCCACTACGCCACCGAGGGCTCCTTTTCTGAAATGATGGGCAATATGAAGGGAGTTCTGCTATGATTGCCGAATGAAGGATGAAGGAGGAGGGAGTAGGATTTCCCTGCAACTTCTTAATTGTGGTGTGTGCACTGGGGAGGAGTGTCTTCTTCTTGATTTTGGGTGGTCTAATTTTGGTGAGTGTGATTATGTCCAAGGACTACAAATGCCCCTTCCCTCCTCTAATATATTTTCTAGTGTAAAAATTGGATTTATAACTTATTGCTATAGTAACTAAAATCCATGTGTGCTAGGAGATTTATTGTTTTCTTAGCACTTCTATCCCAAAAATATCAGTACAGGGTACAACTGATCCAACTGAGTAAATAAAATCATTTTGGTTTGTACAGAATGTGTAAAGAAGAAGAGGAGATGGGGATTTTAATGCAGTGGTAACTTGCTACTCACCTTTATTTTTCTTGCACATGTCCACAACCTGCTAGGGTGAGACAACAGGAAGTGAGGGGAAATCTACCCCTAGGAAAGGAAATTTACTTCTGTAAGAGTTATCATGGGAAAAAGGTGTCTCCACTGACATTTTATCACCAGTGCTGGTTTCCACAACAACCCAAAATTTTCAAAATCCAATTGTAATAAACAAGGACAGACAGTGAGGGGAAATCTGAACAGGGGCACAGACAGCAAATTAAATGGTACAGGGGTGTTAATCCTTTCCTATGCTATCCAAAACTAAAAAAAGGTTCAACTTACATTTCAAAACGTACTTGTTCTGACTTACGTACAATTCAACTTACATCAAACCTATAGAACTTTTCTCCTTTGTAACCCAAGGACTTCCTGTAATTCATACGAAACATCAGTATGTTCTTTTGTGCTATTATATTCCTGTCAATAAAAAATTCTTGCATGCTTTAAAGGCCTAATTTTGTATAGTTTTTAGAATATAGCTTTGCAAGTTTAAATATAATATGTGGACAACAAACAGCTAGTGCTAGAGTTCATTTGTTTTCTCCCCCTTCAACAGGTCAAATGAATGTCCCCAATCATCAAAGCAGAATTATTTTACAGAAATATTAGCTCTGTGAGAAACACTTTAAGTGTTGGCTTTTCTACAAGAGACATCATTCTTTGTCAAAATAATTTGGTGAGTCTATAATCCTTTATGTGTCTGAGAACAAAGGCACTGGATAAGCATGCTCCTCAGGCCACTTCCAGATGACAAATGTGCATCAAAATGGGTTTTTAAAACCCACTTTGGCATGCATTTCTGACCTCATACCTCCTCTCAAAACCCAGGCTTTCCTGGGAGGAGGTGTGTCTAGATACCCTCCCAGTAACTACTGGGAGGCACCCAAACACCATAAAATTCCTGAAAAAAGCCTTAATATAAAAAAACCTAGTGGGCCGCCATTACGCTACTCAGGTAGTTCTCCTGGCATATAGAAGTGACATGCCAGGAGACAGGGGACCAAGAACAATTTAGTTTTTAATTTTTTAAGGTTTTCTTTGGTTGGGAGGGGGGTGCCTTTTCGCTTCTCTGGGCTCATGGAGCAAGAAGCAAGATGGGAAATAGGGACCGACCCCTGAGTAGTCCCAGGACTACCCAGGGGTCAGTTCCCATAGGCCTAGTACCCCATTAGACCCAGGCCTTTCAGGAAGCCCGAAGACTAATAGGGTATCAAATTAATTTGGGGCAAAGCAGGGTATACCTGCCTTGTCCTGAATTAATTTGCTTTTACCTGAGGCATCATTTCAATGCCTCAGGTAAAAGCCTGACAGGCCCTGCATTTTGTGGCCTGTCTGAAAGCACCCTCAGATATCAGTGCATATATGAGTCATGAATCCTGGCAGACTTTTGGTAAACCTCAGGCTGAGTGAGAGCATAAGGAAGGAATGAGAAATATTAACAATGGGCTTCCCACTGTGAGACACTATTTGATAATTCTCCAGCTTTTCACAGTCTGGGACTTATTCTGAGCAGAAAATGGATGTCTTCTGCTCAGAAAATACTGTAATTGAGTACTTCCTTCATGTAAAATCCACTCATTTCACTTTTGAACAGAATTCCCCATTGTCTGTCTGTGAAATGACATTTTCTAAATAGAAATATTGTTTGAATTTCTTCTTCTTAATTATCTAATATATTGATTCCTGAAACCCACCTTACACTCAGTGGAGTATTTCCACATTTTAGGAGCAGAAAAGGACTGGCCCCATCATCCTAAGGTATCCCACTTAACTGCACTTCAGAATTTTTAAAGTGGGATTCGGGGAGTTAATAGTGGCAATAGTATCACAACCATGAATACATAACCCAGCTGAATACAGAACAGCAACAACAAATTTTGTTACTCACTTCTCCTCATATATGGATCCATAATTCTTCTACAATGAAGGATGTCAGGCATCACTTTCTGTGTGGAAAATTTGTTTTCCAAATGGAAAGCACATCTTCTGCAGGAGAAAGAATACTTCTGTGCAAGAACACTTGATGAGAATTTTGCACTGAATAAATTAAAAAGTGTGAAGAGCCTTGATAACGCAGACATATTTTTCTAAAAACTTAAGGACTTTTTTTCTGAACTGATTTCTTCCTAAACCAGAATAATGTTAAATCAGGATTCCTATACCTATGGTAGATACAAATATGCATAGGTAAAGATAAAGGTTTTCCCTTGACATTAAGTCTAATTGTGTCCAACTCTGGGAGGGGGGCTGGTACTCATCTCTATTTCTAAGCCATTGTCTGTAGATGCCTCCCAGGTCATGTGGCCGACATAACTGCATGGAATGCCGTTATCTTCCTATTGATCTACTCACATTGGCATGTTTTCAAACTGCTAGGTTGTCAGAAGCTGGGGCTAACAATGGGAGCTCATCTGGCTCCCTTGATTCGAATCACCGATCGGTCAGCAAGTTCAGCAGCTCAGCTGTTTTAACCCATTGTGCCACCAGGGGCTCCATTTGATGTATACATAAATTGAAATAATGTCATTATTGGGTTGTTGTATGTTTTCCGGGCTGTATGGCCATGTTCCAGAAGTATTCTCTCCTGATGTTTTGCCCACATCTATGGCAGGCATCCTCAGAGGTTCTGGGCGAAACGTCAGGAGAGAATACTTCTGGAACATGGACATACAGCCCAGAAAACATACAACAATCCTGTGATCCCACCCATGAAAGCCTTCGACAACACAATGTCATTATTGTTTAATATTTTATCAGATTCTTCACACAGAACTATATATTGATTTCAACAAGGCCAATAATGATTTCAGCTAAATAATAGTATGGTGTTTGAAAATACCTGTAAAACACTTTTACGTTGTTTCAACTACAGGAATATACCTCTATGCTTCTATAGCCATGAGTAAATATTTGCTTATTAATGCATATTTTCATTTTTAAAATGATTTTTTAATATAAGACCTTATATGACAAGAATTTCTTGTTCATCCCATTTTTATTTCTATATTTGTATAATATCTGAAAGTTCTGTTTTGTGAGAGCAATTTTCATTGCTATAACAAAGGCAGGTACCTTTTGTCTAGGGCATTTTCACATCTCAAATGCACAGTGCATCTTGGTAGATTGCTTCTGCATAGAATTTCTTTCCCTTCAATTTACAAGTATTTTAAATGAGTTTTTATTTCATTTACATTCCCACAAAGCCAGATTTACATATGCAGAAAAAACACATATACACTGCATAAATGTGAAGAAGTTCATGAAAATGTTGTCTTTCATTCTTTGCATAATTTAAAGGTAGAAATTTGGTTCTAAATTCATGTTTGGCTATTTTTGTTTTTTATTCAATACATCCTCTCAATTGTTTTCATTTTATAATTGTACATACTGTATAATTAAGTTTGGCTGTAGTTACAAAAGATGCACAGTATGTGTAGGGAGTGTGTATGTCAAGAGTCAGACGCCAGCCAGTTAGGTAAATTATTTAGTAATAACTCAAAAAAGCTCAACAAAAGGTCCTGGGAGCTTGCAACACTTTAACTTCAGTGTGGTTAAGCAGTCTGAAACAAAGAAACCCCAAAAATGCAAATCGGAGTATAATCCGGATTATCTGGAGATGTAATCCGGATTAAAACTAGGTTGCTTAAATTCAGCTCAAAATTGCAGCACAGGGTCAAAATAGCAAAACAAACACAGGACAAAGTGCCCCGAAGTTCCAAAATGTTCTGAAACCCAAAATATACAGAAAAGGTCCCAAAACTGAAAGGAAGCCCAAACCGGGCTAGAGTCAACTGCTGAAAGCAGTGTAAACAAACCAAAGCCGAACAACGCTGAGACAAAAGCGAAGAGTCAGAAGCCGGGCCAGTGGTCAAAGGAACGGAACGTAGTCACAGTAGTCGTAAGCCAGTCTGGAGTCAGGGCAGGAGAGGAACGTCAGGGTCGGAGACAAAGCCAACGGGTATGGGAATGAAGCCAAGCCAAATTCGGGAGTGAAGAGATACACCAGGTCGTAGTCCAGTCCAGGGTCCAAGGAATGAAGTCGTCACAATAAGGTCCACGTCATGGGATAACACAAAAAGCCAAAACGATGGAGGCGAGCGACAGCTAATGCAAAATAGTAATAACAGTGCAGTCCCGTTCCAGCCCTCCATCGTAGAATAACCCGGATCAAACTTACATCGGATGCAAAGTCCCAAACCAGTCTTCGGAGTCATGTACAGGAAACCCAATGGTGCCCAACAACACCTTGCCACACGCAAGGAACAATGGCCAAAAATCCCCAATTTATTTAGGTTTCCTTGGGCGTCCAAACAACCAATGCCTTAGGATCAGGTGTCCCAAGCTCCTTATCAGAGTCCGAGCTCCAAACAGCCAACGCCTTAGGATCAGGCGTCCCAAGTTCCTCATCAGAGCCAGAATCGCCCTGCCCACGCCCAACCCTGTCCACACCTGCGGAATTGCCCTCATTCCTCCAGGCAGATCATGTGGGGTCTGCTTCTGAAGAACCCCAAGCTTCTCCTGCGTCCTCAGCATCCATGGGCCCAGTTTCATCCCCAAGATTCTCCGGAGCCCGTGCCCAGTCTATGCCAATTCCTTCCACCACCACCGGGTCCTCAACAGTCATTTCCACCTCAGGATCCCCTTCCAAATTCCCAAATGAATCCTCCTCTGAGGATTCCTCAAGTATCTCCCTGACCCTTTTCCTGTGTAAGTCTTCCAACGAGCCCTCCTTGCGAGGAGTCTTCCTTCCCCTCCTGATCCTACCATTGCCACTAACAGCCTCAGAAGACTCATTCACAACACTGTATGTGTGCACGTGTGTGTGCTTTCAAATTCTAAATTGGTACAATAATCATAGAATGCCCTTGAACAAGTCTCATTTGCATTGCATTTTTTCTCTTGTGTGGCTCCACCTCTTCATTTTCTCTCCCAATACTAACGTATTTTATGCACTTTCCTCACTGATTGTCAATCTTCACTTTGATCTAAGGTTTCTGACTCTTCCTATCACTATATCTTGCTTTTATATAAACTTGTTTTTTTCTGTTGTGGAATTAGCATTGTTTCATCATTCAACTTATACAGAAAACAGTGTTAATCTCATATAATTGAAGACATTTTTAAAAAATGTTGTCAAGCTTTACTGATTTGATTTAAATTGTTTTTCCTTGGGATACTTCAAGTATAACTTAGCACTAACCAAGAGTAGTCTATCAAAACACTTTTGAAGCTCTCCAACCCCCTTACAGTTTTAATTACCCTTTTTCTGGTTATTAATCGCAGCTGCAGGCCTTAACAGTATTTGAATAGTCATTCATAATTGCCAGAATGTCAATATCTTTTCCTAAAGGATGGGCATTTATTATGTTTTCATCATTTTTCTTATCATTTTTAATGGTGGAATAACACTATTTAAATGAAAAGGTAGGATAACTCATAATTAACTCAACAAGGTGATTCATCAGTAATTGTCCAGCTGCAATGAACAGAATGTAATTTAATTATCAGAGTCCACACAGAGCAAGGAAGGGAAACCCCAAGTGTATGGCTCTTATGCAACCATTGAGGATCTCCATCTGGCCTGGAGTTTCTTTCATTGTGAATAAGCGGTCAGGTTACATAAAGCATGGGAAGCTTTTGAGCCCCTGGTTGTAGCTCTGGAAGGTTTGACATGAAATAGGAAGTCTATTTTGCAGATCTGGAAAAGTTTACCATATCTCTTGATATGAACCTGCCAGGGCACTAACGGCTCATCTATGTACATTGCTGCTTTGGACTGTTCTAGGATTCAGTGGAGCTGTTTCCTTGCTTCACTCTCAAACCATGGTAATAGTGGACTGAAGTCCAGACCATCTACTTAAGTAGTCTCCCTTCCCTGGGCTGTCCTTTGTCATGACAGCAGGAAGCTAGCTCTGTGGAGAGCTCCTGTCAATCACCATTTATGTATTTCACCAAAGACACCCACCCAGTAATGGACAGGAGCTCTCCAGGGCTCTGTGGCCAGCTGCCATGGTGCCAAAGGGCAGCCCAATTAAGTTTCACAAGATGAGAGAGAGCCCTTTCAGTGGCTGTTCCCACCCTATGGAGCACCCTTCTGTGTGGCAGCTAGGCTGCTCCTCTCTGCTTTCCTTTTGCTTGCTATCAGACATTTTTATTTAAGCAAGTTTTTATTTAGCAGGGAGGTTTTTTTTTACTGGGTGTGATTTATTGACCTTTTAACATTGGCGTGCTTTCAATTAATTTTAAAATGTTTTATGATTCGGTTTTAATTGTTTTTAAATTGTAAGACAAATGCTTTTTATTTACTATTTTTGGAAGTCACTTTGAAATGCCAGCATATAAGTCAAATAAATAAATAAATAAATAAATAAATAAATAAATAAATAAATGAAATGTGCATTAGAACATATTAATAACATCTAAATCTGAACATATCAAATCTACTTTGGCCTTTTCATATGCCCCAAGTTTTCTAAACAGGTCAAGAATGTCCCTTGAGACCAATACACAGTTGGAGTTTGTCCCTGGGCCAAAAAAAAAAAGAAGGATATCCACGATGCTTCTAATTAACAACAAAGTTTAGCAAAGGATTATTTGCTAAACAGGATTAATTTATAATTAAATTTTATAGAAAGCTATAAAAAAGATTTTGGCTATGAAAAAAGATTTTATTAGGTAACGTAGATATATTAACTATAGCTATATAAACTACTGTACTGTACTGATATCTAGCAAATTAAGGAGAAACAATATATTAGTAGCACTAAAGAATTATACTCTGGAAGGATCCTTGCAAGAACTGCTCATTTATAATTTTCTTCCATCATATATTTGACCACATGCCAGCACAGCCTTTAGGAGTGCATGCCAATTTGGATCCAACCCTTGCCTTCTTAAAAAGTGGGGGAGCAGACTGTGCATCCTGATATCATCTTATTCAGTTCCCTCCTGTCCAGGTCTGTCTTCTTCCATCCCATGTTCTTTCCCTCTTCAGGTCAGACATTCTCCCATATTTCTCTGCTTTGTGCCATTAGAAGTTGGATAACACCTGACCCCTCCAAAGGCACTCTGGACTCTATTTCTCCACGCTGCTAAAGTGGAGCCCTATGGAGTCCCACTGGAAGTTGCCCTGTGTCATTTGATGGGCTCCATCAGACTCCATTTCAGCAGTGTGGAGAAGATGCAGAGAAGACTGCATCTGATAATGTTGTTGATCACATTTGCAAGTTCATGCTGGGGAGGGCTGATTGAATTCATATAATGGTTGAGCATTCTAGGTACCTTTTTAGTGAAGAGGGGTTTTGCTCAATTGCCCTTAAAGTCCCAGGAGCTGCAAATATATTTGACTACAATTGCTCATCTCTTTCAGATTGATTGGATGGTTTGCTATTGCTTGCCTTGACAGAGTGACTAGCCAAGAGCAAATTTTATAGCCTGCATTCATGCAAAATGATTTTATCACTTGCTTTGATTGACAGATTTGAGTCTCAAAACTACAAATATAGTTATGTGGCAGCAAGAATCATTATAACAAAACCTTGGAAGGGGGAAAACTACTTATTAAGGATTGGAGAAGAAAAGTAGTAGAGTAGATCCAAATGGCCAAGATCTCCAATGGCATAAAGGGAGGAAACAAAGATGCATTTGCTAGAAAATGGAGACTGGCCTATGGGTATTTAAAAAATAAGACAGAAATAGATTTTGAAATAGCTGGACAGGGAATTAATTAGTGTACTGATAAGGACAGATTTTTGTTAGATATTAGTTCCATCTGGTGAGGTGTTGGAAGTCATGGGTGGTGGTTCATGGGTGGAAATGGGGAGGTGGCAGGACATGGGAAACAATGCTTATATTTTGATTGTTAAATCTCAAAGATTGTATGTTGTTGTGGTACATTTTTCTCATATATCACAATAAAAATTTATACAACCCAACAAAAGGCAATAATGAAAAAGTCATCTTTCCTTTATCCAATACTCATTGTCTCTTGCTTCTGAACACATGGAAAGCTATGTATTTATCAAAATTCTTCCATCTCGCCATCGTAAAAACATTACATTAGCTCACAAATATCCAAAACACCAGTTTGTAGTTGACTGTGCATCCTGTATGTTAGAATTTAGTAATTTCTATCTTTTGATCTAATTTCAAAATACATTTGCAAATGATCATTTTAGATCTTTAGCATGAATGATGATTCCATCTCAGACAAAAACTGCATTTTGGAGAGGAAAGAGACAGAGAAACAGGAGTGGCTATGAACCTTTTAATTATGCTACTATTGAAGTTAGCATATAGGAATTTGGAAAAAGTCAATATGTTTTGAAGGAATAAAGCAATGGAATATAAGGCATGCATTATATTTTGAAGTATCATCTATGTAACCCGCAAGCTGTCACATTTGGTGAAATGATAAAAGCATCTTAATCTAACTCTATCCAGGTTCTCCAAACTTTCACAATTTTTTGCTCTAACCTCAAAAGCCTGCTTACATATTCACCACACAACATAGGAAAAGATTCCATTGACAGAACAAACCCATGGTTTTACCAGGACTGCAAAAGTCTGAGGAAGTAACTAAGAAATAGCATAAGGAAAGCAATATGTTACCCTAATCAAGGTCTGCACAAAAATTTGCTAACCCTGAGAAGATCATATAAAAAACTGATTTCCCATAAGAAGTCCTTATACATTACAAATATCTGGCGTGAACTGGACTCTGCCTTACATTCAAAGAATTCAGTGGTCTTCTGGCAATTAGTTTATTCAAAATTGAGACAAGTCAGATTCTCAATAGACTTCCCAATTTCTGCATCCCACTGGGAAACCTTCTATGGTGACCTCTTTAATAAGGTAGGCAATTCAAACAATGTAAAACACGTAACTACGTATTGTAATCCTGTCACCCTCCCAGCGTGGCCACAAGTTGAGCCACATGAAGTAATATCCATTATCAATGCACTTCAAAATAACAAAGCGCCAGGGGAGGATTTTTTGCCGGCTGAACTATTTAAGAACAGTGATTGGTGGGCCCAACTTTTCGCTGGGCTGTTTCTCACATTAACAATTCATGCAGTATACCTAGAGGCTGGCAGATGGGCATTATCATCCCTTTACATAAGAATGGAGAAAAAACCAACCCAAAAAACTATCGACCTAGAAGCCTGACTGCTATCATAGCAAAAAATTTATGCAAAATATCTTTTGTTTAAAATTGAGGAATGATCCCATGCAAACAATGTTCTCTGTGAAGAACAATCAGGATTCAGATAGGGATGGTCAACCATAGATAATTGCTTTGTTCTGCAGCATATAATCCAAAAGTATAATTCAAGGGGGATGAGTCTGTATGCAGTATTTATAGACTTGTCTTCAGCGTTTTACACAATCTGCCACAACACACTAAGGGAAAAGCTGGCTGCCACAACATTGATAGAGATTACTTACTTTAATTATTACATTGTACTCTGATACGGTACTGAAAGTCAGACTTGGACCCAGTGGAGCCCTGAGCAATAAAATCAAAATGTCAACTGGTGTGAGACAAGGGTGCATATTAGCCCCTTTTCTCTTTAATGTCTCTATAAATGACATTGTGAAAACAATAACCTTTGACAGTCTACATGGCCCTAAAGTTCTGACCAGAACAATCAACATATTGCTTTATGCTGATGATATGGTGATCATGGCAATGTCTCCAGTGGGACTGAGAAGATTTCTGGCAAAATTCAATTTGTATTGTGAGCTAAATTCACTCACTATAAACAAGGACAAATCCAAAATCATGGTCTTTGGAAAAAAAACAGGAAATTGTTCACTTAGACCCTGAATGGTGCATATCTGGAACAAATTAATAACTACAAATATCTAGGCATTACATTTTCATCATCCGGTGCTTGGGCTAACCACATTACTCATAGTACACAAAGAGCAACAAAAGCTGTAGGTTCCATTTATAAGCTGTACCATCATAGATATCCAGGTACAATTAGACTCACCCTGGAAGTCTTCAAAACAAAAATAATACCAACATTTATATTTGGGGCTGAAATTTGAAGGCACATCAATTTGACCAAGATCGAACCTTTCCAAGTTAAGTAGCTTCACATCCTCCTGGGCCTTTCCAGAACAATGCTGATGGCTGCAGTGAGGGTGAAGCTAGGAATGCTCCCAGTAAAAGCTCAAATTTTAATGAGACAATTCAATTACTGGTCAAAAATAAATTGGATGAATTCTAGCAGACTTCCTTACCTATGTCTAAAGGGGCAAGTCTAGCATGACCACAAGTCATCATGGGTAGTGGCTCTAAACAATGAGATGGCTAAAATTGGTCTCCCTTTACAATTTCTGAATGATCTAGGACCTAGGACAAAACAAGTGGTCATGCAATGCACTTTTGCAGTTTGCAATACAAAGGAATGCTGAAACTAAGACAAGTCAAACACGCATTCTGGACTTTAAGAGAGCTGACTTCCAAAAAATGAAGGAATTGCTGAGCGGCATTCCATGGATGCCAATATTAAAAAACATGGGAGTTAAGGATGGATGCGAGTTTTTCAAAAGTGAAATACTCAAGGCGCAAATGCAAACAGTGCCAACGAAGAAAAATAAGACAAGTGCAAAGAAGCCAGAATGGATGTCCAAAGAACTTCTAACTAAGCTAAGACTCAAAAGAGACATGCACAAGAAGTGGAAAAGGGGAGAAATCACCAAAGAAGAATTCAAACGTATAGCCAACTCCTGTAGGGAAAAGGTTCGCAAGGTTAAAGCGCAAAATGAGCTCAGGCTTGCCAGGGACATAAAAAACAACAAAAAAGGCTTTTTTGCTTATGTTGGCAGAAAAAGGAAGAACAAGGAGGCGATAGGGCCACTGCAAGGAGAAGATAGGGTGATGGTGACAAGGGACAGGAAAAAGGCAGAACTACTTAATGCCTTCTTTGCCTCAGTCTTCTCACAAAAAGAAAGCCATCTTCAACCTCAGCAACCTGGAATGGATGAAGGATTGGGGAAAATCCAACCCCAAATAGGGAAACAAGTTGTCCAGGAACACCTGGCCTCTCTAAACGAATTCAAGTCCCCAGGGCCAGATCAGCTACATCCAAGAGTATTGAAGGAACTAGCGGAAGTTATTTCAGAACCACTGGCAATCATCTTCGAGAGTTCTTGGAGAACAGGAGAAGTCCCAGAAGATTGGAGGAGGGCAAATGTGGTCCCTATCTTCAAGAAGGGAAAAAAGAACGACGCAAACAATTACCGTCCGGTCAGCCTCACATTGATACCAGGCAAGATTCTGGAAAAGATAATTAAGGAAGTGGTCTGCGAACACTTAGAAACAAATGCGGTCATTGCTAATAGTCAACACGGATTTACCAAAAACAAGTCATGCCAGACTAATCTGATCTCTTTTTTCGATAGAGTTAAAAGTTGGGTCGATACAGGGAATGCTGTGGATGTAGCATACCTGGATTTCAGTAAGGCCTTCGACAAAGTCCCCCACGACCTTCTGGCAAACAAACTAGTAAAATGTGGGCTAGACAAAACTACGGTTAGGTGGATCTGTAATTGGCTAAGCGAATGAACCCAAAGGGTGCTCACCAATGCGTCGTCTTCATCATGGAAAGAAGTGACAAGTGGAGTGCCGCAGGGCTCCGTCCTGGGCCCGGTTCTGTTCAACATCTTTATTAACGACTTAGACGTAGGGTTAGAAGGCACGATCATCAAGTTTGCAGACAACACCAAACTGGGAGGGATAGCCAACACTCCAGAAGACAGGAGCAGAATTCAAAATGATCTTGACAGACTAGAGAGATGGGCCGAAACTAACAAAATGAAGTTCAACAGGGACAAATGCAAGATACTTCACTTCGGCAGAAAAAATGGAATGCAAAGATACAGAATGGGGGACGCCTGGCTTGACAGCAGTGTGTGCGAAAAAGACCTTGGAGTCGTCGTGGACAACAAGTTAAACATGAGCCAACAATGTGATGCGGCAGCTAAAAAAGCCAACGGGATTCTGGCCTGCATCAATAGGAATATAGCATCTAGATCCAGGGAAGTCATGCTACCCCTCTATTCTGCCCTGGTCAGACCACACCTGGAATACTGTGTCCAATTTTGGGCACCGCAGTTGAAGGGAGATGTTGACAAGCTGGAAAGCGTCCAGAGGAGGGCGACTAAAATGATTAAGGGTCTGGAGAACAAGCCCTATGAGGAGCGGCTTAAAGAGCTGGGCATGTTTAGCCTGCAGAAGAGAAGGCTGAGAGGAGACATGATAGCCATGTATAAATACGTGAAGGGAAGTCATAGGGAGGAGGGAGCAAGCTTGTTTTCTGCTGCCCTGCAGACTAGGACGCGGAACAATGGCTTCAAACTACAGGAAAGGAGATTCCACTGAACATCAGGAAGAACTTCCTCACTGTGAGGGCTGTTCGGCAGTGGAACTCTCTGCCCCGGACTGTGGTGGAGGCTCCTTCTTTGGAGGCTTTTAAGCAAAGGCTGGATGGCCATCTGTTGGGGGTGCTTTGAATGCGATTTCTTGCTTCTGAGTGGGGGTTGGACTAGATGGCCCATGAGGTCTCTTCCAACTCTACTATTCTATGATTCTATGATTCATGATATCTATGCTCAATTAGACCTAGTAAGTATAGATAGGCCTTCTGCCACAAAGTTTTTAGCTTCCCACAAAATGAATATTCATTTAGAACACTATCTGACCATTCCAGTTCCATTACCTTTAAGAAGAATATATACCAGGGCCAGGTTTGAACAACTCAGTATTATGATGCAAACTGATCGCTATTGTAACGTCTCAAGAAATGAGAGATTTTGTGTTTGGGGAAAACAAATAGTGGAAGACATTGGATATTTTGATTGACTGCCCAGCATATACTGAACTTCGATACAGATATTTACATCCAATACTATCAAATTTTAGGGCCCCCAACAGAAATGATATTCTGACATTCCTCTTGCAAGGACAAGAAAGATCCACCATAATCAGAGTAAGCCTTTTTATTCTGAAAGATATCAAGAAAAGAGCACATTTCTTGAAAGAAGAATCAGGAAAATAAGATTTTGACTGCAAATAGAAGGTCAGCTGCTGTCTTCCCCTCCTTTCTGCCATGTTTTTATTTGTGTTGTACTTTGAAATGGTCATATGACTGGTCAAATAAATAATGTATTATATTTTAAGTATCGTTCCCAGCCTCCTCCATCCACAATGCATCAATAGCTTTCAACAAAGTAATAAACTGAACACTGTTCTTAAGACCTCTTGATTTTCAGACTAAACATCTGCCATTCCAAACAATTGAGAAAAGGGAGGTAATTTATCTACTATAAGTATAACTCATATACATTTGACCTTTGCAATCTATTTTTCCCTCCTAACTGTATCAGCTGTTCTCTTGAAGCTTCCAAAAAAGCAAATCCGTTTTTGTTCTGTAAGTGAACTGCATATTGCTATTTAAAGTGAACTTCCAGGGGAGAAGGATTCTGTGTTTCTTTTAAAATCTCAATTATGTAGCTATTTCACAAATTTCAGTTGATCTTGGGACTGCATCAAATTGAGGTCCTCAATGTGGGGGACAGCCGGGGGGGGGGGGGGCAAAGGTCAGCAGGGAAAATCATAGGGCAGCAGGGCGAATCTGTTGCCCAGAGCCCCACATTGCCCGCCCCACTGGCTTTTTCATCACATGTTGGAAAGTATAGTTTTCTGGTGTATGCCTGCGTTGTTCCCATTATTCCTAACATGAACATGGGCAGTCTCCCGTGTTCAAGTTTTCCCCTCCTACCATGCTTCCTCGACGCAGCCGGCATGGAACCCTGCCGGAAATAGATGTACATCGTGGGATGAGCTCTGGCGGGATCCATGCCGGCTGCATCAAGGAAGTGTGCTACAATGGGTGTTTTTAGTAATGCAATGAGGTTCTTAGAAAATTCTTCATGTGCATGACAAATGAGGTCTCAGATTAGCATGTTTTAGAATTACTCATTCTAGGATTGGATTGTGGGACTGATTGCTGAGGTTAGTGATGACTGACTAATTCAATGCAGTGTACTATTGTTGCTTTTAGTTAATCTTCTTAAATATACACTCCAAACTAAGTCAGCCATTCTATACAGTGTGTATTCATATTATTGGATTATGTGGAAATAGAGTGGCTCCTCATCTTGATGAACACTAAAAATTTAAATGAAGAGCTCTTTTAATAATTAACTTGAGTGCTCATGCATTGGGAGCAATGAAAAGGGAGAAGAGAGTTGAGTAACATCCCACGGTAATGGCTTCTAGCCCATTAAGAAATAAGTCAAATCAGTCTTTCATAGTGCTTAATCTTGTTAAACTGAAGAAGCTATTTATTAAAAGCCTTATGTCTGTGGAATCTTAACTGTGAAAGAAGATATGAACACTCATACTCTAATGTTTTCCTTAAAAACTTGTTTGACATCAAAGTGTTTATATTCTTACCATGGGTGTAAACATTATAAACAGATCTGTACATGTTTGTTCAATATTTAGCCTTGTAATGCACTTCCTTTTGATGTCCGAAGCACCAGCATTCAAATTGATTTGAACCCGCAGCGGAGAGTTCTGCAGATCCATCACCAAAGGAACAGAGCGGGACCGCAGCAGACTATTATTAAAAGATCTTTTTTTTCTTCACTTTCCCTTCCCTGAACTATGTAACAAATCCCCCCAATAAAAGTAGCATTCATTTTTAACAGTAACACTCTCTATCTGGTTATTTTGTGTCTTTCCCTGACTCCTTCTTTTACACGCAATCCTCCCCCTCCCTCTCTCTCTAACCCGTCCGTCCTTTAAACTCTGGCTGAGGCTCCTCCGCCATAGGTTAATACGGTGGACGATACAAATTGGCTCATATCTTTATCAAAATTACCCCTAGCATGCTCTTCTTTTAGTTCTAACCCTTCCTAAGGCTCCTGACCCAAGGACCACCAGCGGAACCAAAATCGGTCCAGTTTAAAACTTTGGAACAGCTGACTGTCAAAAAGCCGGCTCCGATCGCTCCTTTACAGCCACAGCCGCTTCCCGGCTCCCGCGGCGAGCGGATTGCCTCTGCGGGGACACAAGCTACTTCCAGGACTGCTGGTAGTGGACTGCCATCTCCCCTGGAAGAGAAATATAGTTTCCTCAAGGACCAGCCGCGATCCTCCTCCGTTCATCCATTCACCTTCATTCATATGAATGACCGGACTGGAATCAACAGGAATCCCTTCACCTTGTTATTTCCATGAACCTCCTATTGCCTGAACTGTTTATGAACTTTTCATGAATTGCATGCTTATATGTTTATGAAATATTGGAATCAATTCTTTATTTACTGTCTAGCCAAATGTCACTTGGTCTATAGGTCCCCTGGAAGATTCCCAAATTCATATATCTCCCTTTTTTATATATTATATTACAAAAAAGGAAACCGGGTTTACTCTCTGCTTTAAAGCCGGAGGGAATCTGAATTTCCTCCCGGTCCCTAGGAAACCCGCGATATGGCCAGATTGTTTACCCACACCCCCCCCAGCCTATATTTCCACTCAGAACTAGCTCAATTTCACACCAAAAAATATCCTTTTTCATATTCATGCCTATAATTGTCTAGTCTTGAAAACACAACCGGCAGAAACCACCTTGGACCACTTTTTCTCGGCTCAACAGCTGACTGTCAAATCGCTATCTTTGCGTAAATGGCCTCCCCGATCAGCGCTATTAACGCAGGGAGGGAAAAAGAGCTATAAGTGTTAATATTTAATACTTCTTCTGGTAGTTTTGGGGTAAAATGGCTATAATATGATTCTCTATATCCCCTAGTATGATTTAAACAATGAAGGCACAGTCTGAACTCTAGCTGAACCCGGAAATTCCTCCCTCCCTCATCTTGAACCTTGAGCTCCACACACAAAGAAGGGTAAAACTGTCACCATAAAACTTTATCTATTTGCATCTGCATGACCCATAGCTAGAGATTGTCACCTTAGATCGGAGCAGCCACACGGGTGATTGTATCTCATATGGTAATGTTGACCACAATCCCATCCTGGACCCCTGGGGAGCCAAAAGCCACTTGTCCGGTTTCTGTAATCTCATAGTGTCAATATAAACTGACAATCTCCGCCATACCTCATGGTATTCATGAACTGTGTACGTGCGTAAAGGACCCCGGACATCCCAAATGACCCTACTCAAAAAACAGCAATAATCTTAAGATTATCCTGGAAGGCGCTAGCCTCGGGTGATCACTTTGCATAAGATAACTCCAATGATTCATTCACCAGAACCCATTGTTTAGCTGACTCCCGCCTCCCCCAATCTGATTGGCCCTGGCAGAGGCGAGGGTTGCTCCTCATTGGCTCGGCCACAGAGCGGGAAGCCCAACTCCCGCCTAGTGCGGCATCCTTGCCCAATCAGCAGCCAGATGAGCGGAGGGACTGGGCGGGAAGTTCAAACAGACTTCAAACCTGAAAATGTATAAATATGGCTTTATTTTGATTGTATGGTACCCTAGTAGACCGAATGATCGCTACTAGAGTCCTCTTCAGCTGAATTGCTCAATAAAGACTCCTTGGCGGATTTTCCTTCAACTTTGGCGGACCTTCTTCATTTCGGCTTCAGGTTGTATTGCAGCTCGTAATTCTCCTTTTGGCTTCGCCAAGGTCCGTTCTCTCAGGACCGGATCGGGTCTCTCCTTAAGGGCCCGATCCCCTAAAACGCGGTCGACAACACTTTCAAAGTATGTTTTGATAGATTGCAATCCAAACACCTTCCCTCCCTCCCGCCCTCCCTCTTTCCTTCCACTCAACAATAATTTCTTGAAACTACTGGAATTATTGCTACTGTAGAGGTTAACCTATAGAAAAAATATTCAGAAAAAATATTTTGTGAAGGAATTAAGCAACAGAATTTGAGGTACGTACTATATTTTGGAACGATCATGGTGTTTACAATATCAGGCCGCTATTTGCATTGGATGGTACAAAAAAGATGGAGACTTTGTTTTCAGCATAGCCAATAATATAAATATTATTTTACAACTACAAAGTTTAGAATCCATTATATCTCTCTAGTAGTAATCAATTTGAATGTGTTCAATGCAAAATATATAATTTTAGAAATTAAAATCTAATAGCATCATATTGTGCACAGCATGATGCTTCCAAAATATAACATATGGTCTGAACAGGCCTATAGATATTTGAGGATCAGTTTCACCATTGTACAGGATTAATACATCCATCCCCCTTCTAATGTTCCTCATAAGTCAGATTCTCCTAATCACATTCAATATATTTTTTCAATTGTGATGCACAAGCAAATCTTAAAATGTGCCAACAGGAATACTGCCATACTATCTGGACACTGGAGAAAATATAAAGCTGGGTTTGAAACATAAAGCTGGTTTGGTACTTACATCTTTCTTTTAACCTTTAGTTTTATTAGTTACAGACCAATAGGAAAACAGACTATATATCAAGTGGACATGCATAGCTAAATATGTAAAGTTAACATTTAATATGCCATATTATCAGTAGGCTTTCTCTCAAATTGCCCTAAATGCACTTTCATGTTCATGTTATGTCTATTGATGTTTGTGTGTGTGTAGGGAGGGAGGGATTAGGGGCTAGATGACCAAATTACTTCACAAGCTAGTCAGGGATTTAAGCACATCTAATCACAAGGAAAGGAGGACATCTGTATTCTGATTTGCATCCAATTAAGAGGAACAGCATTTTCTCATGTGTATTCAGCTTCAACTATTGTGATCACGTGCATTCAGCTACAATATTGGTAAATTAGCCAAAACTATTTTCATTATAAATTGCAATTTGCAATACAGAAATACACTTGTGCACCCAAATGGTCTTTATGAGAGTTGGGGAGATGCAAATCCCAAGCCACATAAACTGCACCTTCCAATTCAGGGATTAATATTGGAAATTCTGTAAAATTTCTCCAGCACTATTTTTCAAATGAGTTTATTTTTATTTCTATCAATCTTCATTCAACACATGCATAGTAATTGGAAATACGCTGGCACAGACAATCCTTGCTTTAGCGTTCAATTGTAGATCTTTATACTTCAGAATCCTATCTAGCTGCCCTTCCAAGTCCAAAGGATTGTCTGCACTGATCCAGACTGCCATACTCACAGTGAATGTATTGTTGGCAGTCTTCAGAACAAACAGTAGTAAATAGCACAGTTTTTGATCACCATACTTCAGCTTTGTCCCACTTTTAGCAAAAGATACTACAGAATTCACTGAAAACCCCAGGGTTTGGGCCAGTTTTACAGCAAGATTGGATCCAGTGCAACCCCATCCACCCTTTCCTTGTGTTGATCAGTGCAATACTAGATTTAAAAAAATTATTGGATTTTGTAGGGCATAACCTGAAGCTTTGTAAATGTAGATTTTAATGTTTATTTATTTATTGTTTCATTTATGTATTTATTTATTGGGAGACATGCCTTGTTAAAAATATGGAATAGATACAAACCAAGCTAATTCAGAAGATTCCATTATGGGTGTCAAAAACCAATAGTAAAGAAAAAGTGTCTACATTACAAGACCTTTTTGGAATTTGACCAGTCAATATCAAATTAAGTCAAATGAAGAATTGCGTATGTAGGGGTATTGTTTTCAATTATATTCTTACAGACAAATATTTGATAGATTAAAAATAGATTAAAAATACATGATTTTGACTAAATGTAAATGTGAGATACAGTTATATATAGATTATGAACATTTGACTCTTAAGATGTTTAAACCTTTGTTAAAAAGGAGTTGGAACAGGAACAAGTTAAAGATTGTATGATAAAGTGGGCTTAACATTTTGGATATAATATATAATTGGAGCAATTGAAGAAAATGTGGTTGGAGGGAATGAAATTTACACTGTGTTGTACCAGAAAAATTGGACAACATGGATAAAAAGGATAAAGAAATAGGAAAATACAGCAATACCAACAAATGAAAACTCTGAAATTGATGGACTTAGCCCAAATGGACAAATTAATAAATAGAGAAAAATCAATGTGATGTTTTTGAAAGAACTGTAATCTTTAATTGGCTTTTCATAGAGAAGAGAGCAACATGTTAACTTCAGGTTTTGATAATTAGTAGATTTGGTAGAACACAATGGTAATTATAATCAGAGAAGTTGCTTTACACAGTCATGTATAATCATTGTTAGAAAAGCTGGAGGTCTAATGTAATTTTTTCTCTTACAGTTCTTTGTTATCTTGCTTTTAAAAAAAAAACATTTCATTTTTTCTTTTCAACTATGCATTCCTAAAGTTGGATGGTTCTAAAGTTCATAATGTTTTTAATGTATTATCTATTTACTAAGGACATGACTGGAAAGAAGACCAAAGCTTCCCTAGCAGAGCTTGTTTCTGAAAAGAAAAGCTGCTGTTATGGCCAGATTGCAGCAGTGAAAATCAATGAATAAGAAAAAGGGAGAAGTTGAGTCTACTTGTGTTTTTGTGTGTGTGGATGCAAAGAGCTTTTTCCTGCTGCAGCCTGTAAAACACTGCCTTTTGTTAGTGTCTTGCATCTGCTTGATTAAGAAAATGTGTTTATTTGTGGCACATTCACACCTTTCATTTATTTTACATACAAAATGGGCCACATTAAAAAGGGGCCATATTTTAAATTGCTGTACTACTTCAACTGGTAAGGAAAGAGATCATGAACTCTATGACATTCATGCACTTAGCAGTTTGCTTTTCAGCATAATTGGGATGCTTGCTCTCATGGAAGCCTAAAGGACTAAGCTCTACTTCACGTGTTTCACGTTCTCAGACTTTAATGAATGGCAGGGGCAGGGAAGTCACATAATATCAGGGCCAGAGGTAGTGACACTGCGGATAGAAAGATACCTTCCTCCTATATAAATGTAGAACATGAAATGGAAGATTGCTGCACATGTTTGTGTCTGATTACTGTTTGAAGGAGTTTGACCATATTTTCATGTGACAACCTGCTACATATTTACACAGTTCCAACATAATGTCATTTATGTTTATGACATGCTACTGCTAATGTCTACACATATTTTTTGCAGGAAGTCCTACAAGGAAGAAATTTTCTGCAATTACAGAGGAGCCAGCATGGTGTAGCATTTTGAGCATTGGATTATAGCTCTGGAGAATAGTGTTCAAACATTAACTTAGCTATGCAAAACCCACTGAGCAAGTCACACTCTCTTGGGATGCATACACAGTAGAATTGATGCAACATGTCACCACTTTATCTGCCTTGATTCAATGCTATGGAATCATGAGAATTGTAGTTTTAGCCTTCTCTGCCAAAGCATGCTGGTACCTCACCAAATTATGGTTCTTAAGATCCCACACTGTGGAGTTAATGTAATTAAAGTGGTGTCAAACTGCACTAACTCTACACTGGAAGGCCAGAAAAAGCCAAAGGCAAACTGCTTCAGAACAAATCTTATCAAGATAACCTCATGATAGGTTTGCTTTAGGGTTGCCATAAATCAAAAATGACTTGCTAGCATCTAAGGAAAAATGGCAACCCAAATAAAAACTGCAGCCATTGTCAACAACAGTATTTTCCCCAGAAAGTTCCAGAAAGAAACAGAACTGAAGACTTTCTAGAAAATTAAACAGAATTTGCCTGGGAGATTTTACCTGGATTAATTACTGGATTAGATCCATTGTTGTGAGAAAGGTATGCCCTCACATTGCATAAGGAAATGAAATAAATTGATATGAATATAACAAAATGTATGTAACTGCACCAATTTTTATTCATTTCAAGAAAAATGGAAAAACATATAGAATAGGGTTCCATTTTTTATTTCTTCTTAAATATATGCCTGCCCCAAAACGGAAACCTAAAACTTAATATTATGTTAGGTGTTCCATGCCAGTGGAGTTTCCTGTGTGTTTTTCCTTCACTCTTAGCATAGCAAAACAGCTGGTGACACTTCTACGTGTCAGAGATTTGTGTAAATGCTTTCTTTTAAAAAACTAATACAGAATATTATGTTCAAGGAACATTTTTTCTCTGCTGGTATTTCTGTTCAGTTTTGCACAGGATAAAATCTTGAACTGTGAATATTCTTTGAAAATTGCATAGTTTTCAAAAACTTCCTCATAATAGGAAGAAAATGTTGAAAGTTCCCATTGTTTCCTTCAAGAATGGAATTGGCAATTACTTTCTTGGTTGGAAGTGGTGATTCAGGGCCCTTCCAGACAGGCCCTATAGTCCAGGATCTGATCCCAGGTTTTCTGCATTAAACTGGATTATATGAGTCTCCACGGCCAAATAGTTTGGGATAAACAGAAAACCTGAGATCAGATCCTGGAATATAGGGCCTGTCTTGAAGGACCCTAAGATGCATCTGGTCTAGAGAAAAAAGAAAGAAGGCTTGGCCAAAAACAGGGAGATCTACAAAACATTCTCAAAATTTGCGGATGTAGGAACAAAGAACCCTCCATCCATAGGCAACCTTCTGTTTTCCTGCTGCTTTGTAATCCTGTGTTTCTGAACTTCTATATAAGTTTGATAGCTTATTTTTATGCAAATTCTGAACCAAGTTACCAATAATGTTTCTGTGCCCATTTCCTATCCAGAAGTTTGTAGTTTGTTTACAAACATAAAAAGAGCATCATAAACATAAACCATTCTCTTAATAAGCAGCTACAACATTGTTGTTAATGGCATTTGCCTGAGGGACATTACTACTTTGGTAGGTCTTTGCAAAACTTTACCATATACCTCAAATATGAAAATTTGCTGTCATGCCCACTTATACAATCAGCTGATGTACAAAGAGTTTAGACTTATTTCCAATCTGTTTCTGGTCTGATCTAATAACACAACCATCCAGGTGACAGCGAAATAACCACCACAGTCTCAGATTTTACTTTGGCACCTTAGAAAAGGGAATGGGGATATTGCTGATCTGGTCAGTCCACCACAAGGGAAAAAAGCAGCATTCATAAGAGAAAGAATTCTCTTCTTGAAATAGAAAGGTATGTTTAAAAAAAAGTCCTAGACTATTATGAAGAATGATTGTAAGTGCTCTCATTTTATTCCACTGCACAAGCATTTCACCTAGTATAAGAATTAGATGAGCACTGGTAGTAGCTTTCATTATTCTCAGCTGTACTATTATTTTCTCTTTTTTCAATGCCAACAATAGTTAAATACACAGAGCACAGGAGCATGCATTCCACTTTTCCCAGAGTCTCCACCTTTTAGAAGGAAAGAGTCATACATTGGATTCCTCTCACACATTGTTCAAATACAAGCATAATGACACATCTCAGTGATTTTAATTCAGATGGTTTGTGAAGCATAACACTCTCTTGTGCCACATAAAGGATTTACATAAAAATGAAACCAAACAGCAAAAACCTTCACTTCTATTAGCTTGTTAGTTATTTCCCTGCTGGGAAATTGCACAGTAGACTTGACTAATTCTTCTGTTTTACCTGTAAACAAGGGAAGCAAAAATACTTCAGGTATGAGTGCTTTTAAAAAAACAATGATATCCTGTTCCCACCAGAAGAAACAAATGAGAACCAGGTATTTTGTGACTTAGGTTCAAATCTATTTAATTATTTACAATTAAATGGTCTGCCAACACAGCATTAATAGATTATGGTCTGCAAACTAGTGCAGCAATATTCTTAGTAGACCCAGTGAGTAGGGAAAAGCTCGACAGAGAAAATAAGAATGACAGCAATGTATAATTAAGACTAGGGGAATGGTGTACCAGAGATTTGATCTTCCCCCATTCACCCTCAAAGTCCTGTGCTATCCAGATTAGTGTCCCACATCACTTTATTAGTTATGTGAAGTCTAAGTTTGTAGTGTTGTTTTTAAAAGTGTAATCTCTATATGCAAAGAAAAAAGCAGGTAAAAATTATTCCTGCCTTGATCATCACTGATCAGTTCACGTATGTACTGAGCCAAAGAGACTGGTGGATACCAGTCAATTTGAAAAGGAAGAATCTACAAAAATATTCAAAAGTAATTTTAAAAATGTGTTTTTCAAGTGTTGACAAACTACAATGAAAACAATTATGGAGAAAAAGAATATTGGCAATATAGACTTGTACTATGGAAAAATATGCATGTGGTTGTTTTGTACAGGAAATAACATTTTCTGTGCAGAAGATAACATTTCTGTGCAGCAAGAATAAAACTGCTAAAATTACTCATTGCTTCCTTCAACAAGAAAATTAGCAAAGAATTGCATCCACAAAAGATGAGATGCAGTGAGTGTTTATAAGTGAGAACCCAGTGCTCACTGCATAATAATATATATGCAACACAAAACAATGTGAGTTCCTAACCTTCTGACTATGTACAAAACAACTCTCTAACAGCTAGTTTTTCAACAAAGCACCAAACTATGGAGAATCCCAAGAATCAATAATGTAGTATGTGCTGTTTTTCATGGGGGAAATATACAGAGAATCTATTAATCCTGTAATAGATGTCACCTCTGCTTCCCATTGGAATTTTGTTTCATTTTGCAGTGAAAGCAGAGCAGCACCTTGTAGGCAGAATATTTTATGCTTTTAACAATCTGTGCAGAGTTTGGACGCAGGCAGGGGCACACTACTCAATGTTGTGTATTAATCAGGCCAGAGAAGAAATTCTGCATGTATCTTTAATACTGTTTGAACTTTGCAGGTACATAATATTTGTGAGAAGCTTAATCTTTTCTACTTTGGGAATGAACAGAATATGAATTGTGTTCTGAAACTGCTTTATCAGACACTTGGTGGTTGAAAGAGGACATATGGAGGGGAAAGTGATCTACTTTGAAGAACACAGGACTTTTGAAGTTGGGGGAAAATGACCTAGAAATAGTGAGGTGGGAAAAGGTTGAGAGAAAAAAGAATGACAGAGAAAATCAAGGTGGGAGAGAGATTGAATTATACTGAAAAGAAAGTGCTCTCAAAAGAGACTTTATCTCAAATGTAGGTTTCTGATAAAAGTGTTTGAGCTCTCCCAGGAGACAAATTGTGAAGTCCCTAAGGCAGGAGTGGAAAACTGCGGAAGATACACAGCTCCTGGAACCCATTTTTGCAGCCTATCAATTTTCCTGCCAATCCTAAAGGCCCCATACACCTCATATATATAACAGGAAGGAAGTACTGCTAGCTTAGAGTTGCCAGAATGAAACTGGAGATGGTTCTTGTGTCTTCTCTTGTTGTGTAAAAGCAGAAATATCAAAAGTGTTCCCTTTTACCTGGCTATGTTAGAAGTAATACCTGATGAAATTCTGCCTTGTACAGAAACAAAGGCCCTGTCCAGTTCTTATTTTGGCAACTCTACACTTCTAGGCACTATTTGCAAATAGTAAGGAGAAGAACGGTATATAAATTAAATAAATTAATTAATAAAAACAAGGTATTTTGAGATGTAGCAACAGGGTGGACCCTGACTGGTCAGCAAGTGGAAAACTGGCCCCATAGAACCTGGGTAACTGTGCACCCTATTCTATGGGACATCATTTTACTTATAGTGCTAGTAGTTCTCTTGAACAGGTAGTCCTCTCAGCATTTTATGTTAACCTCATGGTATACATTCCTGGAAACAAATGTCAGCCAGGCAGGATTTTTTTTAAAAAAAAACTACTCAAGGAACTGGCCCCTATTCCCAAAATAGGTGCAACTGCATTGTTAGCTCCTTTAAAGTATTTGTAATAAAATCTCACTGAGAAAAATTCATCAGCCACCATTACATTTGCTGTAAATATATATAGAGATAATATGTTAATGAGTTGCTGGAAAGTTTCAAGTTTAAGAGGAAATCTCAGTAATGTTGCTTTCACTTTGAATCATAGAACTTTGTGACATGCTACTATCTCTTCATTTTCAGACAAGTTATGAGGCATGTTAGCACTATTTAAATATGTTCAAAACTTCTTTGGGCACACGGAATTAGTGGCATGTTTCTTGGGCTTTCTGTCTAATTTGCAGCCATTTCTGCTACATTTATACAGTACCATAATCTGATATTGCAAAAAGAATTCTAAATACTAGAAGTTATTTCTCAATTTGTTGCCGCAGACATATATGATCCACAGAATATTGCCATGTTACTGTCAATTTAAAACTGTATTCATAGTTAAACATATTCACTACAAATCCCAAGATGCTAAAACGTTAAGTCACAGCAGTTAAAGCAGTGAAAAACTAATATAATTTTCCAATATGGCTGCACCCTCTATTGAAATTCCAACTGAGGTAGTCAACTAGAATGTATTGTGCCACAAAAAGCTACCTTACACACAAACTTCCAGTAACCAAAGTGCTGTACTACAGTAAAACAATTGGTGGTTATGTGCTAATCCTGAATATGTGCTTCCCCAAGTTTTCGAGTATAATTGATTTTTTTTCCCAAGCACACTGCTGTCCTGTGGGCAAATGTTAACGTTTCAACCTCTCTGGTGTAGTTATTCATTACAATTAACCCCAGTACTTCTAGATAGGGAATATAACCCACCCACTGCTCTTGTATGCATTCTCCCAGGTTCTGAAGACTTTATAAATCCTGCAGCTAGGAAATGTTAACTTTCCAGCCTCCCTATCTCCACTTCTGCTGTGAAGAAATGGAGAGACACCATAAGCTTCAGGCAAAATTGTTTTGGATGCTAGAACAGGAAGCTTCTGTTCTGAAATTCTCCACAGGGTGGACAAGAGAACTCACATAACCAAAAAACAATAAATCAATAAGCTTTTAAAGCTAGTTTTAAATGGAAACTATTAACGACTGAAGAAACCATATAGGTGGGAGTGATGAAAAAAGCAGAGAGTGAAGAATTAACCGGGGGATGAGGAAAATACTCATGTGTGCATAAATATACCAGAACAAATAACAAGTATCTGACCTTAATTCCAGCAAAACATCAAATAGCAGGAATAAAATAGGCTTGCAAAATAGAGAGAGAAAGTTTGCATAAAATATGAGGAAAAACTAGGCCACAAAAATGTAATTTTAAAAGGCTATGAATGTTATCTGCATTATATGCATATATTCTGTTTATTTTCATACAAACACTCCTATTTGCTTTATGAAATTGGGGGGGATTCTCCTTGTGTTGTCATGGTTACCACTCCACAGATATAACAGAACGGTAACAGCGTTCACTATTTTATATCTTACAACAATTGAGGTGCATGCTATAGACAATTTATAAATGTTTTCTTCAAATGCAGTTTAGCCTGTGCTCCCCCTCTACACCCCCATACAATGGACCTATAGGATTTGTACTGATGTTACTTGGTTGAATTCTTGAAATACTTGTTTTTTCCAAAATACACTGACTATTTGGGTAAAGGCTGTTTATTTGCTTCTTTCTTTCCTATTGTTGAGGAAAAGATGTAGAGAGAAAACTTGCTTGCTGATTTTTTTTTTTTAAAAAAAATACTGAACATATCAGGGTCCATTCCAAAAGTTTACACTATTTTTCTATTTATGTCAAGACTTCTCAGGGATATCACATTTTAACACACTTGTTCGGTGCACAAACACGAGTGATAGAACATGAATTATCTTTCTTATTCAGCTTTCAAACACACCTACGAACATTTCAGACTCATAAGGTTTCTCCTAAGCTCTATGTAAGAACACATCTACACCAGGAAAGTTACCTGGTGTAAATTTGCCCTCAGACCAGCCCCACATCTAATACTAATATGCCAAATCTAGGGCCATTATTCAGGTCACCCAGGACCATATCCCATCCACTGGACCATCACCTCCATGTTGCTGTCATTACCATGGAACTCCACCTGAGATCTTGGTCATTGCCCCACCCGCGGACGAGCAAAGATTAAGTTGTGTGTGGAGCTAGCTGATCTGCTGGCTGATCTTCCATGTGAGAGGTCAGAGCAGCAAGTTTGGATGAGTCTACTCCATACCCCTCTTTCAGTTTTGCCTTGTGCTGGCATTGAGGAAGCACCTGGAGATCTGCCCTCTATCTTCTCGTGTACAGGAGGCTCCTGGAGACTCCTGGAGACCGAGCACCCTCCAGGCTTGTTGGTGGGCAGGGAGGGTGAAGCATGCTTGGCAATGGCATTTGAGCCACTTGTTTTCACCTCTCTGGCTGCCTCCCTGCTGGGAGCACTGGCTATTTAAATATTTATTTACTGTATTTATACCCCACCCTTCTCACCCCCAAAGGGGGACTCAGGGAAGCTTACAAACTATGGCAATTATTCAATGCCAGATTCAGATAATAACAATATCAATAAAACATAATTTTATAAAAACTGTAAAAAAAGAAAAGAAAAGAAAAGAACATACCTACCAATCAGCTCTTTGTGGGGCTTCTTTGGCTCGTGGGGTCTTTGCAGGTTGCTTTCTGATCTTCAGTTGGCCTCACCAGGAGTGCTTCATGCATCCCTGTGTCTCTGAGCATTGCACTTAGGACTACCCCCCCCCCCTTGCAGAGGCCCCATTGCCTTCCTAGCTGTGCCCTTGGCCTTTGCCTCCTGAGAGGGGCCTTTTGGTGCTACTTCATTGGCAGTGGTGGCCATTCTAGTGGCCTCCTCACCTCTTGCCCCTTGCAGAGGCCTCTTTGGTGTGCATGTGTCCTTCTTTACTCACCTCTTTGGAGCGGCCTTTCAGTGTTGCTCCTGTGGTGACAGCTCTTGCCCCTTGGAGGGGCTTCTTCATGCACCTCTTAAATTCACCTTCCTGGAGGGCCTTTATGTGTGCCCTCTGTAGTAGAACCAGCAACTACCTTGGCCTTTCACCCCCTCGGAGGGGCCTTTTCCACACGTTCACATCCTTCTCTATTTGCCCCTCTGCACTCTGCCCCCCATGGAGGAGACTTTTCAGCAGAAGTGCCAACTGCTTCTTGGGGGAGGGCCTCTTGGGGGGGGGGTGTTAACTGAATGGACTGGGTCCTTTTGCTGTTATAACTGCAGCCTGTCAATTGAGCTCCTAATAGAGCTCCATTGGCTTGCCTCATCTTCTGGTCATCATTCATAGAACCTTTTGTGCTTTTATTTTTTCTACTGTTTCAGCCCCACTAACATTGATTGAGTTGAATGACATGGCCAGCAGGAATTCTCCCTGGTGGCCATGTTGTTTTTAATACTTTGCTTGGCCGGTGGCCATTTTAATTTTGGGTCTAACCTCATGGCCAACAGGGATCCTATTTGGTAGTAGAGTGCCCATTTTGTGATATGACATGATAGACTCCTCTCATTGACATACTGCTTCCTCGCACTTTATTTTCCTTCTTACCCATCTACCCCCAACTGTCTCAGGCAACTCTTTGATACTTGTCCAGGCATTTTATTATGGTCTTGAAACTATGCACTTTTTGACTCCCCCCCCCCCCCCCCCCCCGTTTTATACATTGGTGGTGATGGTTTTTTTTATTACCTTATGTATTTTGTGTTTTAATTTGTTCATTTTATTTTATTGTTATGTTGATACTTTTTTTTAGTTATTTATACTGGTTTTAACTTGTCACATTTTGTTTCTGTTTTGGGCTTGGCCCCATGTTAGCCGCCCCAAGTCCCTTTGGGGAGATGGAGGCGGGACAGAAAAATAAAAAATTATTATTATTATCTTTTTTGAATCCTGGCCTTCTTTTGGTGGCCATTTTGTTCCACTAATCTTAGCCGATCTGGCAGACAGTGCCATGAGCACATAGACCACCACCTAGGGCTTGACTTTTTATCTCTTTTTTTCCTAGTGTACTATGGCTTCCAGATAAGGTTAGGGAGGACCAAAAGGTAAAGGGGCTGCCAGAAGGTTTCTGCCCAAACAGCCTCTTCCACAAGATACCACAACTGAGGAGGACATGGCTACCAGTGAGAGGGCTCTTACATTGCCACATGTGTGGGAATTTGAAAGGAGGTCTGGCATCCCTCCTCAGGCTTTTTGCCAGGCATACATTCAGCAGTGGCAGAGGCATTTAACAGAATGGTTTTGTCTCACTTAGGGCCCCTAGTTGATTGCTAGAAACAGCATCAGTTACTATCATTGTGATTTCCAGTGGAGGATGTGCTGGATTATGCATCAGGTGTCATGGTTCCATCAGCATTGGGTGTCTGTACCCAGCCTGAGCAGGCGTTGCCTTCATTGTCTAGTATGGGCATTACTCCTCAACCCATGGAATAGGCAATGTTATCAACAGCTATGGAACCCCAGGACCACTGGGGTTGCCAGAGCTAGTGGGAGATTTTCTAGTCCAGCAGGAGGCCACCTCGGGGCTGCAACAGTTTCTGAACTACAGAAGGCTCCTGTGCTTCAGCAGGTAAGCACCTTCTGAGGAGCAGGGGTGCCCTGTGGGCCACTACTGCAGTGGGAGCGATTGCTAGGCAGCAGGAGGCACCACTAGTTCAGCAGGTGGCGACAGAGGCTGGTAGTGAGTGTGGGTGCAGTCACACTTTCTCGGCCTCAGTCCTCTATGAAGCAAGCAATATTAAGATATCTATTGCCCTCCCAGTATCGGGTGACCCCAGGAGCTGTGGCAGGGGCTTGACCTTGGGTGACCCCAGGAGCTGTGGCAGGGGCTTGGCCTTGGGGTGCTTGCAGTTCCTGCTGTAGTATCACTGATGCCTCAGGCTCCTGCTTATTCTCAAATGGCAGCTATGGTGCCTCAGGCTCCTGCCTTCTCCTCTACAGTTTGATCATCACTTCCTCAGGCTCTTTCCTATTTTCAGGTGACATTGACGGTGCCTCAGGCTCCTGCCATTTCTAATACTTTGGCCACAGTACTATCTCCAGTGCTTCAAGCACATACCTATTCTCAAGTGGCACCAACGGTGCCTCAGGTGCCTGCCTTTTCTGGAGCAGTCACCCCTGCAGGAGTATCTCCACTAACTCAGGTGGCACCAGCAGTGCATCAGATGCCTGCCATTTCAGTCTCAATTAGCAGCAGCATTAGCACCCAAGGTTTCTACCTATTCTCAGATGGCATCACCAGTTCCTCAGGTACCCCCCTTTTTCTGGCACAATGGCCTCTAGAGTAGTACTATCTATCCAGACTGATATCTATTTCCAGATGGCATCAAGGCTCCTCCTTATTATAGGCGTTACGCCCTCAATTCTTGCAGCAATAGGCACACAACTGAGCACAGTGGCATGCTCTGGGACACTTTCTGTCAGAAATGCTCTGGCAGTCTCAACACCAACAGCTTCATTAGGTGATATCATCACACACACTGGACCATCGGGAGGTACACAGCCAGGACAATTAGTTGATGGACAGGGTTTGGTGGGACAACAGCCCACCTCGCAACTCTGCCCATCTCATGCTAGGGCACAGGGCACACAGTGGCCATTTGTTGTCAAAGACTATTTTTTCCCTAACAACACCAGCTTTAAACGGGGGGGGGGGGGGACACAAAATAAATGCTGCTGGGAATTTGGGATTCAAGGTATAATAATAAAATCATAGAATCATAGAGTTGGAAGAGACCTTGTGGGTCATCCAGTCCAACCCTCTGTCGAGAAGCAGGAAATTGCATTCAAAGCACCCCTGACAGATGGCCATTCAGCCTCTGCTTAATAGCCTCCAAAGAAGGAACCTCCGCCACACTCCGGGGCAGAGAGTTCCACTGCCGAACAACTCTCACAGTGAGGAAGTTCTTCCTAATGTTCTGGTGGAATCTCCTTTCCTGTAGTTTGAAGCCATTGTTATTTTATTTATTTATTTATTTATTTATTTATTTATTTATTTATTTATTTTATATACCTCTCTTCTTCCCCAGGGGGACCCTAGTCTCCAGGGCAGCAGAAAGCAAGCTTGCTCCCTTTTCCCTATCCCTCACATATTTATACATGGCTATCATGTCCCCTCTCAGCCTTCTCCTCTGCAGGCTAAACATGCCCATTTCTTTCAGCAGCTCCTCATAGGGCTTGTTCTCCAGACCCTTGATCATTTTAGTCACCCTCCTCTGGATACCTTCCAGCTTGTCAACATCTCCTTTTAATTGCGGTGCCCAGAACTGGACACAGTATTCCAGGTGTGGTCTGACCAAGGTGGAATAGAGGGGTAGCATTACTTCCCTGGATCTAGACACTATACTCCTATTGATGCAGGCCAAAATTGGAAAATATGATGGGCTGGTTGGCTGAATACCCAAATTGTATTGCTGCCAGTTATTTGTTATTGTGTTTTTCTGAGAGTTTTCAAATTCCATTTCATGGGGAAAGACAGCCTTTTGGGTCAAGTGATCTCTTGTCTATTGTTGGAATGGAAGATACAGTCCACCACAAGATAGAAAAAGAGGTTCGGGAAAGATATGTAATGGGTCCCTTTGAGACCCCCTATTCCGAATTTGAGGGTCTCACCATTGGGGATTGTCCCAAAGAAGGCCCCTGGAGAGTTTCACCTCATACATCACCTCTTATTTCCTAAAAGTCTATGAATGATGCCATCCCTGCCGAATTATGCTCAGTGTGGTACACATCATTCAATGATGCTGTCATGAGACTTAGAAGGCAGGATTCCAGGGCAGAGCTAGAAAAAGGAGACATTAAGTCAGCTTTCCGCCTGCTCTCAGTTCACCCTCAGGATTTTGAATTATTGGGGTTCTGTTTCGAAAGGGCATATTATATAGATAGAGCCCTGCCCATGGCCTGTTCCATGTCCTATAATACCTTTGAGTGATTCAGTTCATTTTTGGGGTGGGTTATCGGAAAGAAATCTGGCCTGTCAGGTGTGGCACACTACCTACATGACTTCTTGTTCATTGTCAAAGCAGGTACAGGACAGTGTGGATACCTAATGCAATGATTTCATCAATTGGCCTATCTGTTTGGAGTATCTCTGGAACATAAGAAGATTGAGGGGCTAGCAATGATACTCACTTTTTGGAGGATTGAAATTTCTACAGTGGCACACAGCTGTCAACTGCCAATGGATAAGTTAGAAAACCTGAAGGGTAAGTTAAATAGTTTTTTAGGTCACTATAAAGTGACTCTGAAAGAATTTCAAGAGCTTATAGGGCATATTAATTTCACCTGTCAAGTAGTTGCTCCAGATAGGGCTCTTTGAGTCATTTATGTGATGCTACTTGTGGCATCACCAAGCTCCACTACCGAATAGCTATATCTCGAGGCATCAGGGATGATCTGATTACCTGGGCAGAGTTCTTGAACTCTTTCAATGGTGTCTCATTCTGGAGACATTACTTGCATTAGGTATCCACACTGTCCTGTACCTGCTTTGACAATGAACAAGAAGTCATGTAGGTAGTGTGCCACACCTGACAGGCCAGATTTCTTTCCGATAACCCACCCCAAAAATGAACTGAATCACTCAAAGGTATTTTCTGAGGAAAATGCATTTGGTTTGGGCATTTGTTTTGAAGTGCCTCTGACACAATGTTGTGTTTTTTGCCCCTCACATTGTGGGAGTATAGCCAATGCTCTCTCCTGCCAATAAATGGATCACTTTAGGCAGCTCACTCCATGAGCATCAGTGTCCCCTACAGTGATACTTTACAGCCTATGGAATCTTGGCAGGGTGAGGTTAATCGGGCCATTGAAATCACTCTAGCTAACAGCACTAGAGCGGGTTACTGTAAGTCTGCAGAAGAATTTGAGTCCTTCAGGTCTACACATAGCCTATGCAATCTTTGGCCTATTCCATAGTTCACATCCTATATTTTCTTGCACAACAAGGGTTTGGCCACAGCCATAATTAGGAATAAATGGTCAGCCTCGCCATTTGCCTTCCAAGCACAAGGGTATCCAAACCCAACCAAGGGTTTCAGGGTTCGTAAGATGTTTGAAGGGTGGTCCCAGGAGTGTGGCACAGGAAAAAAAAAATACTCTGGCACCACTGGGACCAGCCACCTTGAAGGGTTTGGCAAATGTTTGGCCTGGGACTTGTCATTCTTACTTTGAGGCCCTGCTCTTCCATGCTACAGCTCTGACTGTTTTCTTTGTGGTCCTGTGGGTAAGCAAATTAGTTGTAAGATTGTGCAGAGATGGCTCGGGCAGGGCACTGATGATGCAGAACTTAGAGTTATGGCCAGTGCAAGTGATCTTGCATATTCACTATTCCAAAATGGATAAAAAAGGTAAAGGAACTAAAGTGCAGTTACTTACATGTGTGGAAGAGCTCTTGTGCACAGGAAGAGCCCTGCATTGATACGTGGAGGTAAAGGGAAGAGATCTTAGTGGACTCTGATGGGGAGACCTTCTACCAATTTTATTCAGGGAGAGGTGGGGGCCTCCTCACAATATGTTAATTGTACATTTGAGGGGGCAATGATTTGGATCTATTAAAGGCAAAGACACTAATTCTTCAAGCCCAAAAAGATTTCAACCTCATCAGGCAACGTTGGCCTAGAGTTCTGATCGCCTGGTCCTCACTGTTGCCATGAATGCTAAGGGATTGCAAGGAATTTGATTTGGCCAGAAGGAAGGTCAATCGGGAAATGAGAAATGCCATGGGGCAGAACGGAGACTGGTCAGTCCCGCACAGAGAAATTGTATTCAAATGGCCAGAGTTGTTCAGGGCTGATGAAGTTCACCTCTCAGACAAGAGGAATGTTTTGTTTGTGAGCAATTTGAAAGAGGGAATAAAGAACATGCTGGACAGCCTAGTGGGAAAAAGGGACTAGGCAGATTCCTGCCCCTTTCAGTGGCATGTTAAATAGTAACTAGTTATGGTAGGTATTGTGACATCCCATCCCTTAGGGGATGAAGGGTGGACTCCCACAAACATCCCCATAAGTTTCCATAAAATGGGAACTACCCTTGGGACTGGATTGAGGGTTCTCACTCTTAAACTCTGTGCTTTGGGAGAGAGCACCCTCAGGATGGCCTTCCAACTATGATCAGCTGAGAGGTGTAGCCAAAGAATTTTAGTTAGCCTCTGGGATCCTTGGTGCACACATGTGCTTGCAGGTGGTCAGAGGGAGTGACACCTAGCCCAGGGACAATGCTCATTAGGTGGCCACAAACCCATGAGTTACTTTTTGCATTTTACAGATTTTCCCTCTACAGGTTATTAGGAGTTCTTTCAACAAATAGGTCTGAAAATGGCCCTTTAGATCAATTTTCTTGTGTCTAGTTCAAATGATCATGTCCGTGTTTCCATCAAGAAGAATGTGGTGTTTGCAAACATGAACTTGGATGGAGTTCCATGGCTGGCTATGGACTACAGAGGCAGCAACATAGACAAGTTCCATATTTTTCCCCTGCACTGTTGGGTGCAATTTTGTATTTTGTTTAAAATCTTTTAATCTGAGCTTTTAACATATTTTAAACTGTATATATCCTTAATTGTAATCTCAGTATTTTGTTAGCTGTCTTGAATCCCAGTCTGGGGAAAAGATAAGTCACAAATAAAAGGATAGATAGAAAACAAGCAAATGCATTCTTACAAAGACCCAACATCTCAGCCCTGTTGAAGGATCCTCTTTTCTTTGCACAATCAGGGTTTTGGGGTTTGGACTCAGAACATTAAGGTGTGTGTCTTTAAATTATTTAGGGACACAACTTTATTCGGCTGGGAAAATAAACAAGATCTGTATCATCTTAAGTCTTTGAATAATACTGTACATTCAGTAAGTGAAGGTATGTCTGGCTGTGTCTTCATTTGGAGGTTTTATCTTCCAAAAGGATTGGTGGAAGGAAAGGATCCAGGAAACTGCTTACAAATAATTTTGACAACAATACTATAAAATGCTCTGGAACAAACATTAAACAGACAAAGGTTTTTGGCAAGGTCACCTACCATATTTCTGCAGATCATGTAAAATGTGAACTGGCAATGCTATGGTTTTGTTGATTTGAGACTGATTCACAAAATGTAATCACTGGTTCTTTGAAATTCTGAACAGGAGGGAAATGGAAAGCAATAGAGTTTTGTCCTAAGCTTGACATTGTTCAACTTATTTTACAAAAAAAGACTAGAGTGGATGTTCATCAATTCTGAAATTACACCAAAATTGATATAGTCAATACCTCAAATGATGGACTTCATGATGACCTTTACAGAACAGAAAACTGGGCCAAAAGCAAATAAAATGAATGTCAGCAGATATAAGTGTAAATTCAACATTTAGGAAGGAAAAAGTATATCTTTTGAAGACATATGAGAGGGGGAATAGGAGGTAGACATGAATCAATAGTGTGATGTAGTGACTTTGGCCAGATCTCACCTAGAACACCATTCCCAATTCTACATATCACAATTTTAAAAATATATAATCAGGTTTGAATGTGTATGGACAAGAGAAACAAAGAGGGCAAACTGTCTAGAAGTTTTCAATGAAGCTGAGACAATATCGTGAGTCCAAGTTCCACTTGTAAGTTTTCATGGCTGAACAGGAATTCAATGGCTCTTAAAAAAAAAGCTAAAATATATTAAACATTTTTACAAGTCAAACAGCCTGAAAGTTTAAAACAGAATAAACATTCATAGGGACTTTCAGAGTAGTTGAATAGTGGTGCAAGCTAC
Source organism: Anolis carolinensis (assembly GCF_035594765.1). NCBI lineage: Eukaryota > Metazoa > Chordata > Lepidosauria > Squamata > Anolidae > Anolis > Anolis carolinensis. The sequence goes on from NC_085843.1 coordinate 93,490,438, forward strand.
TTCAGGGAATGGTGACTTATCTTTCAATAAAGGCCTTTAAACAGAGAATACATCTGACAAAGATGCTTTAACCATACATCTACACTGTCAAAGGTCTGGGCTAGATGAACCATTGCTTTCATTTCACTTCTATAAATTCTGATAAATAGCACATGGACAAGTTATTAACATGAAGGTTGTTATGTCAATCTTCCTTGCAGACATATTGGTTTCTTCATTGAAGGTAGAAGAATATCCTAGACATTAGGAGTATGGACTCACTGACACAAATACTGGCACAGAATAGACCACAAGGACAAATGATGGACTGGAACAGACTGAGACTTTTTTTGAAGAATGAGAAAATAGTACTTTATTGAAAATGGACTCAAAACAACCCACGGACTAATAGGTTAAAAAAAAAAGACCAATGTTGAAAAGGGAAAGACACCAAGAAATTTCGACCTGCAACTCAGAAAATCTGGAAGTAAAAATATAATTTTCTCTTTTGTTTCTTTTTCTTTTTGTTTTTTTTCCTCCTTTCTCTTTTTTTCTTTCCCCTCTTGGATACTTTCTTAACCATCTTCTTTCTATCCCTTTCCTATCAATACAATTGTTCCACCACTTTTATTGTAATTCTAAAACTAAAAATAAAAGGGAGAAAAGAAGGTAGAAAAATATATCTCTTTTATATAAACATAGCATGAGGACACAAGTAATTTCCCTGGTTCTCATGTGAAAAATACAATTTAAATTTTCCCTATATAATTTGTATAAATCAACTCTACTTGTGTGGTCGAACCAGGCCGGCCATCTGCATTCAGTCTAATTTGACCTGCAGCAGAGAGTTCCACCGATCGGAAGGAATCATGCTGGGACCAATCAGGCCATGTGTGTGTGTGTAGTCTCCCCCCATCCCAGCGGCCAAGGGGGGGGCAAGCTATTGCCAGAAGCTGGCAAGCACCCCAATAGAACAGGCTCAAAGAGATGGGAGAACTGCGCCTACAGCCTGCCAAGCCAATCCCAAAAGTCCACTCAGGGGATCTCTACGCGCCTCAGGCTGACTGCCCCAGTCTTCACCAACCCCTCCACTCCACCATCTACACCTTTCAAAAAGAAAAGAAACGCCGCCCGAGATGTCGAGAACCCATCCCAACACTTCTCTCTTGATTCCCACCCTTTGGCATGTCAAGAAACCCTTTTTTTCTAACTTCTGCGACTTTGACAGTTCTTGACAGCTGTCAAGTGTCAATCAGAGCTGTCAGATGTCAAAGAGCTGATTCTTGACAGCCCGTGCCTCGGCCTTCATCTACTTTCGGTTTCCACTGAACCTGACATCCAGCGGTGGCTGCCCGGTGGGAGCGATTCCACTTCAGCACCCTGGACAGAAACGTAAGCCGTTCCATAGTATACTCCTCTGGCGGGAACTGTCCTTTCAGCACCATTTTCTCTCCCCTTCACCAGTATGCTGTTGCCTGTCTTTTCCCTATACTTCTGGGCAAAGGAAACAGTGGGGGCCCTTTTCTGGATGATTGGCTTTCAGCTTCATAACCGATTGGCTTCCTTCCCTGGCTTGGGTGAGGGAGGGATTCATAGTTTTCATAGGGATCATCCTTCTTATCCTAAGCTGCTGCTGGTCACATGTCCCCTCCTTGATGAGGGCTTGCCAAAAGCCAAACCGTTCAAATTCGTCTATGCAGATTGCCATGCAACCTTTGGTTGGTTACAACATCTTGGCAGAAACTGTAGGCAGGCTCTTTTTGGAGCCCGCCAGGCTTCCAAGTGGGGAAATATGGTCGAACCAGGCTGGCCATCTGCATTCAGTCTAATTTGACCTGCAGCAGAGAGTTCCACCAGTCGGAAGGAACCATGCTGGGACCAATCAGGCCATGTGTGTGTGTTCCAGCAGTAGCTTAAGATATATCTTTTGCCTCTTCCCTATCCCCTTCTCACCTCTAGCTATGTAACAAATCCCTAATAAAAAGTGTCTTTTCACTCCAACTTCTTCCCAAGTGGTTATTTTGTATCCTTTCCTTGACTATATCATGAATTTCCCTCCGATCTTAGGACCTCTGCCGTTTTCTCCCTCGCTCTGAGCCAGGCAAACCACCGAAGAAAGGTTTCTCCCTTCTAGACCGTGGACTAACTCCCCCAGGCTCTATTTCCAGTCATATCTCTCTCATTTCTACCCCAAGCATGACCATCTTCCTAACCAATAACTTTAAAGGCCTCCCCGCCACAAGGAGACCACCGGTTCTCAAATTGATAAAGTTTTAAGGAGCAAATCAGCTGATTGTCAAAGCTGTCAAAATGGAGCTTCTCGTGCTACGGCACAGATTTCCCTGTGGGATCAGGTCATCTGAGGTTCGGACTGTGTGCTGGGCGCGGAGGGGGTCACCCAGGATTCTCTGCTTGCCATCTACGAACTGCCCTCACCATTGGAGTGACTTCTCGCTGACCTTTGGCCAAGAATGGCCATCTCACCTGCACTGCCATGGATTCTTTCCCCCTTTTCTAAACTTTTATTACTTTCTGAACCCTCAGCATTAAATCTTGGGCTCTGGGATGGGTGGTACAAGATGAGTTATGTTTCCACATGTGTCCCATGTACCTCGCATGTTCCCTTCTTCCTTTATTACCATGAAATATATATGATATTAGGAAATATTAAAGGGTGACCGAAATCTGACCTGGAAACCAGTATGGACAGACCCTTGCAACACAAACTGGAGGAGATTGCTCCTCACCCCAGGAGACAACCAGATACCATCTTGCATGGACAATAGATTTGGCCTCTCCTATTCTTAACTTTGGAGCAGACCATTAAGCAAGGAATTGGTCGCTTGGTTGACATTTCATTCACACCTGGAGCAGGAAAGCCCGGATTATCCTGAGTGACAGCTCTCCCTTTGTCAATGGACTGGACTCATTCACAAAACTAATGTTTGCACAGCTGACTCACCGGGTCTGACAAGGTTTTTCGGACACATATGTATATTTGCACCATCGGAAGCTGCCTTGAGGGCTCAGCAGGGTCCTTGGCGCTTCCTTTTTGCATATCGGACCCTTTTTGCCCATTCATAATCCACTCAGCCATCCATTGTTCACAGATCACCCACCTCCTCGCCTCTGATTGGCAGAGATGCTGGACCGCAGGAAGTCATCTGATTGGGTGGGATTTTGCGCCACTCAGTCAAGAGCCAATCAGAGTGGAAGTGGCGGGGGGAGTTGGGGAGGGAAATTTGAATCTCTCTGCCTGTCTTTTTGCTTATAAAAATTGCTGCACTGTATTATTGAACATGTCATCTCAGCAAATGATTGCGTTTTGACATCTGTGTCAGCTGACTCAAATAAATATCAACTCGGTCATTTCTCTTCAAGACTTTTGGGTGAGATTATTGGGGGAATGGGGCAACTGATCTGAAGCACCTCCCGCTTGCCAGGATCTTCGAACCTGCAACCGGAAGGCATTGGATCTCCCTATTTCAGAGGAGAACCCCTACATTTTGGCTCGACAACACTTGGACCTACATTTTTACCAATAATATTCCCAGCTCCATATATAAAAATACTATATTAGACATGTTATGAGAAAACATGCACAGGCCAAAAAAAAACTAGTTAATTCGTTGCTGAAATCAATTACAAAGAAATTAAGGATGAAATTAACAATGAATTGGAATATTCTAAATCATTACATGTGAGGAAAACAAAAATAGATGTCCGCTAAATATAAAGAGATTGGTCAATCAATTGCAAATCCTTTTTTTCTTATTAAAATACATTCCTCTTGATTTGTATCTCTATATCAACTACAAAAATGTGTATTTCTTAAAAAAGAAAAACAATGGTATGAGTGAATGAATGAGAATTTATTTCTATCCTGTCCTATCTCACCAGTGGGCACTCAGGGCGGCTTATAACATATAGAGAGGCAAACATTCAATGTCATATAAAAATACAAAATAACATAAACTAATAGATAAAACCCAATTTACATTTACACAAGCCACAAAGACAATCAGACAATCAAACACAGACCAACAAATTCACATTATAACTATTTCATATTTAACAGATTTTAAAATTTAGAGCTTAAAAGATCAAATTAAAAGCATTTAAAAGCCAAATGGAGGCACTGAAGAATTCTGCGAGGTAAAACAAAATGTGTCAGGTCAATTGGCATCTTGCTGAAATTTGCTTCAAAATAAGAGGTTAACTGTGTATGCAATATTAACCATGCACATCATATTGACTGCTTACAGTTTAATAGACTAAATTCTGTAGCAATATGTATCTCCACACCAAATTCTGTGTACAAGTAAAATGTATATTCTCCAATATTCATGACTGCCTCTTGGCAAGGTTATGCTTGTACCAAAATTCCAAGTACATACATAAAAAACAGCCTCTAAGGAAAATATATTATTGGCTGAAGTTTAGTTCCAGGACCCTCAATGGATATCAAAACCAGTGGATGCTCAAGTCCCATGATATACAATAGTGTGATAAAATGATGTCACTTACGACCTCATCACATAGGACTAAAATCAGTGGCATTCACCAATCTAGCCCCAGTCACACATGGAGCCTGCTGAGTACTGGCTCTGTGGGTGAAGGGGGGGCAGAATTGGCATGTTGCCACCACCATGGCAACATGGGAGACTTTTTGTGTTGCCATTGACTTTAATGGGGGAAAGCCACATGCTCCACGTGCACACCACATTCCCCCCCCCCCCCCATGGGATCAGCAGCCAGAGGAGCCAGGCGATGCGGGGCATGGAGCAGCGGCATCCCCATGCCCTGTAGCAAAGCAAAGCGATGTGCGCCTTTTTTGACAGACATGTGATAAGGTGGTTAGCTAAAATGGCAAAGTCAAGGTTTACTTTTAGTATATATGTTTTAATACCTTCAAGCTTGAATTGTTGAATCTGTGAATACAGGGGCTCACCCTGACAAGCTCTGTAGGACTATAAGGGTACCATCCTTAAAATGACCAAAAATCAGATTTCCTTCAAGCAAGGAGGGAACAGTTGGGGGGAAGGAAGAACAATAAATGTCTGGAGGAACTTGCAGGGCTTTCTTCCATCTGCCATTCTGTATCTGTCTGCTAGTGGTAAGCATTTCCTTGCCACGTGTGCCTTTTGGAGCCAAGAGAAAAAGAAGATCTGCTTGTGACATTGAACATCTTCTTCACAATGCTGGACATTCTCTTTCAAAGAAGACTACTGAGCAATTTTCTCTTCCTTTTCTTAGGACAATGTATTCTTTCCAAGAAATGAAGCATTGATTTGAACACCCTCAATGATTATTTTAGTGTTGCTGCTGATGAAACAGGACTGATAAATTATTCTGAAATGGATGAAAACACAATACTGGATATGCTTAGCATGACACAGAACAGGGAACAAAAGCCTCCCTCCAGCTGAAAGCTCGTTGTCGTCATCTCACTTGTTCAGTCGTTTTCGACTCTTCGTGACCTCATGGACCAGTCCACGCCAGAGCTCCCTGTCGGCCATCACCACCCCTAGTTCCTTCAAGGTCAACCCAGTCACTTCAAGGATACCGTCCATCCAACTCACCCTTGGTTGTCCTCTCTTCCTTTTTCCTTCCATTTTCCCCAGCATCACTCTCTTCTCCAAGCTTTCCTGTCTCCTCATGATGTGGCCAAAATACTTCAACTTTGCCTCTAGTATCCTTCCCTCCAGTGAGCAGTCGGGCATTATTTCCTGGAGGATGGACTGGTTGGATCTTCTTGCAGTCCAAGGCACTCTCAGGATTTTCCTCCGGCAAAAATTTTAAGACAGCATAATTATGGTTTTTCTTTACTGTAACACATATCAAAACTTGCAAACACATTTTAGAATGCAGCTAGAGTCTAAGCTAAGAAAAAAAAGTGGGGAAAATAACCTGAGATATATAATATAATGTAAATGCAGCACAGTACCTATGCTACACGGTTAAACTAAGGTTGTAGATATACTGCAGATTTATACGTAGCAGTTTGACCCCATATTGACTGCCATAGCTCAATGCAATTGAATTCTGCAATGGAATTCAATGCAATGGAATTCTGGAATTCACAGTTTTCTAAGATATTTACCCTTCTGTGTTAGAGAGTTCTGGTGCCACAGCAAATGCCAAATTCCAGAATTCCAGAATTCTATAGAATTGAGCTAGGACAGTTAAAGTGTCAAACTACTATAATTCTGCAAAGTCAATGGTATGTTTGGGTATGTATTTTAAATTTGCCTGACAATCAATGAATCAATCAATCAATCAGACTTTATTCCTATCTCACCCCATCTCCCTTAGACTTAATAGCTTATCCAAGAATTTCATAGTGTTCTCTTAGGCAAAGAATACTCAGACATCAGTTTGCCAGTTTCTTCCTATGTAATATAGCCTATAATATCTGGTAGTCATTGGTGGTCTTTCATCCAAATAGTAATCCGAGCTCACTCTACTTAGCTAGCAAGATTAGGCAGGCTACTTTCAGGGTATTTGGTTTATAGAAGCCATCAAATATATACTATATTGTAGTCTATAGTATGAACAGGTGCAGTGTGGCCAAGGCTGCCTCTATACTGCAGAATTAATACAGTTTGACACTATGGCTCAATGACATGTAATCATGGAAACTGTAGTTGGCGAAACACCAGCACTCTTTGGCTAAATTAAAAGTTGTGTGCCAGTTGCTTCCGTACCTTGGGAAGTCAAACATTGCTATGGTGGTCTATGCTCTTGTTATATTTTATATAGACTACTGCAATGTGTTTTTATGTGGGGTTGCTTTGAAGATGGCCCATAAGCTTCAATTAGTCCAACAGGTGGCAGCCAGATTTCTAACTGGAGCGGCGTACAGGGAGCATAATAACCCTCTGTTACGTCAGCTCCACTAGCTGCCAATCTGCCACTGGGCCCAATTCAAGGTGCTGGTCTTGGCCTATAAAGCCATATACCATTCTGATTCAACTTACCTGTCAGGACACATCTCCCGCTATAAGCCTAAAGGAGCTTTAAGATTGACTGGGGAGGCCCTGCTCTCTGTCCCAACCTCTTCACAAGTGTGATTGGTTGGGACGAGAGACAGGGCCTATTCAGTGGTGGCCCCTCGGCTGTGAAACTCTCTGCCCCCCCAGTGACTTCTGGCAAGCCCCATCCCTCCTGGTTTTTAGCAAAAAAAAACAAAAAACCTGTGCAGCATTGAAATTTTGCAATTTGTAAGCTGCCTTGAGGGCCCACTGGGGTCAAGAAAAGCTGGTTAGAAATGAAGTAAATAAGTAAGTACCTTGTAAAACCACCTGTATTACATAGCACATTGAGCCATGGTATTTAAGGTGATATCAAGCTGCATTAATTCTACAATGTAGATGCACCCTTTGTCTATATCCTTTCCAGCAAAATGATTGAGAGCTATAATGTGCTCTAGAAGTATGTTTTTTAAACCATTTTGGGAAACCAACCTCATACTTGATCTGAGGGAAAAATCACATTGTAAAATAGTAAATAATTCATCAGACAGATGCAAAGTAGTCAGGATAGCATTGACCCAGCATTAATCTTTAAGTGGTAGTCCCTGTTGGGGATGTGGAATAGAAACATGGCTGAGGAAGAGGGAACTGAATTATTTGGCTTATTCTTTTATCATTCATCCATCTCACTTCTCCTGAGAGTAGCTCATGCTACTCTCTTTGGAAGCTTAGCTTTGGTTGTAGCTGGAGAAAAAAGACGGATCATGTTAGCATGAGTCTTGAGTGTATCTGGGGAGAGTAAAGGCAATCAGAGCATAGGGTTTCTGCCCAATGAATGATCTGATACTGCTCAGACTAATCCATTCATTTGCCAGCAATGTTTGTCTCTGTTCCAGGGGCAGCTGCAGGTTATGAACATAAAATTAGCTCTACCAAATCAGACCAAAGGTTCATCTAGTCCAGCATTTTGTTTGCATCAGTGGCCAGCCAGATGGCTCTGGAAAGCCTACAAGTGGAATGTGAAAGCAAACTGTTTTTGTTGTTTGTTCTTAGCATCTGGTAATCAAATTGCATCATCCCTGTTATGGCTAAAAGTTCTTGATATCCCTGTCCTTTGCATTGGTATTCTAGAAAGACAAGAAGGAGTTGATTAAATGTTTTTATGGAACTGTGGACTATTCTTTTCTGGTATTTTCTCTGTTCTACTATGCTACAATGAAAGTCACTAGAATCTACCTTTCTCCCAGATGATAATCTCTGTTAGAAACCCTCTAGAGCAGGGGTCCCCAAACTAAGGCCCGGGGGCCGGATGCGGCCCTCCAAGGTCATTTACCTGGCCCCCGCCCTCAGTTTTATAATATAATATTTTTATATCAGTTTTAATAATATATTGTATATACATATAATATTGATAATAATCTTATGTTATACAATATAATACTAATAGTAATACCATATAATAATATTAATTATATGCTATATATTACATATTATATAATAGTATTGTGGTATAGTTCAGTATAGTAATATATAATGCTAATATTGTGTTATGCTAATAATATAATATATTATATGTACATACAGCTGCTCTGAGTCCCCTTCGGGGTGAGAAGGGTGGGATATAAATGTAGTAAATAAATGCAGTAAATAAATAATTAATTTTAGACTTAGGCTCGGCCAAAGTCTGACATGACTTGAAGGCACACAACAACAACAACAATCCTAATTAACTTGACTATCTCATTGGCCAGTAGCAGGCCCACACTTTCTATTGAAATCCTAATAGGTTTATGTTGGTTAAAATTGTTTTCATTTTAAAATATTGTATTGTTCTTTCATTGTTGTTGTTGTTGTTGTTGCACTACAAATAAGACATGTGCAGTATGCATAGGAATTTGTTTGTATTTTTTTCTTCAAATGATAATTCGGCCCCTCAACAGTCTGAAGGATTGTGGACCGGCCCTCTGCTTAAAAAGTTTGGGGACCCCTGCTCTAGAGCATGATCCTGAAGCTGTATAGTACCAGTTGCCCCTGGGTAAAGATGAAAGTGGGGAAAATGGAGGTTATTGTGTTTGTATGTAATCACATGAGCCTGCTGTCCTGCTAGTTTAATTACAGAAACATACAAGTTTTCCATCAATCTTTACTAAACTTAGTGCTTTGGTGATCCATAGTTGTTCATTTTCCCCTGCAATATTACCATATCTCTTTCCTCTGGCTATTGTATGAGGTATCCTGCACATGCATGCCTTGTGATTTGTTTTTCAGTTTTCTTAGCCAGGTGGATGCTGCCAAAAAAAGTGGTGAGTAAGAACTCTTCCCACAGGGTAGGGCTGTCATCACTTCCTTGGAAAGTGAAGAAGTTATGAGCACTGTCCACTGATGACCCTTCTAGACAGGGCCCATATCCTGGGCCCTGACAGACTTTTGCCTGAGGCTCCTCCCTCACAGCTGTATAAAATCCACATTGAACTGGATTATATGGCAGTGTGGACTCATACAATCCAGTTGTATGAGTACAATAGTTTAAAGATATTGTGGATTATCTGTCTTGATATTCTGGATTATATGGCTGTGGAGAAGGGTCCTGGGGCATCCAAATGACGACTTAGGTAAAGGAGAAATAATTTGTGACAAAAACCCTGCTTTGTCGCAAATTATTTAAATATCAGATTAGTCCTGGGCCTTCCTGAAAGGCCCAGGTCTAAGGGGATATTGGGTCTGTGGAAACAAACTTCCAGGACTCTGTCCCCACAGTTCATAGAATCATAGAATCATAGAATAGTAGAGTTGGAAGAGACCTCATGGGCCATCCAGTCCAACCCCCTGCTAAGAAGCAGGAAATCGCATTCAAAGCACCCCTGACAGATGGCCATCCAGCCTCTGCTTAAAAGCCTCCAAAGAAGGAGCCTCCACCACGGCCCGGGGGAGAGAGTTCCACTGACGAACAGCTCTCACAGTGAGGAAGTTCTTCCTGATGTTCAGGTGGAATCTCCCTTCCTGTAGTTTGAAGCCATTGTTCCGTGTCCTAGTCTGCAGGGCAGCAGAAAACAAGCTTGCTCCCTCCTCCCTATGACTTCCCTTCACATATTTGTACATGGCTATCATGTCTCCTCTCAGCCTTCTCTTCTGCAGGCTAAACATGCCCAGCTCTTTAATCCGTTCCTCATAGGGCTTGTTCTCCAGACCCTTAATCATTTTAGTCGCCCTCCTCTGGACGCTTTCCAGCTTGTCAACATCTCCCTTCAACTGCGGTGCCCAAAATTGGACACAGTATTCCAGGTGTGGTCTGACCAAGGCAGAATAGAGGGGGAGCATGACTTCCCTGGATCTATATGCTGTACCCCTATTGATGCAGGCCAGAATCCCGTTGGCTTTTTTAGCTGCCGCATCACATTGTTGGCTCATGTTTAACTTGTTGTCCACGACGACTCCAAGGTCTTTTTCGCACACACTGCTGTCAAGCTAGGCGTCCCCCATTCTGTATCTTTGATTTCCATTTTTTCTGCCGAAGTGAGGTATCTTGCATTTGTCCCTGTTGAACTTCATTTTGTTAGTTTCGGCCCAGCTCTCTAGTCTGTCAAGATCGTTTTGAATTCTGCTCCTGTCTTCTGGAGTGTTAGCTATCCCTCCCAGTTTTATGTCTGCAAACTTGATTCAATTCACCAAAGAAGCGAAGAGAGAAGCCTCCCCCTCCCCAAATCCCCCCAAAAGCCCTGAAAACAACAAGAAAAGACCTTGATGCCTCCTGCAGGCTTCCTCGAACTTATCAATGATGCACCAAAAGGCGGAAGGGCCAAAATCGCTCCACACACACACACACACCCCACCTCCTGGCACGTCATTAGCGCATTCCAGGAGCTTTCAGACAGGCATTATGGCCCAGTGAGTTTTCTGTTGTTTTTCGGGCTTTTAGGAGGGGTTCTTCAGTGTCCCCATGCCCTCCTGGAAGTTATTGGGTATGCAGACACTCAACAGGCAAAGTCCATTTTTCCCAGGGTATAGGGACTTAAACCTGATTTGGAGCAGGTTTAAGTGTAGTTTGAAGGGCCCTGAGATTCCTTCCTTGTGAGGAAGGGGTGTCATTGCTTCTTTCGGAGGGGCCAGGCTTGGAAGCTACAAAGCATTCTGGAGGATACTAGCAGAAGATTAAATGTTGGGCTAGTAAAACAGTTCTTTCTTTCTCCAAACTAAACATACCAGGTTCCCTCATTCTTTTTATGGACTGGTTTACAGATAGTTTACCATCTTTGTGATCTGGAACTGTTCCAACCTGCTACATTGCCCATAAGTGAACACAATATACCAGGTGAGGTCTGACCAGAGTGTAATAAGATGTAATTATTATTTTTATTGATCTGGACAGTATAGTTTTCGGTAATCATCCTAGAACTACATTGCTCTTTTTGACTCACACTATTGACTCATGTTTGTTGTCTTCTAACTAGCTCATTTTCATACATTCTGCTACTAAGCCAGCTGTTACCATCCTGTTATTTTTGTAACTAACTTCTCTTGACTAAATGTAGAACTTTGCATTTATCCTTAAAATTCATTGCATTTAATTAGTGTTTTAGGTTTATTAGTTTTGCCACAGTTTGTTTTTCCTTCTCATATGGAAATCCATATGATATTTCAGTACAACTTTCCTTAGCACATGCACTTATATAATTTATTTAAACAGTATACTTTCTCAATGACCAAAGTGTGTCACATTTTTGAGAAGTACATAACTATTTGCATATAGCTCAAGAACTGAAAAGCAAATATTCCACTTTGCACATCTTCTCCAAGTGAGATGGAATGAAATTAACATTAACACCTTATTAGTATCATAGATCACAAATTAGATCGTCTAAAAAATAGAAGTGGTAGCATCTATGCCTACATCAGTCATTCCTTTAAGCTGTTTTTTTTTCCTGTTGTAGGTGAATGAGCCAGAATTATACTAGGACTCTGGAGAACAGGATTCGATTCTCTGCTCAGTCATGGAAAGTCACTGGATGATCTTGGGTGAATCACATACTCTTGGCCCCAGAACATTCCATTAGGGTCACCATAAGTCAGAAATGAGTTGAAGACATACACAACAGCAACAAGAACAAGGTGAATTGGGAACTGACTGCATAAGCAGTGACTGCAAGGCTCCTTATACTAAGGGTCCCCAAACTAAGGCCCGGGGGCCACATGCGACCCATCGAAGCCATTTATCTGGCCCCTGCTTCCTCCTCCGCCGAGGAAGGTGTGTGCGGCACAGGGTAGGAGGGAAAGGCCTTTCCCGTCTCCTTCCTTCGCCTAGTGTGTGCCTTCCAAAGCTTTGCTTGTTTATAATGGTATTTTAACTATTATTTAATTAATTATTAATGGGTGCTTTGCTAGTGCTTTTGGTGCACAAAGGTAGAAGGAGGTTGGATTAAATAGCCCAAGGGGTCTCTTCCAACCCTCTTTATTATTTTTATTATGATTATGATTAACATTGAGGAATTTGTTCATAGTTTTTTTAAAAAAAAAAAAACTAAAAAAAAAAACTATAGTCCAGCCCTCCAACAGTCTGAGGGACCGTGAACTGGCCCAGTGTTTAAAAAGTTTGGGGACCTCTGCCTTATAAAAATGTCTATAAACTATACCTGCTGGAATACCTGCACAGAATTATACTAACATAATGCCTCCACAAGATTGTGCTGTTCTTACCTTATTCATTGAAATAATTTACAACCATTGTGTAAGATGTTAAGAAGTCTGTTAAAATCATATCTTATCTACAATTACTGGTCTTTTCAGAGAGAGAGAGAAAAAACTATAAAATCTGTTTAGGACTTTTTGGTCTTAAGTGAATTTAATGTGATTTTTTTAACGAATGGGAGCAGTTCAAACTATTTATCACTAGCACACCAAAAATATATACTAAAATCAGTAGTGGAAGTAAAGCATAGTAATTACTATTTTACAAGCTGAAGTTTGATAGAAAGGCTACTTTTATATTCATTCAAATGAACTATTTTCAGATACATATTTATTTCTGAATTTCTAGACTTTGCAGGAAAGGAACACAAAAGAATTTGTCAAATGTAAGAAGAAATAGACTGATTAGAACAGCTTACAGTAATAAATAGGCAAATAAATAGCATGAAATGTAGGAATAACAAACTGTTTAATACCACAGATTGTCAAGAAGTATAAGACAAATAGATGTGACAGATCACAACGTAGAAGTTGAATATAAACCTGGACACACATCAAAGGGTTTGAAAATAAAAATAATTAACAAAGTTAAATATTATAGTCAGCTCTCCATATCCACAGATTTTACATCCACAGATGTAAAAAATATTTCCATGGATTGTAAATGTTTTCAATCCAAAAAGTAAACTTTGATTTTGCCATTTTATATATATAAAAAACTATTGTACTGTGTCATTGTATATAATGGAACTTAAGCAGCCACAAATTTTTGTAACTATGACAGATCATGTTATTAAGTCCCAGTGAATGCAAGAGCCCCCTGTACTTTCACATTTGATTGACATCTCAGAATGACAATTATGTTATTTGATGACCAACCAGTGAAATAATGAGACCACACCAAAACATTGGGGAAACTGGGCCATCGTTACTGAGCTAGTTATTGTAACTGTGAATCAAACATATACTTAACCAAAAAGAGGGAGAGAGTGTGGAAAAGATGGCGGCACCTGCAGGTATTCTCTTAGGGCCCTTCCACACAGCCATATAACCCAGAATATCAAGGCAGAAAATCCCAGAATATCTGCTTTGAACTGGAATATATGGCAGGTAACCAAGTTCAAAGCAGATATTGTGGAATTTCCTGCCTTGATCTTCAGGGTTATATGACTGTGTGGAAGGGCCCTAAGAGACACCTGCTACTGCTGCCATCTCTTCCACACTCTCTTCCTCTTTTTGGTTAAGTATATGTTCAAGTCACAGTTACAATAACTAGCTCAATAACAATGGAGCAGTTTCCCCAATGTTTTGGCCCTTAAACCTCCCCACCACCTAACTCAGGCAAAGACACCAGAGCTCCAAGGTAAACCCAAATTTGGGTTGTTTTTCATACTTCCCACACTTGGAAGTCTTCCTCGAGGTCTCTCCCTTCTCAAGCCCCAAGGTCAGGGGATTAAGCCCCAGGGCCTCCCCAAAGAAGAGTCTTTGGCCCCTTCCACACAGCTGAATAAAATCCCACATTATCTGCTTTGAACTGGAATATATGGCAGTGTGCACTCAGATAACCCAGCTCAAAGCAGATATTGTGTTATTTTCTGCCTTGATGTTCTGGGTTATATGCCTGTGGGGAAGAGCCCTTTATGCTTACCTCCCCAATCTCAAAACCTAAAGAGGTGATTCCAGGATACTCCCTTTCAACCTAAAGGTGTATCATGGGTGTTCACTGATTTCCATATCAACAAAAACCTGCCAGTGACCAAAAACGTACCACAAATCACACCCAAAACCAGTTTCCCAGTCCCCAGCTCACAGTGTAGTTAGGCAAATAATCCCCACCAAAAAAAATCTTCAAGCGGGGAAAAATTCCTTTGGTTGTCAGAGAGAAATTAAACCAATGGAGACTCTCCTCATTCATTCTCCACTCTCACCTCTACATCTGAGTATTGGGCTTCTTCTTCTAGGTACTATTGCAAACCACATCACTTGCATAAAAAATAATAATCTAGAAGTAGCTAAATGTCCATTTTTGACATCTGCACATAAATGAAAGTGGTGGAAAGGACCCTAAGAATACAAAAAATTATTGAGGGCCTGTTACAGCCCAGGAACCGTGATTCTCCCAGTCCTGACTTAAGAAGTATATTACTGTATAGAGAACATGGTACGGGCTTAGGTCCACATTTTTTTAAGGACAATATCTCCTTCTCCGAATCTGTTAGATATCTGAAACATCTGAGGAGGGCCTTCTCTTTGTCCACCACTTGCTCAAGCAGATAGCCTATATCATCACACATATCACAAGAGTGGACATTCTTATATCTTCAGTCTCCAGAAAATGCCATTTTGAAGCACATTGCTAATCATTTTAAAACTAACTAATTTTGCCCAGCACTTGAAGTGTAAGCGCTTGGTCCATCACAGCATGAGTGAGTCCTTTAGCTGCCTCTAGATTATAATTACCAAGTCCTCTTTGAAGATAGGAAAACTTTTCCTTTTATTTGAAGAGAACAATGTACTAAACAATTCCATATTTGGGGATGTGAGTCCTTCATAAAGATAGACATGTTGCATCATGTAATTTATAAATGTGGGTAATATATTAATTTTACAGAGAATTACATGGGTGGATTAACAGAAATCAGTCCTTTCATTTGACATTTAAGTAGAACATTGACTCATTAATGGCAACATCCTGTCAACTCTGCATGACGGAAATTTTTGACTGTCCCTTATTGCAACCATTAATACCTGACAATTTGACTATAGATGTAGTTCCAAAATGTTTCAGGGGATCAGGTGATACATTTCATTAGAATGTGATACTTTAATCACATAAATGAAGGAGAATTGCTAGTCAGATTCTTCAGTGGCAAAGAAGTTTTAAAATACAAAAGGACATATCTGAGAAATAACAGAGAATGTTCAGAACAGTGGTAAATGTGACTCTCACTTATGTGGGTTAATATAAATATACAGTTTATGGCCCCCAGATGACATAGCTGTGAGTCTAACCTGTCAAACACTTTTTAAAGTCTGGATTAAACAAAGAAGCCACTATTTTTGCCTTCACTGAATAAAGTTGGAAGTGCATATTGTTTGTATCTGGTTTTGACTTTAATCTGATTTCTGACTTAATTTAATTTGATTCTTTATCCATCCTAAAGAGATGTGGCTGCCTTTGCACACTTTATTAAATTGTGAAGGCATCATGAACTATGATATAACTGATGTGGTCTGCACCCAAATGGGAGTAAAGGAAGTTCTCCATATCCATAGAGCGTACATTCCCAGACTTTGTGTCAATACATGAAATTGGAAATAACAGTGAACCGTTATATTTTGTCAGACATGAAGAAGTAAAACTTAGAAATTGGTCCCAAAGATATGGTGGCTGTACTATATATAATTTCAGCTCTCCTACTATATCAGCCTCTGTTTCATCTCATCTTCCTATCATGATGATCACTGTAGACCTCATCTGAAAGTGTAGAGAAATTGTTGGGCCAGGGCACTTCTACACAGTCTTTATATCCTAGGATCTGATCTGAAATCATCTCTTTATACCAAATTATATGTCAGTGGAGAATCATATAATCCAGTTAAAAGCAGATAACCTGGGATCAAGTCCTGAGATAAAAGGACAGTGTAGAAAGGACCTCAGTAACTGACTAACGAAGTTGAAAAAGTTGATTAGGACTTTTTTGTCTACCCTGCACTGGTTGCTTACAACTGTCTCAATTTGGCAGTCCTAATACACCTACTCTGACCTTCTTTGATATACCCCATTTTTTTCTCTCTTCATTTTTCCCATTCATTCATAGAATCATACCCTGTTTCCCCTAAAATAAGACATCCCCAGAAAATAAGACCTAGTAGAGGTTTTGCTGAATTGCTAAATATAAGGCCTCCCCTGAAAGTAAGACCTAGCAAAGTTTTTGTTTGGAAGCATGCCTGCCACGCATGCCCGCTGAACAGAACACCAGAGCATGCAGGATCGGTAAATGTACATACCATAAAGTGTTGTACATGGAAATATTGGTAGTAACAAGAAATTTTTGATAGGATTCACAGTTTGTCTGGTTATGCTGGTTTATGATAACTACTGTACAGTAGATAATAAATGTTCAATTTTTTTGTTCAACAATAAATGTGAATTCTTCTTCATGGAAAAATAAGACATCCCCTGAAAATAAGACCTAGAGCATCTTTGGGAGCAAAAATTAATATAAGACACTGTCTTATTTTCGGGGAAACACGGTAGAATAGTGGAGTTGGAAGAGACCTCATGGGCCATCTAGTCCAACCCCCGCTAAGAAGCAGGAAATCGCATTCAAAGCACCCCTGACATATGGCCATCCAGCCTCTGCTTAAAAGCCTCCAAAGAAGGAGCCTCCACCACAGCCCGGGGAAGAGAGTTCCACTGCCAAACAGCTCTCACAGTCAGGATGTTCTTCCTGATGTTCAGGTGGAATCTCCTTTCCTGTAGTTTGAAGCCATTGTTCCGCGTCCTAGTCTGCAGGGCAGCAGAAACCAAACTTGCTCCCTCCTCCCTATGACTTCCCCTCACATATTTATACATGGCTATCATGTCTCCTCTCAGCCTTCTCTTTTGCAGGCTAAACATGCCCAGCTCTTTAATCCGCTCCTCATAGGGCTTGTTCTCCAGACCCTTAATCATTTTAGTTGCCCTCCTCTGGACGCTTTCCAGCTTGTCAACATCTCCCTTCAACTGCGGTGCCCAAAATTGGACACAGTATTCCAGGTGTGGTCTGACCAAGGCAGAATAGAGGGGTAGCATGACTTCCCTGGATCTATATGCTATACCCCTATTGATGCAGGCCAGAATCCCGTTGGCTTTTTTAGCTGCCACATCACATTGTAGCTCATGTTTAACTTGTTGTCCACGAGGACTCCAAGGTCTTTTTCGCACATACTGCTGTCAAGCCAGGCGTCCCCCATTCTGTATCTTTGCATTCCATTTTTTCCTGCCCAAGTGAAGTATCTTGCATTTGTCCCTGTTGAACTTCATTTTGTTAGTTTCGGCCCATCTCTCTAGTCTGTCAAGATCGTTTTGAATTCTGCTCCTGTCTTCTGGAGTGTTAGCTATCCCTCCCAGTTTGGTGTCGTCTGCAAACTTGATGATCGTGCCTTCTAACCCTTCGTCTAAGTCGTTAATAAAGATGCTGAACAGAACCGGGCCCAGGACGGAGCCCTGCAGCACTCCACTTGTCACTTCTTTCCATGATGAAGACGACGCATTGGTGAGCACCCTTTGGGTTCGTTCGCTTAGCCAATTACAGATCCACCTAACCATAGTTTTGTCTAGCCCACATTTTACTAGTTTGTTTGCCAGAAGGTCGTGAGGGACTTTGTCGAAGGCTTTACTGAAATCCAGGTACGCTACATCCACAGCATTCCCTGTATCGACCCAACTCGTAACTCTATTAAAAAAGAGATCAGATTAGTCTGGCATGACTTGTTTTTGGTAAATCCGTGTTGACTATTAGTAATGACTGCATTTGTTTCTAAGTGTTCGCAGACCACTTCCTTAATTATCTTTTCCAGAATCTTGCCTGGTATTGACGTGAGGCTGACCGGATGGTAATTGTTTGGGTTGTTCTTTTTTCCCTTCTTGAAGATAGGGACCACATTCGCCCTCCTCCAATCTGCTAGGACTTCTCCCGTTCTCCAAGAACACTCGAAGATAATTGTCCTGCCTTTTTCTATTGCAGCAAACTGTCTTGAACTGGAAAAATAATTTGCATGCAAATTTACTCAATTGTGGGTATAAATACCTAACAGAATAAAGCAAAAGATGACTATTTGCAGCCTCTCCTAGCTTCTATGTTCTTCTGGCAGGCCGTGAAGAAACAAATCCAGAGGTGGTTGATGTTTATACCCCACTTAGATTGTATTTCCTTTTCAATCAATAGATATCCACAATCAGCCAGTGCATAATAAACGTAGTTGTGAGCACAACTACAGGAAAAAACCTCTCAAAACTTTTTTAAAGAGATCATAATGTTTTTGTGCTGTCACATGATTCTATAAATGCACCATGCATTCATCTCTTCTTACCTGAATAGGACTGTTACTTTTCATACCTAGAATATTGATTACTAAGGAGTGAAAGACAAGAAAAATAGAAAAAACAATTTATCATTTTCTTGCAATTCTCAAGGTGCAGGTACATAAACTAATAACTGTTTTGAAAAGTCCAAAACTCATTCAAAAACTAAAAAATGTCAAAACCCTTCTCTTTTTGATGATGCAAAGACAAAATCTGAGTGTCCAGCAAAGCCCAAAACCAGAATTCATTGTCAAGCCTTGTCTATTCTAAAATATTTAAGGTTGTGTACCATAAATTATTAATGGTTCTGTTGTTTTCCTCTTGGGACATCTCTTTCCACAGGGCAAATGAACATAGTCCATTAGAATGGAAACATTCTGGTTCATTGAGCAAGTCAAATAATTCAGTTTAAATTTATTTAATTGGTTATTTAAACAAAAACCTGCTCGATATCTCATGGCTTAGAAGCTGAAACAACACAGCCAATTCATCCATGCATATATCTGGTAGTTACAGGGAGATTTTGTTTCTTTAAAGGGATATTCTTTCTTTATCAAAAAGAAATGTTTGTATTCCTTATTAGTATACTGTAAGGAACGTAATTTGAGTTCTGGAGTGTAAAATATGCTTTAACATCTGGCACACATACCAAATGGCATTCTAGGACTCCTTTTAACATTATGTTTCCTACTATGGTAGCTGATCATTCATGGCTCCTTCTTACATCTCTCAGAATTTTATTCCAAACAAGAATAAAATGGTTGAACCATCAGAAACTGCATCAGTCAGTCTTGATTTAATGTATTTAATCTAATTGTGATAAACAAGTGCATGGTATGCTCCCTTACTGCTCAATAACCTTTGGCTTGCAGTGTTAATAGAGTGGCAAGGAATGGAGGGCAGTTTCCATTTTTATTTGATTTTTTTATATATACCAGGATGTCAATGAAAAATTAAGGGCCCTTCCAAAATGTGTGACCTGTCTCGGGTTTACCTGAGGCATCCAAATGAAGCCTTAGGTGAACCCAAACTAATCTGAAATACACTGGGATTTCCCATTTTACTCCAGATTAATTAAATACCTGGAAAGATCCAGACCTTAAGGGCCCTGTAGGGATTTCCCTCCCCTCCACCTCCTGATGCATCATTTTGACATGCCAGGAGCTTTCACCAGAGAGGCCTGAGCATGCAGCCAGGCCCCTCAGATAGGTTTGGAGCCACCCCCAATGAAAGCTCGGGTTTAGAGTGAGTGTGAAGCCTCAATGAAATATCCCAGTTCCTCCCTGGATTGATGCCTGTGTGGAAGGGCCCTAAGTATTACAAACAATCCTGTGATACAGATCAGAAAGAGATGCAGCACTTGGTCAAAAATTATGCATCATCAGACATATCATTGAAAACCATTGCATGATGTGGCCTTACAGAAAAGCAATCATAAGTAAATAGTTTAACATGTAAAGGTAGGCCAATATACACAGATTGAAAGCTAAAGCTAACACTTCAAAAAAGATGTTCTGTGATTAGGAACAATCTTATCACAAATTGCTTGCAACTTGTTCTCCATTGAGCCACATTTTGTTTTGGTATTTCAACCCCAAATTTCGATGAGGAGTATGGAGCACTTGGGGCTGCTGGATGTTCCATCTTGTTACGGTCCTGCATTGCCTTAAAAAACCTCTGAGCCATGCTAAGAGCGACCCTTCTATGATTCCACGTAAACATTAGGAATAGTTTCCTGATGGTAAGAGCTGTTCGGCAGTGGAATATACTGCCTCAGTGTATGGTGGAGTCTCCTTCT
Source organism: Anolis carolinensis (assembly GCF_035594765.1). Taxonomy (NCBI): domain Eukaryota; kingdom Metazoa; phylum Chordata; class Lepidosauria; order Squamata; family Anolidae; genus Anolis; species Anolis carolinensis. The sequence continues at coordinate 93,510,941 of NC_085843.1, forward strand.
CTTGAGGTTTTTAAGCAGAGGCTGAATGACATCTGCCCGAGGTGCTTTGACTGTGTGTTCCTGCATGTCAGAAGGTTGGACTGGAAGGCCCCTATGGTCTTTTCAAATTCTAGGATTCTACATGTATCAAGATGCACATTAGAATATCAACCTTTTTCCTATTTTCTTTGCTATTATCATGCATCTGCATGTCAAAATGGGTTTGTATATGATTTGGGTAGTATTCTGTATATCTGCAATGCTCCAAAAGCATTAATTTTACAAACTAACAGATACATGCTGGCCCCATGTAAGCCGCCCCGAGTCCCCATTGGGGAGATGGTGGCGGGGTATAAATAAAGTATTATTATTATTATTATTACATGCTGACTCAAGCATCATTGTTGACTCTTTAGAAGGTTGAGAAACTAGTTATGTCCGCCCTTTTCAAGACACATCCATTTTTTACAATTTATATTCTCAAGTCAAAAAGACTTTCATGTGGCCTTTTTCATGCCCAGAGAATGAACATACTCTGACTTTTGCCTCTAACAGAGACATGACGAGCCACTGGGAAGCTGACCCACTTATTTGCCGTCTATAACATCCAGGCAATAACAAGGCCAACTTGGTTACATCCTTTGACCAGAGAAGTAATAGCATCAGAGACATTTCTTCTTCCTTCTGTTAGAAAAAACAAATAGATCTGCAAACTACATGTTTCCTCAGATCAATATCAGCAGGGAAGATTAGAATAATAGAGTAATAGAGTTGGAAGAGACCACATGGGCCATTTAGTCCAACCCTCTGCCTTGCAGGAAAAACACAAAGCACAGATTATGTGGTTCTGGCCATTAGCCAAAGGATCTTCAATTACTCTTCAATTCAAGAATATTGACAACGAGAAATCAGTTTGATCTGAGCTAGGTATGATTTCCCACTCAGCACTTTGTTGTGATTTTGCAGAATTCATTCTCTTTTTCTAACATTTTTCTCCACTGCCCGGTCCCTAAAACATCTTGTTTTTATTATGCTGTCATTTACTTTGTAATCCTGAGAATGTTCTATCATTATCCCCCTCCCTTTCTTATTAATGGGAGTTGCTTTGGGAGACAATTATCTGAAAACCAGGAAATGTGCCATGAAAAAACCCCATAAAATTAATACCTACATTTATTGACAAAATCATTCTATATCTTCCAAAAGAGCTTTGTTATTCTCTTTTAAGGTGAAGGGCTTTAGTCATATGTAGTACTGAACTCTTCAGATGGGTTTTATTGTGATTTTTATAGATCTACAATGTTATGTTATTCACTCTTTGCAGCTGGGTGCATCTACAATGTAGAATTAATGCATTTTAATACTACGTGAATTGCCATGGCCCAATGCTATGGAACCATGGGAGATATACTTCAATAAATTGTTTAGCCTTCTATGCCAAGGAATGCTGCTGTTCACCAAAATTACAAATCTCAGGTTTCCATAGCTTTGAACCATGGCAGTTAAAGTGATGTCAAACTCCATTCATTCTGTAGCATAGATACACCATAAGATTCCATCTATACTGCCATATAATGCAATTTTAGATTGCAATTGAACTGCACTGAACTGAATTATATCGCAAAGTAGACTTATATAATCCAGATAAATGCAATTAAACTTGATTATGAAACTGCTGTTTTCTGGTACAACTTGCTGCCTGCCAGCACAGAAGGAGTGAGTTCTGCTGCTCCACCCTGCTTCTGTTGGTGTAAGGGAGGAAGAGGGTGGAGAAGGAGGCCTTAAAAACACCTGCTTGCTGGACGCTTCTTGCTGATATCACTCGCTGCCTGCCAGCACAGACTTTCATTACAGTTGATGTGGGGTTTTCTACCACCCCTTGTTGTTTTGGATGATACCATTGGGTATGGAGTTTCTCACTATCTCTCCCCCTCCCCCCGTGGTTAGACCTGCTACTGGACGTGGGGCTGACCATCGCCCCTTCTTGTGGCCTGCCTATGGTTATGGGGACTTCCACCATCTGCCCCCCCCCCCTCGCTGCTGGACCTTCATGGTGTTACTACTGCTTACTATATTGAGAGGGCTGCCATCACCCACTAAACAGCTTGAACATCTGAACCCTTTGCCTAACGCCACCTACAACTCCTTAAATAATCAGATCTCTTGACTCCAGCCTGTCATATTGGACATCATCCTCACCCCTCCCAAAAAGACTTGCCCCACTTTTACCCCTCCTCTTTTGGTAAAACCGTACAGCTGGTTAAATTCTACTCTCCAACCTCTCAGGGAATAGTGACTGGGTAGGGAAGGGAGAAGGACAACTACGGAGGGGGTGGTGGGATGTGGATGGTTGGACTGGGGTGGTGGTGGTAGGGGGTAAGATATGCTGCTAAGAATTTTATTTCTCTTAAAACCACAGCTAATTGTGGCATTGAGCAACACAGCTAAAACCTTAATGTTACCATTGAAGAAGCAGCTAGACCATCCAGGGGGGCTGATGGGAGTTCCAGGGGCCGGGTGTTTGCCATTCCAGTACTTCAGAACTATGGGAGATGCAGGAGGAGGAGATGACCCGGAACCCGTGGGAGAACTCTCGTGGTCCCTGGACCGCCTCCTCCCACAAATAGTCTGGGTAACCAAGATGGCAGACTCACTGGGTTGAAAGTCCTGCTGCTTAATTCCAGGTCGGTTAATGGAAAAACAACAACCATCCATGATCTAATTTTGGATGAGCATGCCGACTTGGCTTGCATTATTGAGACCTGGTTGGATGAAGGTGCGAGGGTTAATCTCTCCCAGCTTTGTCCACCAGGTTTTAGTGTGCAGCAGCAGGCTAGACCTGGGGGATGGAGAGGAGGAGTCACAGTGGTCTAGCAAGTTTCCATCCACAGCAAGGAGCTTTCTATCCCACAGTTGTCCACTTTTGAATGTGGCTATCTATGGGTGAGTGGCAGGGACAGAACAGGGATTCTGTTGGTGTACCGTCCACCTCACTGCTCAACAGTCTCCCTGCCTGAGCTAGCCGGGGTGGTCTCTGGCCTGATGTTGGAATTCCAAAGGCTAATAGTGTTGGGGAACTTTAACATCCATGCCGAGACTGCCCTGTCAGGAGCGGTTCAGGACCTCATAGCCGCCATGACAACAGTGGGTCTGTATTACTATACAAAATCCCAGAATACTTGTAAAGTATCTATACAAGTGTGATGCCTCATGGGCCTTGTAGTCCTGCTCCTAGTGCCATCGTGGCAGATGAAGACGAAAACATGGGGTTTTCGCCGTTTCAACAAGAGCCGGAGTCCTTTCACCTGCCGGATGTTTATGTTTGTCCCCAAGAATTCAGTAAAACAGACCTTGGGCATTCCTCGCCTCCGTTCCCCAGAAGGGAATCTTACTCTAGAGACAGAGGAGTCAGAGAACAAAATCGCAGGAGTTTATGGATTGCTGCCAAACAACAGGCTGATTAGGCCTGCTTCCCTTGGGAAATTCTAAGGAGTCTTGCATCTGGATAGAGTTGGGTTTCGCTTCTCGTTCTCTAGGGAAAGAGATTGTTGGCGGGAAAACGAGACCCCAATATAGGTGCTTGACGCGGGAGAATCTTTGCGGAGTCAACAGAGCAGCTTCAGGAGTAAGATCGTGTGTGGACTTCGTAAACCCAGTTCCTTGCCTCCCGGATCAAGCATTCAAGATTTTGCCTCGCTTTGCTTTTAACCACGGACCTTGTTCCAGGAATCACTGGTTGCCATGTACCTAGTCACGGACCTTGTTAAAGAACCAAGTTATATCCAGCCTTGTTCCAGCCTTCTTGTCAAGCTACCATGGACTCTTAAGACTCTGACATTTCCCCACACTATTGCTTGGCAATAGTGTGTGTTTCGGTATTGGATAAAGAACTTTGAACTCTAATATCATTTATTGGACAATACATTTTTGGACTATATTTGACCTCATTTGAAAGGTCTGCTTCTGAACTATATTCTTCACTTGTTTTTATTGCTTTTATATATTTCCTTAATAAAGATATTAGATAGAGATTGGCCTCCGTGTATGGTTCTTGGTGCTCTGCTGCCAGGGGTCTGACAACAAACATACGATAGTCTATGTACAAAGAAAATGTGTCCAAATGACATATATTGTTACAGTTCCCTGTACAAAGCTCAATTTAGCCGTACCCGACAAAATGAAAAGGAGCAACAGCTCTAACACAAAAGTTATTCAAGTCTGGTATTGGTTCCAATGTATATAGGCTTCAGGGATACATAGTCAATGAAAATATCTTCCAAACAATTTAAACAGATGGTTGGTCGTGTTGCTGTATATTGGAATGAAGAAAATAATGATGGAGCACCGCTCTCAAAAAAGTCTTCGAAAGTAAAGTCCAAATAAAGTCCCAAGTCTACAGGGGTCCCAGGTATTTTTGACCCTGTTTCAGGGAGAAAATCCCCTTCTTTAGGAGTTGTTAAACTCAGCAACAATGAATTTCTATCTAAAACAAAACATAGAGTAACAAGTATTTTACCAGCAGTATTAACAGAAGTAAAGGTAACTCATATAACAGTATAATAGTTACATAGTGCCTAATTGCTTTCACTGAGTGACTCTGCTTGTGGTGATTTCAACTGCGAGTGATTCTGGAGGTTCGTTCAAAGGTTTTTAAAGAGTACTTGATAATTTAAAGGAAACAGCTAAAATTAAGTGATTCATTAAGTCCCTGAGGGGAAAAGGTTTTAAACTTAAAGATCCAGTACATTTCCCTTTGGGATAATAGTTTTTCCAAGTCCATGTAAGGTTTTTGAGAGATGCATTCCAGAGCACAAAATTTAAATGAGGTAGATGAATGCTTGTATTGGGTGAAGTGTGAATATAAAAGAGATTCTGTAGATAAATTTTTGATTCTGGATTTATGTTCAGAGATTCTGATTCTCAAGGGTCTGGTTGTTTTTCCGACATACCAGAGATCACAGTCACATGTCAAGAGGTAGATTACATTGCTGCTATTACAAGTGGAAAAATGTTTTAGTGTGGTACCCACTTTGTTCCTATAATTATATATCTCCTTGGTCTTCCAAGATTGAGGACAACACTTAAAGTGACCACAAGGATAATGGTCTCTCAGGGTGCTCTTCGGTGTACTAATGGGAGTGATTAAATCTGTATGGATTAAATATTCTCTAATATTTTTAATACACCTGTTTCCAAAAATAGGTAATTTATCACAACCTGAAATATCTTGAAGAAGATGCCAGTGCTTTTTTATAATTTGGATTATGTGTTTGGAGTAATATGATAATTCTTGTGTCCAGATAATTTGATTTTTAGTTGGTTTAGCAGATTCTTTCAGTAGGGTGGTTCTATCAGTTTTTTCAGCTTTAATTAATGCCTTTTTGATGACATGTTTAGGATAGCCTCTGCTTCTAAACTCCTGGCTTAAGGTCAGGCATTCATGAATGAAGTGTTCATTAGAGCTTGAGTTACGCTTTAGTCTAAGTAGTTGTGAAAATGGAAGATTGGTCTTTAAACCAAAGTGGTGGAAGCTGTTATAATGAAGAAAAGAATTTTTATCTGAAGGTTTTCTGAAGTTCTTGACCAAAAGTTTGTTATGATATTTATACACAGTAACATCCAAAAAATTGATATGTGACAGGTTGAGATGACTGGTAAACTTAATAGATGTATGTATAGTGTTAATCCAATTAGAGAATCCTACTGCGGCCTCAGTTGTTTTAAATACTATGAATATGTCATCAATAAATCAGCCATAGTATATTATATTAGCATAGTACATATTTAAAGATGGATTTAGCAATATAGTGTTTTCTAAATTTGCCATGAATAAATTGGCAATCGAGGGGGCTAACGGACTTCCCATAGTGACACCGAAGGTCTGAAAGTAAAATTGGTTTTGAAAACGGAAATAATTTTTCTCCAGTACTATATCTAACAGGTCCATCAAGAAATGTGTAAGTGGTTGCAATTTTGTTCTCCTATGAAGGATATTCTCTATGATGGTACGAGCCTCATCTAGTGGAATGTTAGTATAGAGTGAGGTGACATCAATCGTAACTAGAATGCTGTCCTCCTCAATTTTGAGATTTTCTACAATATTAATGAAGTGCTTTGTATCTTTAATGTAGGAATCACAGAAAGGGACAAATGGTTGGCAAAAGGAGTCTAGATATTTAGCAACTGGTTCCAATACAGAAGATGAACCAGAAATAATAGGTCGACCTGGGGGTGGAGTGATGCCTTTATGAATCTTAGGAAGAATATAAAAGATAGGTATCCTGGGGAAGTCATTTTGTAAGTATTTAAATGTAGAAGAAGAAATAAATCCCATGGATAATCCCTCTTGACACACCACCCTAATAAGGGACTGAATGTGTTTAGTGGGGTCTGTTGCAATAGGTTTGTAGAATTTACTATTTGATAACTGGAGGTTGACTTCCTTAACATAATCTCTTTTGTTAAGTAATACTATAGCTCCCCCTTTATCTACTGGTTTCCAGACTACCTCTCTAAGGTTGCTCAATTTGACCAGAGTGGTTCTTTCTAATTCTGATAAATTTGAGTGGTATGGTTGTCTACGAGTAGTTAGCTTGTTAAAGTCCCTCTCTACAGCTTTTTCAAAGCATTTAATGTAAATGTTGTCTGTGGAAGGGCAGAAGGTACTTTTAAGTTTAAAAGGATCTATGGTTGTGTTGGATATGCTGTTTTTAAAAACGTCTCTTAAGCAGATGGTTCTAAATAGTTTGAATAAATCTATTCGTGCTCGAACAATGGGTCTGTCCCAAATGGTATCTGGCCCCACCCATAGCACTGGACACACATTAGATCTGGTCTTCTGTTCGGGGCAGGATGATAATGGTGATGGTATTGTGGAGGAACTGTCCACAGTTCCATTGTCATGAACTGATCACTACCTGGTCAGGTTTACACTCACTGGGACTCTAAGCCTCCGCAGGGGTGGAGGACCGATTAGGAAGGTCCGCCCCAGGAGGCTTATGGATCCTGATGGATTCCTGACAGCTCTTGAGGATTTTCCTGCCAATTCGGAGGTGGCCAGGGCAGTTGACATAATTGCTCCTGAGCATCTTCTTTCACAATTAAGGTCCAAGCCAGCCCCCTGGTACAACAGGGAGCTGGCGGCGATGAAGCAAGTGAAATGGAGACTAGAACAGCATTGGAGTACTTCGCACAGCGAGTCCAACTGAGCACGGTCTAGAGCTTATTTAAGAGCCTATTCCGCAGCAATGAAGGTGGTAGAAAAATCGTACATTGCTGCTAACATTGCATCCGCAAAAAACCGCCCAAGAGAGCTGTTTCGAGTGGTCAGGGGACTTTTAAACCCTGCCCATCCAGGGACCCCTGACCAATCAGCAGCTCATTGCAACGAATTTGCTAGGTTCTTTGCAGATGAACTCGTTTGGATCCACTTTGACTTAGATGCCAATATTAGTGCAGTCTCTGTAGATGTAACTGAGGCATCTGCTTGTCCCTGTTTAATGGATTCCTTTCAGTTAGTTTGGCCCGAGGACGTGGATAAGATCTTGGGAGAAATGAGGCCGACTACTAGTTCTCTAGACCCTTGCCCATCCTGATTTATAAAATCAGCCAGGGGGAGACTGGTGGAGTGGGTGAAGGTGCTGGTTAATGCCTCCTTGACCCAAGGCATAATACCAATTGGATTCAAGGAGGCAGTTGTAAGACCATGTCCTGTTTTGTCTTTCAAGAACAGCCTTAAAACAATGTGGTAAGTAAATGAAAACTGCTTTACTTCAGCAAAACACAAAGAACAGCTCACTCAGTGGTATAATGCAAAGGAAAGCAAGGAAGTCTTAGGGCAAACACAGTTCTTAGTCTCTGATAAATTCCCAAATCAAATAGCAGTCTTACTTCAGACAAAGAAACAGCAATAAATTCTTAGGAGCAGTTTCCCAGATGCAGATTCGAAGCAGGCACAAAGGGAGCAAAGGCTTAGGCAATAGAGTCAGTTTGTTACCAGCATAACCTGACTGCACCTGTTTCTGCTTTATAGCCCTGAGTCCCCTCACAGTTGCTAGGGCAGTTCCCAATTACACAGCTGCATTTCTGGCAGCTAATCTAGCTGAATGACATCTCTGCTCTGGTTCCTTTTGCCTAACCTGAAATGTGGGTACTTGCAAAATCTCCTCCTCAAATTCCAACTCACCTTCAGATTCAAGAACACTTTCCTGCTCCCCTTCCTCTTCTGAAGAAGAGGAATCCCTAACAGACCACTATTAAAGAAACCAAAGACTGGATCCCACTGACCTGAATAACTATAGGCCAGTATCAAATCTCCCTTTCTTGGGCAAGGTTCTAGAGGAGGTGGTGGCTTCACAACTCCAAAGTTTCATGGAAGTCACAAATTATCTGGATCCATCTCAATTTGGTTTCAGGCCTGGTTATGGAACTGAATTGGTCACCTTGGTGGATGATCTAGGAAGAGAGCTAGACTGGGGGAGTGTGTCACTGCTGGTTCTCCTGGATCTTTCAGCAGCTTTCGATACCATCGACCATGGTATCCTTCTGGGCCTACTCTCTGAGATGGGGCTTGGGGGCACTGTTTTACCGTGGTTCCGGTCCTTTTTGGAGGGGCAGACCCAGATGGTGGAGCTGGGGGACTCCTTTTTGACTCCCTGGCCTGTGGGGTCCCTCAGGGTTCAATTCTGTTCCCCATGCTGTTTAACATTTACAGGAAATTGCTGGGAGAGATCATCCGGAAATTTGGAGTTTGGTGTCAAATTTACGCAGACGACACTCAACTCTATTACTCCTTTACACCAAAAGCCAAGGATGCCGTTCTGATCCTGAACAAATGCCTGTCATCAGTGATGGACTGGATGAGGGCCAACAAACTGAAACTAAATCCAGACAAGACAGAGGTACTCCTGGTCAGTATTAAGGCAGATCAGTGTGTGTGATTACAGCATGTGTTGGATGGGGTCGTACTCCCCCTGAAGACACAGGTACGCAGTCTGAGTGTGCTCCTGGACTCATCGTTGATCCTCAAACCCCAGGTGTCGGTGGTGGACAGGAGTGCCTTCGCACAGCTAAAACTTGTGCGCCAGCTGCACCCATACCTTGAGACGCTGGACTTGGCCATGGTAATCCATGTCTCAGTCACATACCGTTTGGACTACTGCAATGATCTTTACGTGGGGCTGCCTTTGAAGATAGTTTGGAAACTACAGCTAGTTCAGCAATCAGCAGCCAGGTTACTAACTGTAGCCCCGTACAGGGAGAAAACCACTCCCATGTTGTGGCAGCTCCACTGGCTGCCGGTCCATTTCCGCACTAAATACAAAATGCTGGTTGTTACCTATGAAACCCTAAATAGCTCAGGTCCAGGCTATTTGTCAAATTGCATCTCCCTGTATAGACCATCTCGAGCGTTTCAGTCAGCGGAGGAGGCTCTGCTCTCAGCATGGCTGGTGGGAACAAGAGAGGGGGCCTTCTCCATGATCACCCCCCACTTCTGGAACTCCCTCCCTAAAGAAATTAAAATGGCCCCTACCCTCCTCTCCTTTAAGAAACTGTTAAAGGCACATCTATGCATCTTAGCATACAGAGAGGAGGAGGACTAACATAACTGCCACCCCATAGCAGCTATGGTCTAAGTGAAACTAGAACAAGGACTAAACATTTTCCACAACTTGGTCACTTAAATTGGTCCAGGTATACGCTCGTTCTGTGTAATAATGTTTTTACTGACTGTCATGTTTAAATTTATTATTTTTTCTAATGTGGAATTTTTATTATAACATGTATGTTATTGTGATTGTATACTTTTGATATTAATGAAGAAATTGTGGCATTGAATGTTTGCCATTTATATGTATGTTAACCGCTCTGAGTTTCTCTGGGGAGAGAGGGAGGTCTAGAAATAAAGTTATATTTTTTTATTATTAACTGCATGATATGGTAGTGTAGATGAGGCCTAAGAAAGGTTATTTTGGCAAATAACAACAACAACAACAACAACAACAACAACAACAACAACAACAACAAATCAACATGGGAGTTATCTGCAAAATCATAGTAGCTGATGGGTACAAAAATTATCCATAAGATACAGGGATAACATCACCTTTATCAGGATCAGCATGAATATTTTAAAATGTTAGACTGTGTTATTTGGAAAAAAAACTCAAATAGCAACAATAAAACTGTTTCTGATTTTAAACTATTAAAATGAAATTGCTTGTCTACATGGAGAAAGCCATTTTATTTATTAAACCAAAGAGAGTAACAAACAACTACACTGGTATGCATTGTGAAAGGCATAGCAGTATTCAGAACTACCCCAGGCATTCTGATGTTGTGCGATTGAAAGCATTTCCTCTTTGGGATGGAGAGGTTTGAGGAACTGCTGGCAAAAATATAAGCTAGTCTCCTTCACCCCAATGTATGTTTGGCTCTCAGAGAGATAGTACTAGTGGTCCAAATGCTTTTGGTTAGTCCCATGACTGGATGTGTTGCTGGTTGTGCTTTGCTATTCCTGCCTTTGTCAGGTTGCCTGATGAACCAAGCTGCAACAGATGGATATGTTCATCACTGAAATAGTGTTTTCCAACAGAGACATATTTAAGCAGAGTAGCTGTGCAACTCTGTCACTTGAGAGAGGAAAATTGCTCTGATGTTCGAGAAACTAATTGGATTCTGCAGCCTGAATCTGCCTTCCATGAGGTCATATGAATACGGAGCAGTTGAGACAAAGGGTCACTGAAGCTAGCAATGAAAGTAAGAGTGTTATGTTTGCTTCCAAGCTATACTATGAAATTTTGCACAAACCCTTTGATAGAATAGGGATAGGAATCATCAAACCCAGTAGATATTGCAAGTCCCTAGTCATTGTAGCCTATGTTGTAAAATCCTGCGAGTTGCAGTTAAACAACACATGCCACATCATTCCCATCCCCCAAGACATTTTAAATAATTGTTCAAGAATATATATTCTCAAAAAGGTTCAACTGTATTGAAAGGATTTTTTTTGCTTAAGGAGGAAATCAACAGAGTGCTTCAAACACATTTAAGTATGTCAGTATCCTAGCAATTGTTTTGCCCATTACCACATTTTTTAAAAATCCCTACATCTCTTATAAAAATATATAGAAAATTTGGTTTCAAAACATAATTGCTCTGAGATTATAAAATATAGGTATTTGGGATTCTTTTTATTCTTGGTTTACAGTAGAAAAGCATTGAAATGGGGTTGGATATTTTAATTAAATTAAATTAAATCACAATAGTCATTTTCTATCAACAGGGTGTTCAAAAGCCAAAACAGGGTGTCCAGTTGCACATACAAGTATTCTTTTAAAATTATATGTTGCCATCCCCTATGAAAGACTGGATCCAAAAACTGCCTTTTTTCTTTTTGAGAAAGGAAAAAGTTGCAGTTGTAAGATGTTACATTCCAAATTAATAAACAGCAACTAATAAGAAAAGGAATTAAACATGACAGTTTAAAATGCCCTTTCCCCCCTTAAATCCAGCAGAGACAAATTTAAATCCTCTTAAAAATCATGGAATGATGAGAATCTTTGCAGTTTTTGACTTCACATATGAAAAATTTGCACATGGTTGTTTTGTACAGAAAATATTAATTTCTTGAACATAAAATGTTGTTTTCCACAAAAAAAGTTGTAATTGTGTAACATTTCCAAGCAATTCATTTTAATAGAAAGCAGCTCTTTCTGCACAGGAATTAATATTTTTGGAATAAAATATTAATTTCATATGGAAAATGATGTTTCCTGTGTGGAAAACATTGCTTTTGTAACAAAAAAAAATCTACATGTGACTTTTGGGTGGAGTAAGACTCAAATTAGAAATGCATTTGCAAATGAAATGTTTGTCTAAGACTTTCTCATACTGGGAAGAGAATTACTGAAATCATTGCTAGCTTTAAGAAGAGACATAGCAAAGAATTGCATTCCTATAATCTCCACAAGAATGTTAAATACGACACAGGGATTTAATTATAATTTCTTTGCAGCTTACATATCTGATTCCTCAATAGCCTACTTGTTTTATTTTGTTGCTGATGTTTATTTTTTGCAAGCACATTTCTTCAAATGCAGGTCTTGAGTTTCAGCTAGTTGCTATATTTCAGCTTCACATACCCTACCAATTGTTGTAAAGCTAAAATCCTTTCTTTTGGAGAGCTCTAGAGAAAATATGACCTGGATGAAACACAAATGAACCCCCAAATGATAATATCATTGAGGAAAATTATGCTGGTAGCACTGTGAAAAACATGAGTAGGTATATTTATGATGTCAAGAGTGTCTCTGAAGTAATTTACCACAATTTGTAGAACCTTTTGACACATTCCTGAGTCATTTTTAGAATAAACAGCAAAACTATGGTTCAGAAGTGGCTGTCTGGCAGAGTTTAAAATAAATGTCAAGTTTCTCATGGATTTCAGTGGAGCCCAGATAAGGATTTTTCTCTAACTGCTGTCTTGAATTGACATGTTATATGGTACATCATAACAGAAATGTATACTATAAACTCAATTAATAAATTCTAGACATATGTCAATTATGTGTAGCTGTTTAAGGTTGCCACTGCATTATCAGCACAGGATTTCTAAGTGAACTCCAGCATACTTGCTTCTGTTAAAAAACATCAATAGAAACATCAGAGGTTCTCTTAGAAATTGAACAATCAAAACTTCAAGTTTAAATAATTAAAATACAGTACTATCCAACTTTCCATCATGAAAATGCAAGCACAATAATCATGAGTTTTGCCTTCTGCAGTAATAAGATGGCTTAAGGACCACTGATCCCATTGGCTAATAAAGAAGAGTATTCACAGGAGGAAAGTACTAAAAAAAAAACAGTGATGGGTTTAAAATCAAAGTGAATTGTCAATGTGATTTTACCCTGTGCAAGGGAATCAAAGAGCTGTGCAGAATTTAAAATGGCTGATTCTCCTCTGTGATGAAAATGTGAAATAAATGTGAAATTAAGGAGGTAGACAATCACCCACCTCCATCCAATACATGAGAAGCTAATCCTGTCCCCATACTGTTTACCAGTCACAACAGGCTCAAAATAATCTCTCACAAGGAATTCTATGCGTGTGCATCACCCAAATGAATGGAATTGGAAACAAAACAGAAGAAGAAAATAATCAACCACATGCAATTTCTTTTCTGCAACAAACTAACAAGATCTTAATGCAGGAGCTGCAAGTAGAGATAATCACCCAATAATCACCCTCCAATCCTTTCAAGCCAGCCTAAAAAGATGGATTTTTAAATGGGCCTTTGACCTCAAGTAGACTGAATTTTTTTTGTGTGTCAGGAGCGACTTGAGTTGCTTCTGGAGTGAGAGAATTGGCCATCTGCAAGGGCATTGCCCAGGGGACGCCTGGATATTTTTGGGTTTTTTTATGTTTTTACCATCCTTGTGGAAGGCTTCCCTCATGTCCCCGCATGGAGCTGGAGCTGATAGAGGGAGCTCATCCGCGCTCTCCCCGGGTGGGATTCGAACCTGGCAGCCTTCAGGTCAGCATCCCAACCTTCAAGCCACAAGGCTTTAATCCACTATGCCACTGAGGGCTGAAATGGGTCCATACAAGGTTGACACTCTGGCACTTTAGTTTGTGAATTGATGGTAGCCACAGGTGTTCTGTGTTTTTAAAATTGAAGAATTTTATTTTATGGAATGTTATGTTTGTTGGTAGTGGTTGTTGCTATAATTTTATATGTTATTGTTTTTATACTTACTGTATGTACTGTTTTATGTTATATGCTGCACCCTGCAGTGCCTTTGTAAGCTGCCTAAAGTCCCTTCGGGGAGATAGTGGTGGGATACAAATAAAGTTTTTGTTATTATTTATCACATTGCAACTTAGTCTTATCCCTAGTATTTTCACATAGTTTATGTATGCAGTTTGTTCATGCTTGGCATGAGGTAGAGTTTCAAAAAGGATTTTATTTAAAGTAGGAAAACAATGTTAATCTATTGTTATTTTATACAGACGCTAGCTTGGGGACCCGACGGTGCCTGGGTTATTTGAAAACGGTATTATTTGTCTTTGAATGTTATGTATTCTCAGTTTGGAGTGGGTGAACTACAATTCCCAGAATCATGGGTCAATCCTCCCCAAACCCGACCAGTATTCAAAGTGGCCATTTTGGGTCTGTGTACCAAGTGTGGTCCAGATCTGTCATTGGGTGGGCATCGCCTGGCTGCAGTGCTCTCTGGAAGGGGGTGAACTACTACAACTTCCAGATTCCCAGGGCAATTGTCCAGAAACATCTGTCAGTATCCACAGTAGGATATGTTGAGTCTGTGTGCCAAGTGTGGTCCTGATCAGTCGTTGGCTGGGTTCAGTGGTCTTTGGATACAGGTGAACTACAACTCCCAAAATCAAGGCCCATTCCCACAAACCCCTGCAGTATGTTCAGTTGGTCATGAGGCTTCTCTGTGCAATGTTTGGTCCCGGGGATCACTGTTTCTCTGGATGCAGGTGAACTATAACCCTCTTTTCCCCAAACTTGTCCCATATGTTCTATTGGTTATGGGGGCTCTGTGTGCCAAGCTTGATCCTGGTCCATCATTGGTGGGGTTTGGAGTGCTCATTCATTGCAGGTGAACTATAAATCCCAGTACCTACTACTCCCAAATGTCCAGGCCAATTCATTTCCAAACCCACCAGTATGTTGGGTATGCATGGCAAGTTGGGTCCAGACCAATCATTGTTTGGGTTTGTAGTGCATTCTGGGTGTAGGTGAACTACAACTCCTCTAAAGTCCCCAGTAGGAGTCACAGTGCTCTGACTTGATGCAGTGTGAACTACAACTTCCACCATGTGGAGTAAAATTCCCCAAACTCCTCCAGTAAGTGTAATTGTGCTGTGTTTGTTATGCAGACAGATTTGAAAGGGAAGGGCAGTAGATGGGGTCATGCAAATTCCACACCAATGGAGAACCCTTGGATGCCTGCCTGTGGTGGAGGAAAAGGCAAAATCTAGGATGAAATGGCCCCCAAATGAAAGCATTCCTTGGGTGGTGAGCCATAGCATTTGGGGAGGACATTGGCAGGGGTTGGGATACATGTTCAAGGAGCTTGTTGTAACTGCAATGTCAGAGGACAGGAGTGACTTGCTGGCTCCTCAGCAATGGAAACTGTAGCCTGTTTGTGGAGGCTGAAGGCTCTATGTGAATGAACACCTGTGCCACATACACACATGCGGGTTTTCACTTTTATTATGGATATAAATTACATCCATCTCTTTATGTAGTTAATGTAGATTGAAAACAATATAAGAAAATGTTCAAATTTATTTATAAACAGGATAGGAAGACATGGGGGGAATGATTTTGAAAGGAACTGTGACTCATCTCCATTTATCCATCCAGACAATGATTAATAATAATAATAATAATAATAATAATAATAATAATAATAATAATAATAATAATAATAATAATAAACATGCCCTGGCAGAATATGTAAAGCAAAGTGAAGAACCTGCTTTGATTGAAGTCAAAAATCAGAAACTCCTCAAAGCACAGCAGACAAAAAACCAGTACAAGAAAACCACACTACAAACTAGAGCTGACAGCTGGCACAACAAAACATTGCATGGAAAGTTCCTTGACAAAATTGAAGGAAAAGCTGACAAGGAGAAGACCTGGCTATGGCTCACAAATGGGACACTGAAGAAGGAGACAGAAGCACAACTCTGCCACAAACAGAGGCACAACTATGTGGTCCAAATGATTCATTGGAACTTATGCCTCAAATACCACCTTCCAGTATCAAAGAACTGGTGGGATCACAAACCTGCAAAAGTATTGGAAAATGAACATGCAAAGATACTGTGGGACTTCCGAATCCAGACTGACAAAGTTCTAGAACACAACACACCAGACATAACAGTTGTGGAAAAGAAAAAGGTTTGGATCATTGATGTTGCCATCCCAGGTGACAGTCGCATTGACGAAAAACAACAGGAAAAACTCAGCCGCTTTCAGGACCTCAAGATTGAACTTCAAAGACTCTGGCAGAAACCAGTGCAGGTGGTCCCGGTGGTGATCGGCACACTGGGTGCCATGCCAAAAGATCTCAGCCGGCATTTGGAAACAATAGACATTGACAAAATTACGATCTGCCAACTGCAAAAGGCCACCCTGCTGGGATCTGCGCGCATCATCCGAAAATACATCACACAGTCCTAGACACTTGGGAAGTGTTCGACTTGTTTTTTGTTCTCTCCCATCTGTAAAAAAAAAAAGTTTATAGTTTCATATCTTCATTCAAGGATTGTACTTCACATTTATATATTCTTTGAATTCTGACCAGTCGGTCTTTTTTACTTCCTTGCTAGTGTTCTTTTTAAGTAAAAATGTTAATTGGTCCATGTATTTTATCTCCCATGCTTTAATTAACCAGTCCTCCCTGTCCGGGATCTTCTCCACCTTCCACATCTTAATATTCAGAGGTATATTACCAGCAGTTGACAGTTGCCTATTATAAGTCATCTGGCAAGGCCTGGCTCCACAACAACCACTGGATGTCCCCCGTCTGCCCTTCACCAACAAAAAAATGCTGTGAGGATGGTGAGGGACCATTTCCTGGGACTGACAGGTCTGTGTGTGGATCTGCTGTCAGATCCCATGATTTTTTTTTCCAGATATAAAATGCAGATTTTGGTACTGTCTGAAAGCACCGTGGAGCTGTTAATAAGAGTTCAGGCAAATCATATTGTATTGATGCCCATTTATTATGTATTTTTAATAAACACAACTGAGGCTCTACTTTCAAAATAATATTCACATTTAAGCTAATGGATCAACAGAATTTAAAAACTTGAGAATATAGTAAGGTTCTTTCACTTTTAATTTTAAGCACTGCTGTTGTCTGCAGGTTTCCTCTCTAATATCAGAGCTGAAAATGTGTTTATGGGATTGTCTCTGATTTGCTTTTACCTTTGGTTCAGCATTTCAGAAGACAGTCATATCTGCATTCTGCAGATGCTATGACTCTGCGTAACAGCCTTTGGCTTTTGCCATACATTAGTATTGTGTTTAATGGGAAATCACTTCATGCTGCCATCATTTGGCTATTTTCAAGGGGAAGGTACACATAAAGCTGGAAATGAAATACTTTTCTGTAATTTTATAGTTACGTATCCAAGTAGGTTATTCTATTAGCCAGAGTATATCGAGGAAGTACTAAAAAGAACACAAGATAGCAAATAGTTAGTTAAATTCACAACACTTAGAGCAAACAGCAGCAACCTAAAATAGATTCTGAGCTAAAACCAGAAGTTGAAAAGGAGAAATCAAGCATTTCCAACTAGCACTATCAAAGAAAACAAACTATATGCCAACTCTTTCGTGAGTTCCAGAATTGGAGTTTCCTACAACAGTGACTCTTTCGTTCCACCTCCACCTTTTGATGGTGGTGGGAATTAGGATGCATCTACACTGTAGAAGCAATGCAGTTTGACACTATTTTAACTGCAATAGCTCAATGCTATTTTATCCCTGTATCTCTAGTTTAGTGAGACAGCAGCACTCTTTGGCAAATAAGGTCAATGACCTTGTAAAATGATACCACCCATGATTCCATTGCATTGAGCCACAGCAGTAAAAGTGCAAATCTCATGCTTCTCATCTAAAATAAAGCAGCCATTAAGCCATTTAAAACTTTAATCCATTCAGAAGGATTAAAATGCTTACAAAGCCATTCAAAGTTATCATAAAGTATGAACATTAGGTACCCAACTTGAGGTTTGCCACCAGAATAGCATGCCAACATCTAGGAAAATTTACTGGTGTAATAGGACTACTCTAGTTGGAATTAACAGTGGAATTCAGACCATTATGTGCTACATTTTTGCATGTTGAGATATATATTATATATTAATATTGTTTTTATGTGAGTTGCTAAGGCAATGAAAAGCAACATTAAAAGCCCAAAAAGCAGTGCAATAAAGCATACTCATCAAACTTAAATTAGCACATAAAACCTTGAAACAGATGAGTAACACAAGAAAGCTCAAGATTTAAAATGGCTGCATGAATAAAACCACTTTTTCTGACACTTCAAGAATAATATTGATGGAGGCAGGCACATCTTATCTTGCCATAGTTATTTATTATCATTCTAAAATCCACAAAGTTGACTCATACTTAGCAAAGTGAAGTCATTTCTGTTTTCTTTAATTATGTAGAGGTTTTTTTTAGAGATATAAGAAATGGAGAATATCTTAGGCTGGATCTACACTGCCATGTACACCAGTATTTGATCCTAGATTATCAGCTTTGAACTGGATTATATGAGTCTACGCTGCCATATAATTCATTTCAAAGCAGATAATCTGGGACCAGAAACTGGATGGGATAAAATTTCCCCATCAAGACAGCCCAAGTCTGTTTTGCATATCTTACCACATGCCAAATGGCAAAAGCAACCGTATAATGACAACTTTATGAGGTTTAAAACCAAAGGACCTTATCATAAAGGCCCATAGATTTGCCCTGCATTGAGGGGTGTGGAGAAACCACCGTTCCATGCCCCACATCACCCGCCTTATCTTCCCTCTAATCCTGTGGTGGAAGGATCGCCGGCTGGCTTCCCTCCATTTAAGGGAAGGCAACACAGGAAGGCTCCCATGTTGCTGCGGCGGCAATGGGCACTGCTTCACCTCACTTTTCAGTACGGAGCCTGGCTGGCAGTCCCTTTACATCATGTGAAGGGCTCTGTGCCATAAAGGGAGGTAAGGCAACATACAACGAGCAAATTGACCCATCTGATGAGGTCAGTAGAATGATGATAGCCTATTGAAATATTCACATGAATAGCTTTAAGATGACAAATCTGCAGTAATGATGTTCATGTGTTTCAACGTTCACAGCAATGGAAAATACCTTATTAAAGCTTATGATATAGAATCATAGAATCATAAAGTTGGAAGAGACTTCGTGGACCATCCAGTTGAACCACCTGCCAAGAAGCAGGAAAATTGCATTCAAAGCATATCTTCTAGTTCAAGTTTCAATTTTAGGTCCATTGAGCACAGGTGTATTCTGCTCTCAAGTTCAATTTGGATTTTTACCTCTTTTATTTTGTTTTTCTTAGAATAATTTTCTAAACATCAACATTTTTCTTTACAGTATCTTAGGGAGTAGGCTTAGAATTTAAGCACACATTCCCTTAATAAAAAATAAAAGTGAAATGATACCAAACAAGAGTGTTTCATTGTATTTGATTATGGGTTTTTTCCTTGCCACTGGAGAATCTCATTACATATCCAGGAAAGGAAAAGTAAATGAGCTGTGAAAGACCCCTGTTGCTTCCTTCACTGTTGAGAACAGTACTAAGTTGTAGCATAAATGTTAATATTAGGTACAGCTTTTAATTCATCCAAGTCACTGGATTGCTAATAGTACACCATGAAGACAATATCTGAAATACATGAAAGGTGGCATTACAGGTACTCAATAAAAGAATGAAAGGAAGGACAAGAATTGATGCAGTTCTCAAACCATACACTGGACCTTATCACATTGTAATATACTCCACTTCTGAGATTCTTTGAATGTAATTCCAAACGGGTCCTATCACATGATGTTTGTCCCATTCTATGTGTAATCCATTTGGATCCATTTGCAAAACATAGCAAAATATTAGTATTTCAATAGTTTGTTTGCCAGCATGTGGGTTAAAAATTGTTATAATTGCACTAATGGTTGCAACGATAGGATCTACACACCACTGCCAACTCTGCTTGCTTAACTAGGTCCCTGGCCTGGTAGCAATCCAAGCTATATGTCTAATAGCTACACTCTCATATCTACTGTGTACAGATTTCCTGACCCTCACATTGCTCTAAATAGTTGAGAAGACTGACCGGAAACATAATTATGCATTCTACCTTATGCATTCTACATTAAAAGATAGAGCTGCTCTTAAAGGCTAATGTTGTTAATGACTTTGTAGAACTAGGAACAAGACACAATCAAAATGTTTCAGGAAATGGAACTGCAATTTAATGAGAAAAAGTGTTGTGATACATTTTTAACTTAGGAAAATGATAATTAAGGAATACTTGATAAAAAGACATGAAACTGTCCATGGTTTAGAGAAAATAGGACACAACACATGCTACTGACTGGGTTGTATACTAATAATATATTGGATAATTAAAAATGATTTGGTGAAAAGAAACAGAAGCCATTAAAGCAGAACCAATGTGCCCTTAGCAAAAGCAGCTTGCTAGAACAGAAGGTAGGAAGCATTAAAAGCAGTGGCAAACAAAACAAACTCTTTACAATGCAATCCTATGGCTTCTGGGATAAGGAATAGGTCAGAAGTTTCATTTCCAGATTGGACATTGGTCATTTTCTCTCGCCACAGAGAAATCCATATTCAACACTTCACAAGTGTCAGGGAAGGTGAATTGGGAAGAATTGGATAGAGAGGGAAGGATCCTGGATTTACAGGATCCAAAGCTCTTCTACCTTTGACCAACGTCTATCCATGTATTTACAATCAAAGGGAAAGGAGCAAAGGCCACATAAATATAGAGTGGCAAATGTCCTTCCTTTCCACCTTGTTGTCAGGTAGATCTTTGTCTATGTCACTGGACTCCAGCATTTTCCATATTCTTCAGCACTTTCCAACTGTATCGGTTTTAACTTTTGATAAAATCAGAATATAACATAGTAGCAAAGAAAGTACCATGCTATGCCCAAATCAACATCATTCAAATTCAGTTTCTTTTATTGATTTTAAATCAAAGGTGGGTAATGTGTGCATCATGGTGCATGTAACCTATTAGGAAAAGTTTCCTTTGCCACTTTGAATTTTACAATGATGGCGCTCCATGCAGTCATGCCGGCCACATGACCTTGGAGGTGTCTATGGACAACTCCGGCTCTTCGGCTTAGAAATGGAGATGAGCACCAACCCCCAGAGTCAGACATGACTGGACTTAACATCAGGGAAAACCTTTACCTTTTTATTGAAAAAAATATTTCTCTGATTTACATTTTGACAGGCAGCTGACAAAAGGGAGCCCTGAGCTTTCAGTTCACACATTCTTTAATAGTCATCTCTGATAGCTTATTCATCTTCCAAAATACAAAGTGAGCATGATTTAAGTAGCTTTCCCATTAACTCAATGTATAAAACATATACACTGCTATGAAACCAGGCATCCAAAGTGGTCATCAACAGAATATCTAGGCTAATTATTTTCAGTACCCAAGGCAGGCCTTCACAACCTGTAGCTCTTCTGATGTTTGGAACTATAACTCCCAGAAGCCCTAGCCAGCTTTCCCAACAGTCAGGAATTCTGGGAGCTGAGGTCCAGATTATCTGAATGGCCATAGGCTGTGTAGGCCTGTCCTAAGGGCACTCATGGATCATTTTGCAAAAAAACATATAGACTTAGTTACCCTGTACCTGCCCATACTATAGGCTGAAATACTGTATATATTTGAGGGTGTCAATAAATCAAATAACCTGAAGACACTAGATCCTGTCTAACCTTGCAAACTATGTAGGGTCAATCCTCATTAATATTGAACAAAAAAAGCAATCAAGAAACACCAGGTCCTGTTGGCTATATTCCCGAGGAGAAGGGATTGGCAAAATCACCTCTAGAATCCTTTACCTAAGAAAACACTAGGAATTCCACAGGGACACTAGCATATATACCCTCTTGGTCAATTAGTCCATTGTGTAGCATTTGGCTATTGTTCTGAAACAAAGAAAGGAGAAAAGACACTGCCATTCTGTATCTCCAGCAAGAAGATGTAAATATACAAAACACTTAGCAAGGTATAATAGAGATAGGGTTGCAATGTGCACACTGACCCTGAGAGGCTTAAAAAGTCCTAACTGCAATATTCATGTCTACTTCTCAGTGTCAAATGAATCCCATAAAGTAATTATTTAACTTTTCAAGTGTAACCAAATGGCCCAACATAATCATGTCGAGACTTTTTTTAATTACCAGCAACAGCTTGGCTTAGATTGATTGTAACTATAATTGAATATCTCACCTTCTTTCCTTTAGTTCCCTGACATCATCATCATTAGAAGGTCATTATAAAAACAGCAACAGACATACAAGAAATGTTACTAATATAATCATTTTTGCATGACTGGTTGAGCTTCTCAAGAGGAATGGAGGACAAAGTCAGGGAAATCTTGGTCCTCCTAGGTATAATTTTGCTTCTTTTCAAAATGTGAATAATTATTTCTACAGTGATATATGCATCCCTCCCAGGCCCGGTTCTTCATTGAAACCCCTGAAGTCGCCACTTTGGGTGCAGCGCTTCCTGGGCACACTTGAAGCGGCGGCGGCAGCGGCAGCAGCGGCAGGTGGTGACGGCAGCAGCAGCGGCGACCATTGGGTCACTCGCCACGGAACAAGGAAGTATTTTGTAATCTCGCAAAATTTCATGAGATCTCGTGAAATATCATGAGATTTCTATGAGATCTCGTGAGATCTCACGGAAATCTCACGAAGTCTCACAGAAATCTTGCAAGATCTCACGAAAATACAAATACTTGCTTGTTCCGTGCCGAGCGACCCAATGGTTGCCGCCACTGCCCCCGCCGCCACCGCTCCCGCCACCAATACATTTGGGGTGGGGGGCACAGTTTGGGATGGGGGCCATGCGGCCCTAGGTTGGCTTACATCCTGAAAAAAACCTAGGGCCGCTCCTGATCCCTCCTCAAGTATATTAGCATCTTAAATAAATTCCCATGAACACATGGTGAGAAGAGAATCCCTTCATCCCCTCCCAGAACAGAGTACAACAGGAAGGCTATAAGAGGAATAGATTGCTACCTTCCTCATTTCACTGAGTTTCCATGCTGGATGGTATAGCTCAACCCCCAGCCATCTTATATATCAAGCAAGCCTACTCTAGCAACTCACTAAACTACTGTTAAATGGTCAAAAAGAATTAACAGTAGAAGCACTGAGCATAGGCCTTGGGCCAATTCATCCTGAGTTGGATCTGACCTGGAAGCTGGCAATATGCCATACCTGTCTCCCAAATATCACTAAAAGATGGCAGTTCTCCATATCTTCATACCAGCTTGAAGACTTCATAAAGAATGCCTTTGAGGGACCTATAATAATTTATACATCCGGTTTAAATAAATAGGACGAATGTTTGTAAAGGAATGTGTTGCACTTTTTCTTGTATCCTTTAATGTTATGTTAAATGTTGGCTGATTATGTATTGTCTATGTTTCTCCACTAGCAGAAAATGTTAAGAACGAAGTGATCATTTAGAGTGCTATGGAATAGGATTTGGTATCAGTAGGTTACTTTCAGTTGAATTCTATTATTGACATTGAACTCTTAAGGAGTTTCTGCTTTTGAATTAGTAATCAAATAATTTCTTTTGGTGTGCACTCCTTCCTGTTCTGAGTGATATATTTGCAATGGTCCTATTTCACATTGCTAGTTATGAAAATTAATTTGTTCCCATGCATGTTTGCCATCAATCCATTTTATTAAGCAGAATACTTGTTATGCCTGGAGACATTTAAAAAAAACCCCACTATACTGTACTGTGTTTCAGGCATGTTTAATCACAGTTTATGTTTTGGACTACTAGCAATAAAGGAAGTCAAGAACCATATATAGTCCTACTGCACTACATAAATTCACTAATACACTACAAGGTTGGTTCTTGCACAAGATCTATGCACAGCCTTTCAAAGAGAATATTGTGCTAATCATATCTGTGTGTGTGTGTGTAATTAGTAACAGGTTATATTTTCCTTGTATTTTCCTAAATCTAGTCCCCCCCACCCACCCGGCAATTGTTTCAGAACTTTCACCTCCCCATTTTCCCTTTATACTTTTATGTGCCCTTCCCACGTCAGCGCTGAAAACTTCCCAGTTCCCAGACTGCAGTAGAAAAGACAATCACCCTCCCACAATAGGTCAACTATTGATTCCTGCCAAAAAAGACCCTCTCCTACATATTCTCATAAACAGTATTTAGTCATAGCCACACTTAATATCAGTGGTGCATTGGCTAAATTGCCATTTTTAAACACTAGATAAACAGATGAAACTATAGTTGAAATCAAACATAAGCACATCAAACACATGATTTCATACATTGTGACCTGTGTGTGTTCAGTATACAGATTATTTATATAAAAATTGAATTTCAGGCATATTTTGAAAGTAAAGTTTTAGACTTGGAACTCTCATACTTTGTATTACCAGACTATTGATACTGTGATTCTCAACCTCCTAGAATTTGGAGTTGACTAGGTGAAAGAACCAAATAACTGAAGATTATATTGAGAATTGCTTGCACAGAAGAGTAAACATGATTAATGCATGAAAAGGTCCCATCTGTGATGTCCCAGTCTCCCATCTGTGAAGTTAGTTAAAGTCAGATGATACCCTGCATATTGGCACAACTCCCCTTCCCACCTCCTTTTGAAATGCAGCTCTTATTAGGTACTAAGTGATTTTCATCTGATTGTCTGGAAGTAATATTTTACAGACCTTCAGCTTGTTTATAATACAGCTTCATTTCTTTCAGAAAGACAGGGAAATTACTGTTTTGTCAACTTCAGTGTTGCTTCAAATCTTCAGGTTTTAGGACAGTCAGTGGCCTAAATCCAAATGATAATGCCAACAAGAATAAAGCTACTAAATCAATGGAAGCCTGGTAAGGCAATACAAACAGTCTAGTTGGTCTAACTTGGATTTAGGCCAATATCTGTAATATTTAAAAACAAGTTGGTACTAATCATTAAACCAGGCTGCATTTTTTTTCTAACAAAATCTCTTTTGGCCTTTTGGCATCCTCCTCAAGCTCTTGTCCTTTTTGTGCCTCTCATTTTTCTTGGTGGGATTGGTTCATGTTTTTTTCATGCCATAGAGGACAAATATGTCTGTGGTTTTAATGCCACAGAGGACGAATATGTCTCACTGTCATTATCTGTACTTTGATGAATTAGAAGACAATGAACTATCATGTAAGAAATGGACTACAGGTGTCAAGGACAGAACGCCACAAGATTCAAAGTAACAGAGTTTATTAGATTACAGAACTCAAAAATGCCCGTAAAAACACAAGGGCCAGGCAATTTTTGCCTTTAGGAGCAAAAAGGGACAAAAGTAAATGTTCAAAAGATAAACCGGATTAAACCGGAGTTTAATCCGGGTAAAAAACAAACTGCTTTCTTCAGCCTGGGTAAAAAACAAAACGAAAGCCAAGAAACAAAAGATACAAGGAATGCAACTAATTGGCAGCAGATTCCTCTCTGCTGCCAACACTGTGTTTAGAGTAACTTGCGTCGCTCCCACACACACACACAGCAGACAGGATCTCCAACACGAGCAGACGCAGCCAGGGATTTTAGCAGTAGAGTAGACCAGTTCCGTTCCGTAGATCAAAGCCAGAAGCAGACGTTTGTAGTTTTTCCAAGTCCAAGAAGGGGGGAAGACAAGCCGTGGTCAGTTCAGTCCGAGTTCTCAAAGCAGGAGATGGCGTCCGTCAGGAAGACGACGGAAGGTCAAGCTAACAAGAGTAAGCACAGGTTTGCACAAACAAATGCCCACACAATCCCTCCCGCCGTCTGACCCTGGATTCCAATCAACTTACGTCTCAGCACAGGAAAGTACACAAGTCTTCAGGGAAGCGTCCCACACACACACACGAATCCCAAGCGTTTGCCCAGATTACCTTGCCCGACGCAATTTGCAATTGCTCCCAAGCCCCATTTTATGCCAGTTACAAATCTTCATCACTGTCAGCTGCCCTCCTTAACCCGGGCGTTTCCTCATCACTTTCCTCGTCAGAGCTGGAACACCTCTGACTACGCCCAACAGCATCTCCAGCTGTGGATCCCGTCCCATCCCTCCAGCTACGCCATGGGTCTAATCCTGAAGGTCCCCATTCATCTTCTGCCCCATCATGGCCAGTGGCCCCCAATTCCTCCCTTACCCGAGTCCAATCCATCTCATCCTCCTCTGAGCTAACCAGCCCTTCCTCCATTCTCTCCGTGAACCCTTCGAAAGACTCTTCGTCAGAGGGTGCTGCAAATATGTCTCGCAGTCTTTTTCTCTCTCGCTCCTCGAGAGTATCCGACTCTCGAGGAGTCTTACGCCCACGCCTGTCAGAAACAGAGCCACGAGGCTCAATCATAACACTATCCCCTCTCACAAAGGCCTCCTCCCCCGATGGCGGAGAAGTGGCAGTGATACCCTCCGCTATAGCACCACGACGACTAGAGGTATCAAGTTTCAACAGCGAACGATGAAAGACTGGATGGACCTTTAAACTAGACGGTAAACGCAAACGAAACGCAACAGAAGAAATCTTTTTAACGATAGGAAAGGGACCCAAATACCGAGGCGCAAACTTTCCCCCAGCCTGTTTAATATGTTTGGAAGATAACCACACCAAATCCCCTTCTTCCAACTCCTCCCCTGCCTGCCTGTGGCGGTCAGCCTGAGTCTTCTGCGTTGCCTTAGCTTCCAACAGTAAGCGACGGGCAACATCATGCAATGCAGCCATTTCCGTAGAGCGGTACACAGGGTCCGAAGAGACCACATTGGTCGACGGCGCCACACCTCCCCGTGGGTGAAAGCCATAAGTAAGCTCAAACGGCGTATGCTGACTAGACGTGTGCACCGCATTGTTGTAAGCAAATTCCGCCACCGGTAACCACTTCACCCAAGCCGTGGGTTGATCTAAACAAAAACAACGCAAATACTGCTCTAAGAGCCCATTAACCCGTTCCGACTGTCCATCCGTTTGCGGATGGAAGGCGGACGACACGTTTAACTTAGTCCCCAAGCACTCATGGAAGTGTTTCCAAAAGCGTGACACAAATTGCGGAGCCCTATCGGAAATAATCACCTCGGGTGCTCCGTGCAAGCGATAGATGTGCTTTGTAAATAGTAAGGCCAACGTAGGGGCCGCCGGAATGGTTGAACAAGGAATAAAATGAGCCAGTTTACTAAATAAATCCACCACCACCCAAATACAAGTATAACCCCCAGACTTAGGCAAATCTGAAATGAAATCCATGGAAATGATTTGCCATGGCCTCTCCGGAACAGGTAAAGACGACAACAACCCTCTAGGGCGCCCAGCAGGCGTCTTACTTTGCTGGCAAACGGCGCAGCTGTCACAAAAGCGCAGAATGTCTTGCCGCATCTTTGGCCACCAGTAGCTCCTGGTGATAAGCTGTACGGTCTTGAACCTGCCAAAGTGCCCAGCCATGGGTTCGTCATGGTGGGCTCTAATCACCTCCAACCTGAGGGCCCCCACTGGTACGTAAACCTGCCCCCTACGCACCAATACCCCGTCTTGATCTTGGAGATGCGGCAGTATGGTACGGTTACCTGCTGAGAGCAACATCAGTTGCTCCTGAGTCCACACATCATCTTTCTGAGCCTCAAGGATCTGGTCATGTAACCCGAGCTCATTATCTACAACACACAGCGAGGCAGTAGGCAAGATGGTCTGACATACTACCTGCTCATTGGTCTTAAATTCTGGCTTGCGGGATAAAGCATCGGCCCGCAAGTTTGCCTTCCCCTCCACGAACTGCACCTTGAAGTTAAACCTGGAGAAAAACAAAGCCCAGCGGATTTGACGCTGGTTTAACTTCTTTGCTGTTTGCAAGTGCTCTAAGTTCTTATGATCAGACCTGACCACGATCTGGTGCCGTGCCCCTTCAAGCCAGTGCCGCCACACCTCAAACGCCACCTTAATCGCCAACAACTCCTTCTCCCATATGGTATAGTTCTGCTCGAAGGGTGTTAGTTGCCGCGAGTAAAATCCACAGGGACGCAAGGTCCCTGAGGAATCCTTCTGAGACAATACAGCCCCCAACGCGTAGCTAGAAGCGTCCGCTTCTACCACAAACGGTTTGTCAACATCAGGATGGGTTAGTATGTTGTCCGATTGAAAACTAGACTTAAGTTGTAGAAATGCCTCGTGAGCTTCCCGCCCCCACACAAATGGCTGTTTCTTGCGCAGAAGCTGCGTCAAAGGTACCGTGAGCTTTGCAAAATTCGGAATAAACTCCCGGTAGTAATTAGCGAAACCTAAGAACCTTTGTACATCCTTCTTAGTCTTCAGCTCCTGCCATGAGTTGACGGCGTCAACCTTATGTGGGTCCATTTTAAGTTCCCTACCTGACACTACATGACCTAGGAACTCCACTTCAGGCACATGAAAGACGCACTTGGAAGCCTTGGCGAAAAGCCCATTAGCCCGCAGTCGGTGCAGAACCTGTTTGACATGTTGACGATGTTCTTTCTCGTCCTTAGAAAAAATCAAGATATCATCCAAATAAATCACTAAAAATTGGTCAATTAGGTCCCTGAACACATCGTTCATGAACCTCTGGAAGACCGCAGGAGCATTACAAAGCCCAAAAGGCATGACTCGGAACTCGTGGCATCCGAAACACGTGTTAAATGCCGTCTTCCATTCATCCCCTTCCCGTATACGGATTAAGTTATAGGCCCCCCGCAGGTCAAGCTTGGTAAAGACCTTAGCCCCTTGCACCCTTGATAACAGTTCCGAGATTAAAGGGAGCGGGTACCTATCCCGAATGGTGTATTTGTTTAGGATCCGATAGTCGCAGACCAGCCTAAGTTCCCCAGTCTTTTTGGCTACAAAGAATACTGGTGCCGCAGTTGGAGAACTAGATGGGCGAATAAACCCCTTGGCTAAATTTTCATCTAGAAACTCCCGCAAAGCTTGCCTTTCCGGTACAGTCAAGGCATACAGCCTCCCTGCTGGCAGTTTCGCACCTTCTGCCAACTTGATGGCGCAATCATATGGCCTGTGCGGTGGTAATTTGTCCGCTTCTTTTTTACAAAATACATCAGAGAACTCCCCATACTCAGCAGGCACTCCCTCCATATCAGAATGAGTAACATTTAGAGTGCAACAATCCTGCCTCTTTAAAATCACTTTACGTGTTGCCCAATCTACTTGTGGGTTTACTACAGCTAGCCAATCCATCCCCAGGATCACATCATATCTAGGCAAGCTCGTAATATCCCACACAAACGTTCCCGTTACTCCCTGCACCTCCCACGTTACTGCCGAGGTTTCCTGGTTAACCACCCCAGTCTCCAGCAGTCTCCCATCTGCTCCTTCCACCCACACGTCGCATGCCTTGCGCACCTTAGGAATGCCATGCTTCTTAGCAAACTCAATATCTACATAAGAGACCGTGGCTCCTGAGTCCAGCAGTGCCAAAGTAGAAACAAGTTCCCTTCCCCCAACAGATAATGTAATGGGTACGAAAACATGCTTCCTCCCCTCAGTTGACTGCTTGAGGAGCCCTAGTGCGTTGGACTCACGTCGCACTAGGGCTGGCCTTTTCCCGAAAGCTGGGAAGGTTTCACATTACAATTTTTGGCAAAATGCCCAGCATTCCCACAGTACAAACACAAGCCCAGCTGCCTCCTACGGCTCTTTTCTTCTGTAGACAGCTTTTTAAAGACCCCAAGCTCCATGGGCTCTTCCCCCATCACCACAGGTGCCCTGGTTACATGCATGGGTGGCGCACACATTGCTTTTGAATGTTTACGAGCCTCGAACCTTGCGTCTAAACGCAGCACCTTAGCTACTAAGGCGTCCCAGCTTTCAGCCGGCTCCAAGCGTGCTAATTCATCCTGGAGCATATCACTTAGCCCGGCAGTAAATAAAAGCATGAATGCATTTTCCCCCCAATCCAGCTGGTGGCGATACAGGTTAAACTTATTTAAGTAATCCAAAACAGTCCCCTTTCCCTGTTTCAACCGATACAGAGCCCACCCAGCGTTCTCCGTGCGGAGAGGATCCCCAAAAGTATCAGTTAACAACTTTTTGAAATTATTCAAATTGTCCTTGACTGGGTCATTACCCAAAATTAAATTAGTGGCCCATTGTCCTGCGGGACCGGTCAACAAACTCAAAATAAAGGCCACTTTGCTAGTGTCTGTAGGATAAGCATGAGCACTGAGCTGAGAAAAATAAAGCTCCACTTGTGCCAAAAAGGTTGGCAACTTGCACCTGGTTCCGTCAAAGCGTTCAGGAGTCAAAACATGTCCTTTCACGGCATGAGCGGTTTGGCTAACGGTAAAGGCCGTTTGCAATTGATCTAATTTGACCCTTAACTCATCCATCGTCTTCCTGACGGGTTTATTGCTGCAATAAACCTTTTATGGGCGTCGGGCAATCTGTCAAGGACAGAACGCCACAAGATTCAAAGTAACAGAGTTTATTAGATTACAGAACTCAAAAATGCCCGTAAAAACACAAGGGCCAGGCAATTTTTGCCTTTAGGAGCAAAAAGGGACAAAAGTAAATGTTCAAAAGATAAACCGGATTAAACCGGAGTTTAATCCGGGTAAAAAACAAACTGCTTTCTTCAGCCTGGGTAAAAAACAAAACGAAAGCCAAGAAACAAAAGATACAAGGAATGCAACTAATTGGCAGCAGATTCCTCTCTGCTGCCAACACTGTGTTTAGAGTAACTTGCGTCGCTCCCACACACACACACAGCAGACAGGATCTCCAACACGAGCAGACGCAGCCAGGGATTTTAGCAGTAGAGTAGACCAGTTCCGTTCCGTAGATCAAAGCCAGAAGCAGACGTTTGTAGTTTTTCCAAGTCCAAGAAGGGGGGAAGACAAGCCGTGGTCAGTTCAGTCCGAGTTCTCAAAGCAGGAGATGGCGTCCGTCAGGAAGACGACGGAAGGTCAAGCTAACAAGAGTAAGCACAGGTTTGCACAAACAAATGCCCACACAATCCCTCCCGCCGTCTGACCCTGGATTCCAATCAACTTACGTCTCAGCACAGGAAAGTACACAAGTCTTCAGGGAAGCGTCCCACACACACACACGAATCCCAAGCGTTTGCCCAGATTACCTTGCCCGACGCAATTTGCAATTGCTCCCAAGCCCCATTTTATGCCAGTTACAAATCTTCATCACTGTCAGCTGCCCTCCTTAACCCGGGCGTTTCCTCATCACTTTCCTCGTCAGAGCTGGAACACCTCTGACTACGCCCAACAGCATCTCCAGCTGTGGATCCCGTCCCATCCCTCCAGCTACGCCATGGGTCTAATCCTGAAGGTCCCCATTCATCTTCTGCCCCATCATGGCCAGTGGCCCCCAATTCCTCCCTTACCCGAGTCCAATCCATCTCATCCTCCTCTGAGCTAACCAGCCCTTCCTCCATTCTCTCCGTGAACCCTTCGAAAGACTCTTCGTCAGAGGGTGCTGCAAATATGTCTCGCAGTCTTTTTCTCTCTCGCTCCTCGAGAGTATCCGACTCTCGAGGAGTCTTACGCCCACGCCTGTCAGAAACAGAGCCACGAGGCTCAATCATAACAACAGGTGGCACAATACCTTCAATGCATATTGGGATATGTGAGAATTTCATTCTGTTATGAAATGGATTCATCTGGCCCTGCACCTTCTGTACTGAACACCAAATTGGATGCAATTCGCACTAGCTTATACTGCATTCCATGGATGGAAGAAAAATGTATTTAAAGACATGTGCAAAAATAAAATTTATTTGGTGAGATCACGTGTATTTAAACGTGCTAATCATAGTAGACAATAATGAGATAAGTAATTAAGCTGACAGTATACACAATAGGGATGGAAATAATATTTAAATATTTTTGGCAAAACAGTTTAAAACCATGTTTGTAAAGTGTTGAGAAATCTTGATGAGAAGATTCCTGGAGGGGTAAGAATCTTTATATCCCAATAAAATACCTTTTTGAGTGTAAAATTTGAACATGATAGTTTTTCATAGAAAATATTATTTTCTGCATAGGAATTACATTTCCTGTCCAAACATTCTTGTTTTCTACACAGGAAGTACATTGTAGATTTCTTCTATACATAATTGATTTGCATAGAAAACAACATATTTTCCACAGCAAATCACATTTTATACACAAGATATAATTTTTTGCAGACCACTATAATTTTTTCACAAAAGCAGCTGTTTGTTGTGCATAATAGCTATGTGCAAAGTTTGTGTAGAGTTATTCCTAAATTGCAAATAGGCTTCAAAAACAGCATGATTTTCAAAAACTTTATTGAGAAGGAAGAAAATTGTAAAAATTACATTACATTCTTCAAGAAAAAAAATAGCAAAGAAAAACATCCCTAGTACAGCTGTTTCTTGTATTGCTTAGTTTTCTCCACAAGGTCATAATTTTCTATAATATAAATATTGTCATAAACATTTACATATCCGCGCAATATTTGATATACATGTACTTAAAACTTCTGTTATCTACTGTATTAACTGCCATTTATATGTAGAAGCTCTGAACTGATCAAGGGTGATAGGGGGCTTTGGGAAAAATATGTACTTGCCCCTTCAAACATTTATCAAGGAGGGGGATATGATTGTCATCAAAGATAAAATCATACACTATATCTTTGATCAGGAACTGGACTGGGTTGTTTTTCATTTTTAAATGTATGCTTATTTTTTTGATGTTATTAGTCTCAAATAGGAGGAAGAGAGACATGCAAACATCATGGATTATCAAAAAGATCAATAAGCAGTTCTGAGAGCAAATAAAGTCTGAACTCTCACTAGAAGGAAATAACATAACTAAACTGAAGCTATTATACTTTGACCACATTATGAGATGATATGAATTGTTGGAAAATTTTCTGGAGCTCAATAAAGTAGATATCAGTTAAAAAAAAGCCAACTTATCAATGGATTGATTCAATAAAAGAAACCAGAGGTATGAGTTTGCAGGACTTGATGATTTAAAGATATGGACATATATCATTCATAAGGTCATGTCAAAACAGATTTTGATGGGAAACAATGTTACAACCAGCTAATTATGTTTTTATATGTAATACGAGGGTTATCCAAAAAGTAGATTACGTTTTGGAATTAAAAATGAACAAAGTATAGGAGAAAACATTTACCATATGCAGTTGAAAGCCACACCCAAATACCACTTCTCAACATAGTCGCCATTCAAATTATCATAGCAATGAATGAGCTTGGCAACTCCTTCCCCACAAAACTCTGCTGCTTGCATCCTCAATGTAGCATTTTGATGATGATGATGCGCAGGGAAGGGGTG
This sequence comes from Anolis carolinensis, assembly GCF_035594765.1. Classification (NCBI taxonomy): domain Eukaryota; kingdom Metazoa; phylum Chordata; class Lepidosauria; order Squamata; family Anolidae; genus Anolis; species Anolis carolinensis. The sequence continues at coordinate 93,544,058 of NC_085843.1, forward strand.
ACCGGCTGGTTGAGAAGTTGAGAAGTGGTATTTGGGTGTGGCTTTCAACGGCATATGGTAAATGTTTTCTCCTCTATTTTGTTCATTTTTAATTCCTAAACGTAATCTACTTTCTGGATACCCCTCGTATATGCTTTTGCATGGAATATACATTTTATTTTAAAACTATCTTTTCAATCAATGTCTAATAAGTAGTGTTTTAATGGAATATATTGTTTATTTTTTTAACCTTTGTGTCCCCTGATAGGGTCACCATAAATCCCAAACTAATTGAAGGCAGACAACAACAAATTACATATTAGATATTATTATAGCTATTTTGTTTTAACATAATGTTATAATCATCATCATCATGATTTAATTACTTATTAATCACCCTCCATCCAAGATGCTCTAGGCGATTTACAAGATAAAATTGTAAAGGATAAAAACATACATACAAATATTGATAAAATTAACATAGATCAAAAGCTCTAGTAAAGAGCCAGGTCTTGAGTGCTAGGGTAAAAGGCCCTAACTCACGCATGGCTCTCATATAGGGCAGCAAGGCATTCCATAAGGCAGGGGCAGAAATAGAAAAAGCTCTGCATCTGGTCCTTTCCAAGTGCACTTCTCCTAATAACTAACTGTGGAGGCATAGAACTAGAACTACTAATATTATTATTATTACTACTACTTATTATTATTATATATTATGACACAGCAAACAAGATAGACATGCTGGATCTCATATCACAAAATCGCAAGTCGAACACTTCCCAAGTGTCTAGGACTGTGTGATGTATTTTCGGATGATGCGTGCAGATCCCAGCAGGGTGGCCTTTTGCAGCTGACAGATTGTAATTTTGTCAATGTCTATTGTTTCCAAATGCCGGCTGAGATCTTTTGGCACGGCACCCAGTGTGCCCATCACCACTGGGACCACTTGCACTGGTTTCTGCCAGAGTCTTTGAAGTTCAATCTTGAGGTCCTGATAGCGGCTGAGTTTTTCCTGTTGTTTTTCATCAATGCGACTGTCACCTGGGATGGCGACATCAATGATCAAAACCTTTTTCTTTTCCACAACCATGATGTCTGGTGTGTTGTGTTCCAGAACTTTGTCAGTCTGGATTCGAAAGTCCCACAGTATTTTTGCTTGCTCATTTCCCAATACTTTTGCAGGTTTGTGATCCCACCAGTTCTTTGCTGCTGGGAAGTGGTACTTGAGGCATAAGTTCCAATGGATCATTTGGGCCACATAGTTGTGCCTCTGTTTGTAGTCTGTCTGTGCAATTTTCTTACAGCAGCTGAGGAGATTATCAATAGTTTAGTTGGTTTCCTTGCACAGTCTGCATTTTGGGTCATCAGCTGATTTTTCGATCTTGGCCTTAATTGCATTTGTCCTGATGGCTTGCTCCTGGGCTGCAATGATCAGGCCTTCTGTCTCCTTCTTCAGGGTCCCATTCATGAGCCAGGTCTTCTCTTTATCAGCTTTTCCTTCAATTTTGTCAAGGAACTTTCCATGCAATGTTTTGTTGTGCCAGCTGTCAGCTCTAGTTTGTAGTGTGGCTTTCTTGTACTGGTTTTTTGTCTGCTGTGCTTTGAGGAGTTTCTGATTTTTGACTTCAATCAAAGCAGGTTCTTCACTTTGCTTGACATATTCTGCCAAGGCATGTTCTTCTTTGACTGCTTGTTTTACTTGTAAAAGTCCTCTGCCTCCTGATCTTCTAGGCAGATAGAGCCGGTCAACATCACTGCGAGGGTGCAGTGAATGATGAATGGTCATGAGTTTTCTTGTTTTTCTGTCCAAATTGTCCAGTTCCATCTGTGTCCAGTTTATGATGCCAGCAGTATATCTTATGACAGGTATGGCCCAGGTGTTTATGGCCTTGATGGTGTTGCCTCCATTGAGCTTGCTTTTGAGAATTTTTCTGACCCTTTGTGTGTATTCTTTACTGACCACAGTTCATGCTTGATGTTGTCCAGCTGTAATATGCCCAGATATTTATAGGCCTCTGGCTGGTGACACTTTATTGTTTGGCCATTAGGCATATTTATGCCCTCACTTTCAATGTTTTTCCCTTCTTCAATGCCACTGTCGAACATTTGTCCAAGCCAAACTCCATGCTGATATCAGTGCTAAAAATTCGGACAGTGTTAGTCAGAGACTGGATTTCAGTTTCCGTTTTTCCATACAGCTTCAGGTCATCCATGTACATCAGATGCGAAATTTTGTGAGAATTCTTAGATGTTTGATAGCCAAGATTTGTTTTTTGTAAGATTGTTGACAGAGGGATCATGGCAATAATGAAAAGCAGAGGGGACAATGAGTCTCCCTGGAAAATTCCTCTGCTGATGTTGACAAGTCCATAGCTTTCATTTCCAACAAACAGTTCAGTTTGCTGGATCCTTTTGTATCAGGTAAGTTCTTCCAGTTGTTAGCCATTCACTGATACTTCCTTTCTGCAGCATCTCATTGAATTGTTGGGCCATTTTTCCATGTAAACTAATCAGATGTTTGAGCCACAATCCATGAAGTTGATCACTACCAGGCGACGTCCAGTTCTTGACTTTTTGCACTCGTTTGCTGATCATTTCAGTTGTTATTTCCATCTGTTCCATTTTGTTCTGTGAGAATTTTCTTTCAAACTCCTGCCTAACCTTCCACTTTGGTTTTCCAGTTGATTTTCTTTGGGGCTGCCTTGGTTGTAGGAGCCCAAGCTCTTCTGTTACTATCCCTGCTGCACTGTAGGCATACTGGTTTGTTTGTTCAATTGATGTTATTTGGACAGTGGAGAGTACTGCATTCACATCCTTCATGAGAGGCGCCAGGTGTCTCTTGGGCACTGTTTTTAGAGTTGGGAGCCGCTCTCTTATTGCATTTGCTGCAGCATGAGCCATGATCTTATTCTTGAGCTCTTGTTGTCTTGCTGTCAAGGTTCCTGGTGGTTCAACAGGTGTTTCAAGTGTTTCTGCTCATCACTATTTTATCAAGATTGGCCATTGCTCTCCTCCCAAGATGTAAACGTCTTCTGATTTCCTGGCTGCAGTCTGCATTTGCATTGATCTTCGTGCCTAGAAATATAAAGTCTGTCACTGCCTCCACGTTTTCTCCTTCTATTTGCCAGTTATCAATAGGTGTAGTTGCCATGATCTTGGTTTTCTTGATGTTTAACTGCAACCCAGCTTTTGCACTTTCTTCTTTCACCCTGGTGATAAGGCTCCTTAGCTCTTCCTCGCTTTCGGCCCTCAGAGTGGTATCATCTGCATACCTAAGGTTGTTAATGTTCCTTCCAGCAATTTTAACTCTGGCCTTGGAATCGTCAAACCCCGCATGTCGCATGATGTGTTCTGCATACAAGTTGAATAGGGAGGGTGAAAGTATGCAGCCCTGCCGTACTCCTTTCCCAATCTTGAACCAGTCTGTTGTTCCATGATCTGTCCCTACTGTGGCTGCTTGGTCTTTATACAAATTTCTCAGGAGACAGACAAGGTGACTTGGTATCCCCATACCACTAAGAATATGCCACAGTTTATTATGATCCATGCAGTCGAAGGCATTGGAATAGTCAATAAAGCAGAAATAAATGTTTTTCTGAAACTCCCTGGCTTCCTCCATTATCCAGCGGATGTTGCCAATTTGGTCTCTCATTCCTCTGCCTTTTCTGAACCCAGCTTGTACATCTGGCAACTCTCGCTCCATGTATTTCTGGAGTCTGCCTTGCAGGATCTTGAGCATTCCCTTACTGGCATGGGAAATAAGTGCCACTATATGGAAGTTTGAGCATTCTTTAGCGTTCCCCTTTTTGGGTATGGGGATATAAATTGATTTTTTCCAATCTGATGGCCAATCTTGTGTTTTCCATATTTGCTGGCATATGGCATGCATTATCTTCCAAGATTTTAAACAACTCAGCTGGGATCCCGTCGTCTCCTGCTGCCTTGTTATTAGCAATGCTTCTTAAGGCCCATTCAACCTCACTCCTCAGGATGTCTGGTTCTAATTCACTCACCACACCGTCAAAGCTATCTTCTATATTATTATCCTTCCTATACAGATCTTCTGTATATTCTTGCCACCTTTTCTTGATCTCTAGTAACTCCGGATATGTGGTTACCACGTTAATAAGTAGAAATAATTGAAGAAAGGAAAATTACAGGAAGTGCCAACACGACAAGTGCACATATGCCAAGAAAAGGAATCTAATCATTGATGTAGTCGTGAAGCATTAAGGCAATGGTTCTTAACCTGTGGGTCCTCAGATCTTTTGACCTTCCCAGAAATTCTAACAGCTGGTAAACTGGCTGGGATTTCTGGGAGTTGTAGGCCAAAACACCTGGGGACCCACAGGTTAAGAACCATGGCATTGATGTATGCTTTGTAATTTTCATTCAACTATGTTTAAATGCTTAGTCCTTTGTCTTTCTCAGGGTGTCTTCTTTATGATTTCGAACCCCAGTTACCTGTTACCAGGATCCAGGTCTCTGACAGTGTATAGGCAGAGGTTAAACAAACAACACCAGACTTGTGTCAAAACTATTTTACTTAAAACAGTAACTTAAAAACTTGGCCGTTTTCATGTCCGAGTTCAAACATAAAGATAACACACAGCTGATGTCATAAAGCAAAGTCTCATTAACATTGGGAGTACTACAAATGCCGGTTCAGGATCAATAATAACCAGTAGTCAAGGTTGCAGTCCAAGGTTCAAACACCAATGCTTCACCGAGTACAGTTCCAAAGTTCAAGAGTACAAAGCATAGGTGTAGTTCCAAATGTCAAGCCAGGTAATCCAGAGTTCAGAGGAAATCCAAAATCTGTAGTCAAGAATCAATCCAGGGACTCAAATCACCCCAAGGTCCACAACAAAATACAAGAGTAACAGAATCCACAACGAAATTATTACCACAGTTCAAGGTTTAGCAAGGAATAGTACAAGAAGTCAGGATAACACTATCCACCAAACTGGGGAGAAAACCACCAGCATCCACAGCCATGTATAACAGATACCTTTCTCTCAAAGAGCAGTCTTTTGCAAAGCTCTTTTATGCAGCTGATCACAGCTGCATCCCATTTCAGCAGGCCTCCCCAAATAATCTTAAGTCCCTGAATCCTTACCTGTAGTATCATTCTGACCTTTAGAACCAGGGGGGGAATTAACCCCTCCCATACATTTCACAGCAGCTACTACCCATCACCAACCTACTATGCATGATACTAAATTAACCATCACCAGACTGCCAGGCATTATATAAACTAACCACTACCAACTGCTAGGCATGCCACCATCAACTTAGGGCTCTGATACCAATTTGCTCCAACTACAACAAACGTGTATTCTTATCTAGCTGGTGTGTACCTAGGATCAAGCCTTGTTTTTAGGCTAACACTCCCTCATTTACCAAACAAATTCAGACAAAAGCTGTTTTTTTCCACATTGAGTGGATGATACCATAAGATAAAAACACCCAGATACAAACATAAATCATTCAACTAATGATGATGAAAGTTGCTTGGAAATAAATCATTATAATTAAGAATTCCTTGTAAGCAATTATTTTTACAATAATGGGCTATAACCAAGCTACCTTGCAATTGTAACATAACAGGGATCACATGTTTCCATTTTCTAAGTAGCTTGAACAATGTATAATTGTTTGTCCTCAATACTTAGGTGTTCTATCTATCACTGGCCAACAGCTTGTAATATTCCCATGTTTTAATAAAGTCAAAAGTATCAACTATTAGTTGCTATTAATACAAGGAACTATAAAGATACTTATATATTTTTTCAGTTAGAGCAAAATTAAATACATTACAGGGTCTTGAAACTAACTACAACCAATAAAGCATGGAACTAGCAAGCAAGAACTGAGAAGTTGGTACCCCATCTGCCATCTTTTTGTTCACTGGGAAATAATGTATCTGAAGAAGATGACTTATTTACCCAGGAAGGTTCTCTGTGCAGACTAGAAACCAGATTTCCCCTGTGGCAGATGTGATCTCTTAATGTGTGCATGATGAAATCAGAGGACTGTTCTTTGCCTGAAAACAGCATGTTCAGTTTTGAAAATTGTTATTATAAGTAGAACATTTCTGAGATCAGCAATAGCCAATGAATGGAATCAGAAACATAGTGATACAAGTGATAAGCAACTAATTTTTGGATCATAGAATGCTCCAAGTTATCCAGACAGGATAACAGAAACTTATGTTTATCTACACCTGATCTTTTCATATCCTATTATGAATCAACCAAGGAAGTAAGATCACAGTCACATTCTCTTTGTGAAGCAATTTCATATAGAAATGTAAGTTTAACGAAGTGTATATTATCAGGATAGGTTTGTGAAGTGTTGTTTTCTCAGCAATATGGATACTTTAAAAACATTAAAATAAATAATAATGGAGCACAAGAAAAATGCAAAGAAAAATCATTCTGTACTTTTTAGATTAAAGCAAAGCTATATATCATAAAAATTATTGAAAGCTCTTAAAGAAATGAATATTACAGCAAACTGTTATAATAACCCAAAAGTTTGATTTTTCTACCAACTGTGTAATGACCACCACTCTCTGTTAATAGCAGCCTCAACACTTCCTTGCCAGGGCAGAGCAGGAAAGGAGCAGACAAGTATTCATCTATCATCCTGAGAGCCCCTGGTAGTGCAATAGTTAAACCCTTTTGCCAGCAGGACTGCTGATCAAAAGATCAGCTGTTTGAATCCAGGGAGCAGGGTGAGCTCCCATGTGTCAGCTCTGGGGACATGAGAGAAGCCTCTAACAGAATGGTAAATCATCAGGATGTCCCTTAGACAACATCCTTGAAGATAGCCAATTCTCTCACACCAGAAGCGACTTGCAGTTTCTCAAGTCACTCCTAACACTAAAAAAAACCCCAACCCCCCCCCCCCCAAAAAAAACCTATCATCCCATAACTGGATGTACAGCAATGAGGAATACTGGAATCACAGATTTAAAAGATAATACAGGGACCAATTCCATACCATACAGGAATATAAAATTATAGTAGTCCCAGGGAATGGTCATCCAACCTGTCTTCTAAAGAAGAAAAGTCTACCATTCCCAAACACAGAAAAGATGCTTTTAAGCAGATACTGGATGGCCATTTGTTGGACCTTTGTGCTTTTCCTGCTTTGTGCTTTTCCTGCATAGCAGGGGGTTGGACTGGATGGCTCATGTGGTCTCTTCCAGTCTCTGGAGGAGTCTTAAACAAGCTTGCCCCATCTTCTATGAGACCTTCCTTCAGATATTTAAAGATAGCTATCATATAATCTCTCAGTCTTCTATTCTCCAATTTAAACATATCCAGTTCCCTAAACTGTTACTCATATATCCTGGTTTCTAGACCTCCTACCACCTTGGTCACTCACCTCTGGACACATTCTAGTTTATAATTATCCTTCTTGAACTGTGAGCCAATAAATGAACTAGTACTCTAAGTGAGCAGTATAGCATAGAAGCAGAACTTCCTTCCAGAGATCTTCAGAGAGGTCTGTATAGTTGCCTGTTGCTGTGTGTTGCTGGATACTTGTCCAACACTCCCCATGCAATGTCTATGTTGGACAGGGGTGCAACCATGAAAAGGTGGATTTTAGGGAGATTGCATGTGGAATGTATCCCAGCAACATATCACAGCTACAACTCTTGACCTTGGCCTTTATTTTTTCCTTTCAAGAAAGACATTTATACTCAAATGTTGGCTGGGAGCAAAGGATATTGAGGCTAGGGTCTTACGATGCACTTTCTTGTAGAAGAAATATATGAGGAAAGTTCAGCTGTACTAGCAATACTAGTGTACTGTAGGACGTGGGTATGAATGGCTTCATGCTTTAATGTATTCTTTTTTAAGGAGCATCTGGCTGATAAAGGGAGGTTAGATGGTAATCTCTCAGGGATACTTTAGCAATGTAACCTTCCATGGTCGTGGTTTGAATCAGATTAACCTTGAGTTCCTTTCAAATTCTATGAAGGTTTCCCGATCAAATATAAAATAAAATATAGCTTTCTTTTGAGACTTCCGGTTGGTGGCTGTAGGGTGGCAGACGTGCCTCTTTGGAGCTCCGAGAGGCAGCCAGGATACCGAGCTAGGGTGGTGTTCTCCCCCTCCTCTCTGTGGCGGATCGAGGCCCAGGAGGTGCGACCCTCACCGCACGACTGGCCGACGGTGTCAAAAGGGGCGCCTCCCTCAAGGAGACGTCCCCAAGACGCCCGGCAACAGCGTGCAAAGAGGGGCAGCTTGGTCCCTAGGCATAGGAGCCGACAGGCTCCCTCCAGAGCCACTTGCTACCAGCATAAGCATTCAGGAAGAATCCTTCCAAAGGAAAGGAGGCATCACAACCAAAACATTGACCTCGGAGGGAAAAACCCGGTTTTGCTGTTAGCTTTAAAGAAGCAAGGACATGCGTCGGATCTCAAGAGGGGAAGATATTTGCAAACCGGAGGTAAGGAGAGCGGTGGGCAGTGAAGAGGAGGAGAGGAGAGGAAGGTGGAAAGCAAAAGGGAGAGACACCCACCGCAAGAAGCTGCGGGTCAATCTCACACTCGTAAACCGCCATTGTAGTGTCCTTGGAATCTTCTTTGTTTAGTCTAGAAGCTCTGTCTTTATAAACAACTGGCGCAACGAGAGGGGTGGCTAGAAAAACAGGAAGCCAGTGGATGCAGCAAGAGGGGAGGACAGAAAAACAGGAAGCTTGCGGATGCGGAAGAGGGCTGGAGGACTGGGATTATATGAGCGAAAAAAAGGAGGAAGGGAGACGAGGAAAAGACAGAGAAGCTGGATGGGATGAGCCTGGAAGGGTGAATAAAAGAGGAAGATTGCGGAGGCCTCGGGAGCCAAGTGGAGAAAGTGGGAGAGAGAAAGGACGACAGAGAGGAGCGACGACGGCAGTGTACTTGGGAAACAGGAAGAGGTCAGTGAGGGAAGAGACAAAGGTGAAATTTAGAGCTACGGAGTGCTACTAGAGGTATAAAGGGAAGAGCAAGCTGATGCAATAAGTCACCTCTTCCCCTCTGAAAAGTGCAACCTTGTGAAGATGAAGTTTTGAGCAGAGCAAATCACCCCCCCATCAAATAAAAAAAAATCCTTTAAAACTGATTATCAAAAACTAATCTATAATCAATACATATACAATTCTACATTAAATCCTAATATTAAATAAGTGGAGGTCTTGTTAAATTTGATTAATTGGTATAGTATAATCAATTTATTGGGCTCGTCCCCATGTGATCGTCCCCATATTGGGCTCGTCCCCATTTATGTCCTGATATTGATTAATTATTGCTACTTGGATAACCCCCCAATAGTAACAAAATATCGGTCATACTGAATTGATTGTCAGATACAATCTGAAGGACCCATAGAATTACTTAAGAGTAAAAGGAAGGTCTATTGAAAATAAAAGAAAAGAGACTGAAAATGCAAGGTTCAAAGGGAAAACCTTTACAAACCTCAAGACTTCAGGCTAAGAGAGACTCACTTCCAGAGGAGATCGGGTTCAAAGAGATTCTGCTTGAGATGCAAAAAATAGCACTCAGACAAGACACGCAATTTCAGGCCTTACATGAAGAGATTCAAAGTTTTAAACAAGAGTTAAAAGAGGAAATGAAATCAATAAAAGAAGACTTAGAAAACGTGAAGAAGGAAAATCAAAAAATGATTAAACTACATGACAAGTTGGAGTTCAGGGTTGAGAAATTTGAAAATTTGAATCAAAAATCCCAATTACAAATGGAAATGATAGAAAACAGAGAATTAGAATACCAATTAAGACTCAGGAATTTAGAAGAGACAGCAAAGGAAAATTGAAAACAAATAATAACAGATATATTAGCAGAATTGATGAACGCCAGTACGGAGGAGATTGATCAAAACTTGGATAGAGGATACCGAATTAATACAGGTTACTCTAAGACAGGGGTCCTCAAATTTTTAAAGCAGAGGGCCAGTCCACAATCCTTCAGACCGTTGAGGGGCCGAATTATCATTTGAAAAAAAAAACGAACAAATTCCTATGCACACTGCATATGTCTTATTTGTAGTGCAAAACAACAACAACAATGAAAGAACAATACAATATTTTAAAATGAAAACAATTTTAACCAACATAAACCTATCAGAATTTCAATGGAAAGTGTGGGCCTGCTACTGGCCAATGAAATAGTCAAGTTAATTATGATTGTTGTTGTTGTGTGCCTTCAAGTCATTTCAGACTTTGGGCAAGCCTAAGTCTAAAATTATTTATTTATTCATTTACTACATTTATTTATTACATTTATATCCCACCCTTCTCACCCCAAAGGGGACTCAGAGCAGCTGTATGTGCATACAATATATTATATTATTAGCATAGCACAATATTAGCATTATATATTACTACAGTAGAGTCTCACTTATCCAACATAAACGGGCCAGCAGAACATTGGAAAAGCGAATATGTTGGATAATAAGGAGGGATCAAGGAAAAGCCTATTAAACATCAAATTAGGTTATAATTTTAATACAAATTAAGCACCAAAACATCATGTTATACAACAAATTTGACAGAAAAAGTAGTTCAATACGTAGTAATGCTATGTAGTAATTACTGTATTTACGATTTAGCACCAAAATATCACGAGGTATTGAAAACATTGACTACAAAAATGTGTTGGATAATCCAGAATGTTGGATAAGTGAGACTCTACTGTATATTGAACTCTACCACTATACTGTAATATTATATGTAATATATAACATATAATTAATATTATTATATGGTATTATTATTAGTATTATATTGTATAACATTATAATATTATCAATATTATATGTATATACTAGGCTTGAGCGATCCATGAAAAAATTGATTCTAAACTTGTTTCAAAAGTAGGGGGCGCCAGCGTTTCGTTTCTGATGTCATTTCCGAATTTTGCCCCCCAAAAAATTCGAAATTAACGAAAATTCGTTATTTTCTAAATTAATTCGTTAATGGCGGACGCGCATGCGCAGTGGCCAAAAAAAACAGCACAAGGGGAGATTTTACAGGACTCTCCCGCCCTCATTTTTTGAGTGATCTTCTTCAAACTTGGTACAGTGGTAGAACACATTTAACACTGATAGCTCACCAAATTTTGGAACGTTTCCCTTATCCTCTGATTTTTGGCGAATTTTCATAGCTTTTATAATAAACAATTTTTTAATAATTGCAGAAATCTGTTCCTGGTTTGAAAGTCTTATTTCCTGTTTCATTGGGTTGTCTTTACTGTGAAAGTCATTGTTCTACTTCAGAAACTTTGTTTTTGTGGCTGAAACTTTGTTAAATTGGTGGACCAAACCATAATATGTTCCATCCATGTCGCTTGCACAAAGTTCAGGCAGTGTCATAGATTTTGCCATGTTTCTATGACAGAACCAATTAGGAAATGACATTTATCACCCAGGAACAGAAATCATAGTACACCATCAAATCCTTCCTGACAGATGGCCATCAGCCTCTGAATAAGGAAATTAGTTCCTGGTTTGAAAGTGCTATTTCCTGTTTCATTGGCTTTTCTGGGCTGAGAGTGTGTGACTTGCCCAAGTGGGTGGCAGAGTGGGGAATCAAGCCACAATTGGAGTCCAAGATTCAAACCTCTTCCTCCCTCCTTCTCTCTAAACTTCTCATACCTTCCAAGAATTCACATACTGTATGAAAGTTTGGTCAAGATGGTCAGAGGAGGGCAACTAAAATGATCTAGGGTCTGGAGAACAAGCCCTATGAGGAGTGGCTTGAAGAACTGGGCATGTTTAGCCTGCAGAAAAGAAGGCTGAGAGGAGACATGATGTATAATATGTGAGGGGAAGTCATAGAGAGGAGGGAGCAAGCTTGTTTTCTGCTGCCCTGCAGACTAGGACACTGAACAATGGCTTTAAACTACAGGAAAGGAGATTTCACCTGAACATTAGGAAGAACTTCCTCACTGTGAGCTGTTCAGCTGTGGAACTCTCTCCCCGGGCTGTGGTGGAGGTTTCTTCTTTGGAGGCTTTTAAGCAGAGGCTGGATGGCCATCTGTTGGGAGGGATTGGATGGTGTCTTCCTGCCTGGCAGAAGGGGTTGGGCTGGATGGCCCACGAGGTCTCTTCCAACTCTACTGTTCAATGACGCTATGATTCTAAGTGAGGACAAAAGGGGGTGGGGAATGTTAAGAGGAGAGAGGGCCTGGAACACCTGGGAATTGTAGTTTGCAAGTGGGCATAGTACTATTGGAGAAACGTTTGCTTCAGCCCAATGCTTTTATAAATGGTCAATATTCAGAGGCTTCGTTCTCCTGCATTTTGAAAGCTATTATGATGAAATTTGCCAGAATGGAAGCAAAAATTAAGTACTCTTAGCCTATCAAGTTTCATAATGTTTGACCCATCCACTGATTTTTGGGGATTTCTGAAGCAACATTTTTTTTAAATGTTAGCAGATCGATGGCCACGCCTCCCTGTCCTTCTTCCTTCCACTTTGATTGGCTTGCTAAGGCTTCTGGGAAATGGAGTTTTTTCTCTCGTTATGGCGAATTGCTTCATTTCCACTTAAAAGAATGGTCAATATTCAGAGGCTTCGTTCTCCTGCATTATGAAAGCTATTATGATGAAATTTGCCAGAATGTAAGCAAAAATTAAGTACTCTTAGCCTATCAAGTTTCATAATGTTTGACCCATCCACTGATTTTTGGGGATTTCTGAAGCAACATTTTTTTTAAAATGTTAGCAGATCGATAGCCACGCCTCCCTGTCCTTCTTCCTTCCACTTTGATTGGCTTGCTAAGGCTTCTGGGAAATGGAGTTTTTTCTCTCGTTATGGCGAATTGCTTCATTAATGGTCAATATTCAGAGGCTTCATTCTCCTGCATTATGAAAGCTATTATGATGAAATTTGCCAGAATGGAAGCAAAAATTAAGTACTCTTTGCCTCTCAAGTTTCATAATGTTTGACCCATCCACTGATTTTTGGGGATTTCTGAAGCAACATTTTTTTAAAATGTTAGCAGATCAATGGCCACGCCTCCCTGTCCTTCTTCCTTCCACTTTGATTGGCTTGCTAAGGCTTCTGGGAAATGGAGTTTTTTCTCTCGTTATGGCGAATTGCTTCATTAATGGTCAATATTCAGAGGCTTCGTTCTCCTGCATTTTGAAAGCTATTATGATGAAATTTGCCAGAATGGAAGCAAAAATTAAGTACTCTTTGCCTATCAAGTTTCATAATGTTTGACCCATCCACTAATTTTTGGGGATTTTTGAAGCAACATTTTTTTAAAATGCTAGCAGATCGATGCCCATGCCTCTCCCTCCCTCCCTCTTCCGCTCTGATTGGCTGCAAGGCATGCCAACATGGCTTCTCCTCTCAGAGGGGCTACAGCTTCATCCGAAGACATCAGAAACAAACGAAAAAAGGTACTTTTATTATTCAAATTCGTAATATTTGTAAGGGCAGTGAGCAGATGGTTCAATATTAATTCAAAAGTGCTTACGAAACGAATTTTTAACGAATTTAATGAAATAATGAAAAATTTGCTCTAGCCTAGTATATACAATATATTATAGTATTAAAAATAATATTAAAATATTATATTATAAAACTGAGGGCGGGGGCCAGGTAAATGACCTTGGAGGGCCGCATCCGGCCCCCGGGCCTTAGTTTGGTGACCCCTGCTCTAAGAGAAACAAAACAACAAGAGATGTGATAATAACCTTTGGCAGGAAATGCATGAGAGATGAAATTCTAAGAAAAAATGCAAAAAGATCGATCTTCTACAAAGACAAAAGGGTGATTATCATGAAAGAAGTTTCGCAGCAAAGCCTGGTCAGACGTAGAAAGTATAATTTCTTGACTGAAGAACTGATTAAAAGAAAGATCAAATTCAGATGGGAGAAAACAGAGGGCATTACAGTGACTTTTAACGATACAAAACACTGGCTCAATACTGAGGAGAAGGCTAGAGCCTTCTACACAGCACATATAAAAGAGAAATCACACACGCAATCGACAAAAAGTTACAAGACATATGGAAAAGGTAAACAAGCTAATAGGCAAGATAGAAAACTGGCCGAGAAGGAGACAGTAGAAGAGGAGGATGATCTAGAAGAAGAAGAAGAAGAGAAAACTAATAATGCCAAAAGTGAGAGAGACCTTAAGAGATTAAGAGAATTTTCACCCGAAAACTATCAGCTAACAATACCGCAGGAGTTGATTCAATGGGAGATGACAGATAACACTCATGAATAAGGACCTAAAAATTTACACAAACAACATCAATGGGATTAATTCCCCAAATAAGAGGCGGAGAATTTTCAATCACCTAATACAGAAAAACTACGATTTGATTGCGCTGCAAGAAACGCACATTGCCAATAAACACACAAAATATCTGGTACAAAAAAGACTTGGAAAGGAATACTATGCAGCAGCAAATGAAAAGAAAAGAGGAGTGGTCATTTATGTGAAAGAATGGATTTCTACAAAACAAGTCTTTAAGGATAGTGATGGGAGATTTATTGGGATTGTTTCGGAAATAAAAAATCTAAAAATATTAATTTGTAATATTTATTGCCCTAATGGACCTAAAATGAAATTTATAAATGATCTGAAAAACAATATTGAAAAGCAGGAATTTGATGAATTATTAATTCTAGGTGATTTTAATGGTGTGGTAGACATACTAAAAGACAAATCAGGCAACAAGGATAAGCAAAAAAGAAAAGAAAAGCTGAATTCTAGTCAATTACCTAAACAATTTATCCACCATATGGAGGATTTAAATTTAATAGACACCTGGAGACACCATAATGAAACGGAAAGGGACTACACTTTCTACTCAGGGAGACATGATTCTTGGTTCCGAATAGATATAGTCTGGGCGACTAGAGCATTGACAATTAGGACTAAAAAGATCAAAATAATTGCTAGGATTTTCTCAGACCACTGTGCATTAGAGATGACAATAAAAGGGACTAACAACCATTTTAGATGGCGATTAAAGGAAAATCTATTGAAGAAAGAAGAGGATATAGAAATTAATAGAAAGATATTAAAGGAATACTTAGAATTTAATAAAGGAAATGAAACTTCTAAAATGATACAATGGGATGCAATGAAGGCAGTAATGAGGGGACACCTTATACAGCAAAATATAAGAAGAAATAAAAACAGAAACAAAGAAATTAAAGAAATTGTAGAAAACATCAATAAAAAGGAAGAACAATTAAAAAAAGATCCCTCAAATAAGGTAATAACGACAGATTTGGAAATTCTTAAAAAACAATTACAATTATTACAAACAGATAAACTAGAAAAACAACTGAGGTTTATAAAACAAAATCATTTCCACAATGCAAACAAGCCCAGCAAATGGCTGGCCAAAAAATTAAAGGGCAAAATACAAAAGCAATACATTACAAAAATACAGAAGGATGGAGTAACATATCTGGAAGAAGATAAAATTGCTGAACAATTTGTACAATTTTATAGGGAGCTATATAAGAAGGAAGGGATTTCCAAACAACAGATAACGACATATTTATGTAACCTAAAATTACCAAAACTAACAGATAAACAAAGAGAATTACTGAACAATGCTGTAACAACTTTTGAAATTGATAATGCTATTGATAAACTTAAAAACAATAAAGCCCCGGGACCAGATGGTTTTACCGCCATATTTTATAAAACATTTAAAAACGAATTAAGTCCATTGTTGAAAGATATATTAAATAACATACTGGATAATAAGGATATTCTCCAATCTTGGGAAACCGCAAATATAACGTTAATACACAAAGAGAATACAGACCTGACAGAAATTAAAAATTATCGGCCCATTTCCCTCCTAAATCATGATTATAAGATCTTTGCAATAATCATGGCAGAAAGACTTAAAAATTTTATGGTAAATTGGATATCGGAAGAACAAGCGGGCTTTTTGCCTAATAGAAAAATTAGAGATAATATTCGAACTGTAATTAATGCCATAGAATACTATGAGAAACATAACGAAAAGCAATTGGCCCTATTATTTATTGATGCGGAAAAGGCCTTTAATAAAATTAATTGGGATTACCTAAAATTTATGATGAAAGAATTAGACATTGGCTTTAAATTCAAAAATGCTATAGACGCAATATATAAGAATCAGACGGCAACGTTAATAATTAACGGTCAAAATAATAGAAAGGCCATTCATATTGGAAGAGGTACACGGCAAGGGTGTCCCTTGTCACCACTGCTGTTTATTCTGATAATGGAAACATTGGTGAGAATAATAAATGAAGACCAAAATCTCGAGGGGTTAAGAATTAGGAAACAAAACTATAAACTAAGAGTTTATACAGATGACGTGGTTTGCATTATTGAAAACCCGATTAAGAATATAAATCTTTGGATAGATAAAATAGAAGAATTTGGCAAATTGGCAGGTTTCAAATTAAACAAACAAAAAACAAAGATCTTGACTAAAAACATAAATGGGGAAAAAAGGAGCTGTTACAGATGAAATCCGGAATAAAAATTGAGAGTAAGGTAAAATATCTAGGGGTGACATTGGCATCCAGTAATGCAAAATTACTGAAAAACAATTATGAACAACTTTGGATAAAGATAAAAAAAGATCTTGATAAATGGAAGTATGAAAATTTCTCAATATTAGGACGGATAGCTATAATAAAAATGACTGTTTTGCCTCAACTTCTTTTTCTTTTTCAGACAATCCCAATAATTAGGAATAATTATCTTTTTAAAAAGTGGAACGGTGATATAATAAAATTTATTTGGAAGAATTAAAATTTTAATGGATGAAAAAAAAGAGGGGGACTAGGTCTCCCAGACCTTAATTCATATTATGAAGCATGTAGTCTGGTGTGGGTAAAAGATTGGGCCACTTTAAAAAATACCAAATTATTAATTCTTGAGGGACATGATTTGCGTTCTGGATGGCATGACTATCTATGGTATAGTAAAAGGAAGACAGAGAAAAATTTTGGCAACCACTACATTCGGGCCTCGCTAATTAGAGTTTGGGAAAAATATAAAAAAAGACTCTATAGAAAACCCCCGCTCTGGGTCTCCCCAATAGAAGCAAAACATAAAAGGGAATTAGGAATAGAAAATTGGCTCAGATACCAACAAATTCTTAAAAAATTGGACAATGAAGAACTAATGATAAAGACGCATGAGGAGCTTAAGCAGGAACACCAAAAGATTACATGGTTTCAATACTTTCAAATAGTACAATGTTATAAGGAAGATGTAAAAACAGGCTTCACTGTGAAATCCGGCCCCTGGGAAGTAATTATGCAAAAAGACAAAAAAATTATCAGGATACTATATCAGCTATTGTTACAATGGTCAACAGAAGAAGAGCAGATCAAAAATTGTCAAATAAAGTGGGCAAAGGATATTGGACAAAACATAAACATAAATCAATGGGAAGAAATTTGGAACAAAAAACTAAAATTTACCACATCAATAGAGATTCGGGAAAATTGGTATAAGATGTTTTTTAGATGGTACTACACACCAGCTAAACTAGCTAAATTTAATAAAAAATAGTTCCAATAAATGTTGGAAATGCAATAAAGAAATAGGTACCTTCTTCCACCAGTGGTGGAAATGTAAAAAAGTTAAAGAATATTGGAACAACATACATAAAGCAACACAAAAATTTTTAAAAGTAAACTTCCCTATGATACCAGGGATGTATCTGTTAGGCATTACAAATGTGAAATTGAATAAAAACCAGGATAAAATGTTCTTCCTTATAGGGACAGCTGCAAGACTTGTTTTAGCTAAAGTCTGGAAGCAAAAAAATATACCTACTATCGAAGACTGGATTATAAAATTGTTTGATCTAATACAAATGGACAGTTTAACGCAGAAACTAAATGACATCAAGGACAAAACAGATTGGTCTGGTTTCAACGCTTTTATCCGAAACGGAGGAAATACTCTCATAATAGACTTATCTGACGTATGAAATCACTAGAATCGAAAGAAGAAAAACTGGGAAACACAAAGGACAATGACAAGCCCACGAAAAGTATTTCCCCACGAGGACAATGGGAAGTCATTTTATATATATACCTTTTTTTTCTTTTTTTTCTTCTCGCCCATTTTTTTTTCTCTTTTTTCTTTTGTTTTGTTTTTCATCTTTTTTTTTCTCCAGCACTTTTCCCTCACTATCCTATATTTATTATGTTTTCCTAGCTTTCTCTGTAACCTCACTTATAACATAATAAAATTATTATTTTAAAAAAAATAAAATATATATATATAGCTTTCTTTCTTAGGGAGAAATTGTTGATATTATGACCCATATTATTATGACCCATGTAATTCCAACAAATCATGCCGATAGGGCCAGAACATATTGAAAACGAAATATTGGAACACCCCCCCACCACCACCAACAACAACAACATCACTACTAATGGAATTCAACTGGTGTTGCAGGCTGAACAAAAGCATTGTTCCTTTGCTTTAGCATTCCAGATTGGTTTGAACATATCTGAGGTAAAAAGTAATATTGTTTTAGTATTTTCACTGTTTGAATCAGGAACGATTTGTCTATCATAGATTACCGATTTTTACTCTAAGTCAGTCTTCCTTGTGAATACATGATTCAGCTATTATCTCAAAGGCTTCTCCTTCCTTTATGTTTTGTTTTGTTTCGTTTTCCTTTTTGCTTTTTTTTTGTGTTGCTTAACCCTCTGCGCCCCCGATGGCGCAGTGGGTTAAACCACTGAGCTGCTGAACTTGCTGACCAAAAGGTTGGCAGTTTGAATCCAGGGGAGCAGGTTGAGCTCCCACTGTTAGCCCCAGTTTCTACCAACCTAGCAGTTGAAAAACATGAAAATTTGAGATCAATAGGTACCACTCTGGCGGGAAGGTAACTGAGCTCCATGCAGTCATGCCAGCTACATGATTTTGGAGGTGTCTACAAGCAAACCCAGCTCTTCGACTTAGAAATGGAGATGAGCACCAACTCTGAGTCAGACATGGCTAGACTTAATGCCAGGGGAAAACCTTTACCTTTACCCTTACCTTATTTTGTTAGGGGGGTGTTTGATTTTGTTTGGAGCTATTTCTACTGATATGAAAGTGAAGTGAACTTGTCTTTACCATCAGTGTGGAAATAAGGAAAAATTATAGTCTAATGCCAGACAATGCATGAATGCGTCTTATTCAAGGTGATCTTAAATATTCAAATCTAACAACCAATATGAAGGCATATTGTTGTTAGGTGCCTTAAAGTCAATTGCAGGTTATGATGACCATATAGCCATGGCAAGATTTAGTAAGGAAGATTTGCCATACCCCTCCTTTTAAGATAAGGTTATGTCTTGCCTAAGGTTTTCCACTGTTGACCTCATCAAATGGGCTTTCTTACCCATCATAGGATGTTTCAAGCTCAGTTACTAGATGGTGCCCACTAGATCTCATCAGACTACACACAAATACATCAGGTGGGGCTCCGTCCATGAACTGTGCTGGAAGCGTCCTACGACTGAACCCTAATTCAATATAATGGTGAAAGCATGGGGGGAAGCCAGGCGATGATGCTTCCCCCTCATGGAATGGGGAAGGGGGCAATATGGATGATGTGAGGTGCCGGGTTCCCACACTGCCAGCCAGATTTGTCCTGCTGCCCCACAGATGCCCCCAATCTCCCCTGGCTTGAGAAGCCCAATGTGATGAGGTCCTGGGTTTGCATGGTTGAATAGGAATTTCAGCCATGATCATTGTGGAAACTCATTGGCTACTTTGCCATATTGACAATAAGGTGTACCAAGAAAGTTATGTTATGTGTATTTATGTTTGCATGTACATGCATGTGTTCATGTACTAGCACATATATAACATTGGTAATGACATATTTAATATGAAACTATTATTGAATATATGTACTAACCTCAAAAACACTACCAGTATAAATTCCAATCAAATGTATTAAAGGCTGTTTATGTGAAGCATACAGTATAATTTTAATCCTCCAAAAATCATACAACTGTAAATACTTAAACATATGTATATATAATTAGAAAATCATGAAACATTTCATACTCATTGTTTGTGGGTGTGCCTTCCTGCCAGTCACCTCTCAGCTTATGGTAACTATGGATTTTATAGGGGTTTCTTATCCTAATAGATAATTAAATTACAGTTCTTTACACATACTTATATGTTACTAGCTGTGCCCAGCCACGCGTTGCTGTGGCAAAGTATGGAGGTATGGGAAATAAGGTATTGAGGAATTGGTGGTAGTTAAGGTAAAGGGTAAACATTTTCCCCTGACATTAAGTCCAGTCATGTCTGACTCAGGGGGTTGGTGCTCATCTCCATTTCTAAGCCGAAGAGCCAGTGTTGTCCGTAGACTCCTCCAAGATCATGTGGCCAGCATGACTGCATGGAGCACTGTTACCTTCCCACCGGAGCAGTACCTATTGATGCACTCACATTTGCATGTTTTTGAACTTCTGGGTTGGCAGAAGCTGGGGCTAACAGTGGGGGCTCTCTCCGCTCCCCCAATTCAAACCTGCGGCCTTCCGGTCCAGAAGTTCAGCAGCTCAACGCTTTAACACGCTGGGCCATCAGGGAATATTATTTCCTAAAGGTTGTGAATATACAATATTTCTGATTGTTTGTTTTTTTTGCCTGTTGGAGTATAAATGCTGCAATTAGGAAAAACGATTAGAATGTAATGGCCTTGCAGCTTTAAAGCCTGGCTGTTTCCTCCCTGAGTGATTTTTTTGTTGGGAGGTGTTAGCTGGCCCTGATTGTTTCCTGTCTGGAATTCCCTTGTTTTCAGAGTGGTGTTGTTTGTGATATTTTCTGTGCTTCTACTGTCTGTGGCCCTGAGAAAACAGAGAATTTGCCAGACTTTGATGATGGGAATACTTTGTTGGGAAGTGTTAGCTGGCCCTGATTGTTTCCTGTGTGGAATTCCCCTGTTTTCAGTGTTCTGATTTTAGAGATTGTATTGTTCTGTTTTATTATACCACATTAATTTTTATATATTCTGATTTTAGTGTTTTTGAACACTTGGAGCCAGATTGTATTCATTTTCACAGTTGACCGCAACATAATAATAATAATAATAATAATAATAATAATAATAATAATAATAGTAATGATCGTAATAATAATGACTTTGGTAATACACAGTGCTTCACTCCCTTCTCAGCTTTCTTTCTGGAAGAATCCTTTCTTGAGAGGTGTTAGCTGGCCCTGATTGTTTCCTTTGTGGAATTTCCAATTTCCCTGCTTTCAGACTGTTGCTCTTTATTTACTGTCCTGGTTTTAAAGATTATATTGTTCTGCATTATTCTATCCCAGTAATTATTTCATATTAAAGTAGAATCTCACTTATCCAACATTCGCTTATACGATGTTCTGGATTATCCAACGCGGTCTGCGTTTTCGTAATCAATGTTTTTGTAGTCAGTGTTTTAAATTCATTGTGATATTTTAGTGGTAAATTTGTAAATACAGTACAGTAGAGTCTCACTTACCCAACATAAACGGGCTGGCAGAATGTTGGATAAGCGAATATGTTGGATAATAAGGAGGCATTAAGGAAAAGCCTATTAAACATCAAATTAGGTTATGATTTTACCAATGAAGCACCAAAACATCATGTTAGACAACAAATTTGGCAAAAAAAGTAGTTCAACACACAGTAATGCTATGTAGTAATTACTGTATTTATGAATTTAGCATCAAAATATCACGATATATTAAAACATTGACTACAAAAATGTGTTGGATAATCCAGAATGTTGGATAAGCATGTGTTGGATAAGTGAGACTCTACTGTAATTACTACATAGCATTACTGCACATGGAACTACTTTTTCTGTCAAATTTGTTGTATAATATGATGTTTTGGTGCTTAATTTGTATAACGATTACCTAATTTGATGTTTAATCGGCTTTTCCTGATTCCCTTCTTATTATCCAACATATTCACTTATCCTGCCGGCCTATTTATGTTGGATAAGTGAGACTCTACTGTATATTGATAATCTTATATTATCTGCTTAGAACAGGATTATATGAGGCCCCTTCTTCACAGCTGTATAAAATGCACACTGAAGTGGATTATATGGTAGTGTGGAGTCAAGATAATCCAGTGCAAAGCAGATAATATAAGATTATAATTGTTTTTATCCAATTGCTGCCAGTTTAGAGGGCTAATCTCTGCCCACTTGGTCTTCTAGCAACCAACTCAGCCAAGGGACAGCCAGGGTTCAGTTAGGGGACAGGCAGATTTAGGCCTCACTTAGGCTTATCTAATTTAGAGATTATCTAATTTGCACTGGATTATATGGCAGTGTAGACTCAAGGCAGTGTAGACACAGCTATATAACCCATTTATTGCTCTCCCTCTAATTAGGACTTTTTCTTTTCTTTTTGTTGTATCAACCTAGAGGTGTGGATGATGAGTTGTGTTGTCAAATTTCGAGGTTGGGGGCCTGTAGTTTTGTTGTTTTGTGGGTCACCGTGATGCCATCACTCATTTATATATATATAGATATAGATATAGATATAGATGTAAAGGAAATACTTAAGTTCACTGCCACTAATAGTTAATGCCTACCTCCCCAGGAAATGTATTTGAAGTATGACTAATTGGCTTCAACCAATTGTACTGAATGCAAATTTTAAATTGGGGGTAAATGAAAATGCCTCCCTCCAAATTTTGTTTATCTGCAGTTCTCAGCCAGCACAGCCATGTTGATTGAAAAGATGAGAAACTGCAATCCAAGAAGACTTGGAATCATGCCCATCACGTTCACTGTTGTTTTCAATGTTCCTGGTATTGATGAAGTTCTGTTCTCTTTAGTAAGCTGCTAGGAATGGGGAAACAGTTTTGAAAGCAATGTAAAACTATATAAGCAATAATAATAAAATATAAACATATAGATATACATAAATGTTTTTCATGTCAACTAATTGTATATTTAGATCAAATAGGATTTACATATCATTAGCTATAAAAGAAAATGACCTTGCCTCCAGCACAAGTGAAGACTATGAACATATGGATGCTCATCTCAGTGCTTTGAAAATACAATTTATATTGAATAAATAAAATACAGTTGAAAACCTCATCAAATAATAATGTGATTAATGTGTTTTGAAGGTTTTGATAACTTGAATTACTGGGTTGCTGTGAGTTTTCCAGGCTGTATGGCCATGTTCCAGAAGCATTCTCTCCTGACATTTCACCTGCATCTATGGCAGGCATTCTCAGAGGTTGTAAGGTCTGTTGGGAACCAGGCAAGTGGGGTTTATATATCTGTGAAATGTCCAGGGTGGGAGAAAGAACTCTTGTCTGCTTGAGGCAGATGTAAAGGTTGCAATTTGCCACCAAGATTAACACTGAATGACCTTGCAGCTTCAAAGCATGTGGACAATTTCAACAGAAAAGAAGAAACCATGAAAATGAACAAAATCTGGCTACCAG
The DNA here is from genome assembly GCF_035594765.1 of Anolis carolinensis. Lineage (NCBI taxonomy): Eukaryota > Metazoa > Chordata > Lepidosauria > Squamata > Anolidae > Anolis > Anolis carolinensis. The sequence goes on from NC_085843.1 coordinate 93,567,528, forward strand.
TACTAAAAACTCTAAAATCAGGACAGTAAATAAAGAACAACACTCTGAATACAGGGGAATTCCAGATATAAAACAATCAGGGTAAGCTAACACCTCCCAATGAAGGATTCCCCCAGGTAGGAAGCAGCCAGGCTTTGAAGCTGCAAGGACATTCAATGCTAATCAAGGTGACCAATTATAACATTCACACTTGCCTCAAGTAGAAAAGAGTTATTTCTCCCACCCTGGACATTCCACAGATATATAAACATCACTTGCCTGGTTTTCAACAGACCTCACAACCTCTGAGGATGCCTGTCATAGATGTGGGCAAAACCTCAGGAGGGAATGCTTCTGGAACATGGCCATATAGCCCGGAAAACTCACAGCAACCCAATGTGATTAATATTTCTGGCTATATATGTACTTGGTAACTGAAGTCTCAACTTAAAAAGGAGATTCCACAATAAAAAGGATTACGTCTGCAATTTTCCCCTTTGCAGAGATGACTAATTAAAATTGAGAACTGAAAAACAACATAAAGCCCAAAATATTACAGCCTAGAGCAGTTTTTCTCAAACTCTGCTCCTCCAGATGTTTTGGCCTTCAGTTCCCATAATTCCTAACAGCTGGTAACCTGGCTGGAACTGAAGTCCAAAACACCTGGAAAGGCAGAGTTTGAAAAACACTGGTCTTGAGTGTCTAAAAGCACAGTACAACTGAATTTCAAACCAGTCTTTGCCATGAAGAGTTATCCTGGTAATAATAAAACTGCAAGGATTCTGTCAACTTCAGTAAATCTATTGGCTATTGTCCTTTAGTGTAAAGTTGGTGGTTAACTTGAAATAGGTCTTTGAACTATCAAAAAAAGAAGCAATCTGCATCTATATAGTAAATCTTTTCTGTTAATAGCAACTTAAGGGATGTGTATTTTCAGTAATCCATGAAGTGATTAATGCAAAAGATATCTAGATTTTCATTTTGTAATCAATAAGAAAGATGATCACACAGTCAGTGGGTAATAATAACTGCTTTTTAAATTGTGCCGTGCACATCAATTTCAGCAAGTTTCCTAACCATTTTTATCACAGGATCTTTCAAAGAGAAATGTGAATATTGCTGAGAAATGCAGTGTTTAAGATGGAGAGTGCCTGTTACAGATTATATAAAGTGATATATACTGCAGATATATTCATGTGAAAATAGGAAGAAATAATTATTGGAACGAAGAGGAAATAGGTCAAAATAGGGGGAAATCAGTTTGTAGGTTGCATGTATTCCCTAAGCACCATTTCTGCAGTCCTCAGAGATACTCTGATGATATTCTGATCTCAGAGAAGAATCAGTCGCTTGAAATCCTGTCTCGTTCAATTATTTTAAGACTTGAAACTTTGTAACTAAAATAGAAATTTGATTTAATTAAGTCTATATAAAAATATAGAATGAATCATACAATTAAAATTGTTTTGTGTTATGGACCTACTCTTCATGATTCATGAAAATGTTTCAACCCCCCCCCCACACACCCCGATTTTTTTGCTACAGCCCTGTCTAGAATGGTATAAATATGTTGGTCAAATAATTTTGGGTATTAGTGCTGCAAGTGAGCCTCAAAAGATAATTGTTATTATTGTTGAGATGGGTGCCTTTATTTCCCCTTCTCTACACATCTGGGTTGTGTGATGCAGTTAAAGGACTCTGAACTATGAATGCACCCTCAATGTATTGTTTCAAAATGGACAGTTCATCCATTTCAATTATATGACTAATGCAAGACATCAGTTGCCTGCAACTTGAGAGGTTTTGTCCCGCATCTTGGCCCATCTTGAGAGGTGTGGTTTGTGAGGATGATGATTATTAAACTCTATCCCCGTGACCAGACACCCCATCCCACAATCTATCTCATTTGAAAGCGTCCACCTGTGGGTAGGAGACCGGGACAGTATAGGGATATTTGTAGTGTACAATCCACCCCGCAACACTACAAACTCCCTGACTGAGCTAGCCAGGGTGATCTCAAGCATGGTGTTGGAGTTTCAGTGGCTTCTTGTGCTGGGAGACTTCAATGTACATGCAGAGACCACCCTGTTGGGAGCGGCTCAGGTTTTCATGGATATCATGGCAACCATGGGACTGTCCCAAGTGATTTCTGACCCTACCCACTGTGCTGGACGTACATTGGACTTGGTGTTTTACCAGGGATGGGAGAATGGTGGTGGTGTGGAAGAGCTCTCGTTAGTCCTACTGTCATGGACCGACCACCACTTTGTCAAGTTTAGAATTACTGCAGCCCCTAACCTCCGCGGGGGTGGTGGGCCTATTAAGATGGTCTGCCCCAGGAGGCTAATGGATCCAAATGGATTCTTGATGACTCTTGGGGATGTTCCTGCCTCCTCAGCAGGTGATTCTGTTGATATTCTGGTCACTCTCTACAATGGGGAGATGGCCAGGGCAATAGACACAATCACTCCGGAGCGGCCCCTCACAATGTGTGGAGCTAAACTAGTGCCCTGGTTCTCCAGGGAGTTGGCAGCGATGAAGCGTGAGACGAGGTGCCCAGAGCGCGTGTGGCAAACATGACAGAGTGAATCAAATTTAAAACAGGTTAAAGCCCAAAGGAAAGCATACTGCAAAGTGACAGCTGCTGCTGCTGCAAAAACAAAACAAAACCAAAAAAAACCCCTATTATAGCTCTAGAATTGAGGCAGCCAAAAACTGCCCTGCCAAGCTTTTTAGAACCATCAGAGGGCTGCTTAATAACACCCCTCAATCTGCACCTGCAAATGACTCGGCAGAGAAATGTGAAGCCTTTTCCCAATTTGTGCAACCTGAGGACATGGACAAGATCCTTGGAGAAGCAAGTGCTATCACATGCATCCTAGACCCCTGCCCATCCTGGCTGATTAAAGAAGCCAGAGGGGGATTGGTTGAATGGGTAAGGGTGGTGGTGAATGCCTCCCTCCGGGAAGGCAGACTTCCAGCTGGCCTTAAACAAACTGTAATAAGATTGCTGTTGAAGAAGCCAGCACTTGATCCCACTAATTGGAATAACTTTCAGCATGTTTCATATCTTCCCTTTCTGGGCAAAGTTGTGGAATGTGTGGTTGCTTTGCAACTCCAGGGATTCTTGGAGGAAACTGGTTATCTGGACCCAGCACAGTCTGGCTTCAGACTGGAACTGGCTTCAGTCTGGCTTCATGCAACTGAGATGGCCTTGGTCTTCTTGGTGGACGATCTCTACAGAGAGCTGGACAGGGGGAGTGTGTCCCTACTGGTTCTCAATCTCGCAGCAGCCTTCGATACCATAGACCACAGTATCCTTCTGGGTCGCCTTGCTAGAATGGGGCTTAGGGGCACTGTTCTGCATTGGCTCCTGTCCTTCCTTGAGGACCGTACCCAGAAGGTGTTGATAGGGGACAGCTGTTCAATCCCACAACCATTGTCTTGTGGAGTCCCACAGGGTTCAGTACTGTCCCCTCTGTTGTTTAACATCTACATGAAGCTGCTGTGTGAGATCATCCGGAGTTTTGGAGTTCTGTGTCATCTGTACGTGGATGATATCCAACTCTTATCACTCCTTTTTTTCCAGCATCCAAGGAGGCCATCCAAACCTTGAACCGGTGCTTGGCTGCTGTGTCAGACTGGATGAGGAATAATAATAATAATAATAATAATAATAATAATAATAATAATAATAATAATAGTGATGGGCACATTGGGTGCCGTGCGAAAAGATCTCAGCCGGCATTTGGAAACAATAGACATTGACAAAATTACGATCTGCCAACTGCAAAAGGCCACCCTGCTGGGATCTGCATGCATCATCCGAAAATACATCACACAGTCCTAGACACTTGGGAAGTGTTCGACTTGTGGTTTTGTGAAACGAAATCCAGCATGTCTATCTTGTTTGCTGTGTCATACAACATCGTTGTGTCGATAATAATAATAATAATAATTTTATTCTTGTACCCTGCCCCATCTCCCCGAAGGGACTCGGGGCGGCTCACATGGGGCCTTGCCCAACATCACAATATAAAATCAAAACAAAAACACAAATTTACAACAATAAATCAACAAATTTGATTTGTTGAAGAACAAATTGAAGTTGAATTCAGACAAGACAGAGGTACTCCTGGTCACTCACAAGGTCAAACAGAATATAGGGTTACAGCCTGTGCTGGATGGGGTCGTACTCCCTTTAAAGGTGCAGGTTCGCAGTTTGGGAGCTGGAACTAGTCCAACGTTCTGCAGCCAGGTTACTAACTGGAGTGTCATTCAGGGAGCATACAACTCCTCTGTTGAAGCACCTCCACTGGCTGCCTGTTAGCTTCTGGGCACAATTCAAAGTCCTGGCTTTGACCTAACAAAACCTTAAACAGCTCTGGTCCAACTTACCCCTCAGAACGTATCTCCCCCTACGGGCTGTCCTGCAGATTAAGATCTTTGAGTGAGGCCCTGCTCTCGGTCCCTCCGCCGTTACAGGTGCGGTTGGAGGGGACGAGAGGCAGGACTTTTTCGATGGTGGCTCCACAGCTGTGGAACTCCTTGTCAAGGGAGATTAGGGAAACCCCTTCACTCATGTCTTTCAGGAAGCAGCTGAAGACCTGGCTGTGGGACCAAGCTTTTCGCACATACTAAGATATAAGATGATATGACCTGATGACTTCTGTGAATTAATATTAAGTTGAACACTGATTGGCTCTGACTTTGGCTCAAAACTTCCCCTGCTTTAATGGTCACATAGTTTTAATTGTTTTAATTTGATTTGGATACCGGCTTTTATTTGTGTTTTATGTTTGGTTTTTACTACATGTTGTATTATATATGGCATTTATTCTGCCATTGTGTAAGACCACTCTGGGTCCCCCTGGGGGAGAAGAGTGGTATATAAATTAAATGACTAAATAAATAAATAACTCCCTATGCTAGATTAGTCCTGTTCCAATTGTTCTTTGTTGGCAATTACTATTGTAATCAGACTAGAATTGGACATCTGCCTGTTTGGTATGGGCCAGAATTTGGAACAGATATGCTGTACTTTAAAAGTTAAATTTCAGAGAATGACCACGTTAATCAAGTTCAGGTATATGTAATACTGGCAGATTATTATAGATTTATTTGTACATAACAACAGCACACATGCAAATTAGGTCCTAGTGTCTGGGATTAGTCTCTGAATATCGGGTTCTTCCCAAGAGCCTAGGATATTAGAAGTATGTTCAAAGGATGTGAGCAGTTCCGAGAACTGCTGCCTTCTGCAGTATGTGGATTGATGTTCTATTATTATTTTATTGTATGACACAGAGTTTCTTCGAGTACAACTTCACTGAAGACTTTGTTTCTGATTATGAATCTTCGTTGGTCAGCCAGTCGGGCTTCTGTTATCTGTGAGTTAGGGTACTCTTGTTTCCATAGCTGATGCATCCTTTTTTGATAGCCATGCTTTTGAGGTTCAGAGTTGTAATAGCATTTCATAACTGTGCGGTTTTCTGGCACTGTATATTTCTGCCGTTTCTGTGACTGTTCATTTGTATTTTGATTCCGTAGCCCACTTGTCGAAGGATGTCCAGAATCAGCAGCATCCACCACGGTCCTTTTTATCCTGGGCGACGACCGAGCCAGTATAGACTTCATTTTGGTTTGATTCTCCATAATGCTAATGGGTTAGGTACTCTTAGTTCTACTTCTCAGCTGAGGCCTCTCTGGCTTGGTTGGACCTGCCGGTAGTTACACTACTGCCAGCACAGCCCTCAGTCATCATTGGAGCAGTTAAACCCCCCACCACGTCAAGGTGGCACCTTAATATTATTATTATTATTATTATTATTATTATTATTATTATTATTACTATTATTTTATTATGACACAGCAAACAAGATAGATATGCTGGATTTCGTTTCACAAACGATGGTGTTGCCTCCATTGAGCTTGCTTTTGAGAATTTTTCTGACCCTTTGTGTGTATTCTTTACTGACCACAGTCTTCACATGTTCATGCTTGATGTTGTCCAGCTGTAATATGCCCAGGTATTTATAGGCCTCTGGCTGGTGACACTTTATTGTTTGGCCATTAGGCATATTTATGCCCTCACTTTCAATGTTTTTCCCTTCTTCAATGCCACTGTCGAACATTTGTCCAAGCCAAACTCCATGCTGATATCAGTGCTAAAAATTCGGACAGTGTTAGTCAGAGACTGGATTTCAGTTTCCGTTTTTCCATACAGCTTCAGGTCATCCATGTACATCAGATGCGAAATTTTGTGAGAATTCTTAGATGTTTGATAGCCGAGATTTGTTTTTTGTAAGATTGTTGACAGAGGGATCATGGCAATAATGAAAAGCAGAGGGGACAATGAAACCCCCTGGAAAATTCCTCTCCTGATGTTGACAAGTCTATAGCTTTCATTTCCAACAAACAATTCAGTTTTCCAGTGCTCCATCATGTTTTCAATGAAGGTGCCAACGTTTTTACTAATCCCGATGGCATCCAGGCACTTGATGATCCAGCTGTGTGGGAGTGAGTCAAAGGCCTTTTTATAGTCAATCCACGTCATGTGAAGATTAGCTTTTTGGCTTTTACAGTTCTCCACCTTGACGTGGTGGGATTATTATTATTATCATTATTATCATTATTATCATTATTATCATTATTATCATTATTATCATTATTATCATTATTATCATTATTATCATTATTATCATTATTATTGAAGCTGTGTTGAATCCCAGTCACAAAAGAAAGAGGGTTCTAAATCTAATATATACAGTAATACCAATGAACAGAGTATATTCAACAAGTGAAATGTATTATAATATAAAGGAATGAAGTTGTTTGAAGTGATGACAGCTTTTTGTTTTTCAGGAATCTTTGGATTCATTTTAGTCTGTTTCCTCCAATAGAACATATTTTTCAGTGATAGTGCTTCAAAAAAATGAAATACATCCAAAATACTGTTTTTTCTGGCTTGTACTCACCAATACTAGGAAGCTGAGAGCAACCTTTACAAGGTCAGCTTCCTTTGCAGAGAAGAGCATTGGAATCTTATTTAAAAATCTGCTTAAGCAAAACATTGGGGGTGGGGGCAATGGCAAGGCAGTATCCAGAACAACCCATTCTAACTACAAAGTCAGTTCCAAAAAGCTTAAAGCATATCATGATTTTACTGCCAAACCTTTGCTTCCAACCTTCAAAACAGCCAATTTGAAACTATTTTCATTACCAAACAGGATTTTTAGAAACCTAAAGTCTATGTGAGAGATAGTTAAGGTGCTGTTTCATGCACCTCGTTTTGTGAGACAGTAGGTAGCACTTTCATCTTTACGTCTATTCATGCTCCATACAAAGTGAGCATGATTTTATGCATGATTTTGCACATATAGGCAGAGATCTACAGTCTTCTCCCAGGGCTAATCAATATATCATAAACAGCAAGTGTTTATTAATGTAAGCAAAAACTAAGTCATACCAGAATTGTCGTATCTGACTTGACACATTTTCCCCACAAATATGTGTTTTACAACTCTAATGTTTTGATAGTTTGGCGATGAAGAGATGCCTTGGAGACCTGCAAGTAGATCTATTATCTTGAAAACAGGAATTGTTAACAATGAGTTGCTCTGAGTTTTCCAGGCTGTTAACAAGGTAGTATGTCATACAGTAGTTTGGATTTAGAGCCTTGAGTGCAAATGATAGACAAATCCAATGATATTTTATCCCAAGAAGAGTAAAGGGCAGTCATGTTGGGTGGGATTTTTTTTACAAGCTAGAAACAGTATTCTATCAATGCCCTCAATTTGTATGGCCACTTCTCTAGGACAGAAGTAGCTATTTATGTAACCCACAAGATGTTCTTGAAATGAGCCACATGGAAATAAACGGCTTTCAAAATGGATGAACACAAGCCCTCTCAGAGTCCTTCTAAGCCCTCAAAACAGTTCAGCATTGGGAAAGAATTGAAACTGTAAAGTGTGCATTAATTGTGCCTAGAAGGAAACACTTTCTACCATGTTTCATTCCCAATCCTCTTCTAGTTATTTTCTTTATTTTCCTCTGCTGCAATGTTTTTGGCCTTGTTTTCTGAAAGATGCTCAAACCTGTTAAATCTGGTGCTCAAGGAGTCAAAGGATGTCAGATATTTGTGTATATAAAACAGTATTTCCTGTGTAGGTGATAGTTTTAAAGGAGATGTACTTTTCTGCACAAAAATACCACATACACATTTTGTACAGAATAAATCCTGATCTTAGAATAGTTTTCAAAAACTGTACAGTTGGCCCACCACATTTTGTGGATTTGATTATTCACAGATTTGATTAAAATGCTATCCATAGGAAACTCTAGGTCAACTCCTAGAATTATGTTGGAGGACCTAGAGATTTCTAAAGAGAATACCTCCTGGCATTCTCTGAGGCCTCCGGTACCTCCAGAATCATGCAAGAAAACCTAGTTATTAGGGCTGTGCAAAATTTTGATTCTCCATGGTACGTCAGCTCCAATTTGTTAGATCTGTACATACGACATGATAACCAACACATGGGCATTGTCCATGCAAAAAAATTAAAAATCAAGATTTTTACATGTTTTTTTTTTACAAATTACATAAACATTGTAACTCTGTGTGATGCAGTTTTAATTCACAGAACAACCAAGCACTTCTATTCCTCTCCTGGTTGTGCCTGCCATTCTGGGCGCGAGGGAGCGAAGGCATGCTCCACGGATGCTGTATTTGCTCCCTCCTCCTCCTTCCCCCCTTCCCTTCCTCTCCATTCCCTGTTCTGCTGCCAGGCTGCAAAAGAGAAATCCAAGGCAAGTCCTGCTGAACTCTTTCACTGCCTTCTTTTTCTCCTTCCTTCTTCCTTTTCCTCTTCACTTCTTCTTCCTTTTCAATTCTTCCTCTTTCCTCTTATCTTTCCTCTTATCTTTCTTCTTCTTTTCCTTCTCTCTCTTTCTATTTCTCTCCTGTGTTGTCCTTGCCATACTGGGTGTGAGGCAGGAGGAGAGGGATGGAGAAGAGAGAAGAACTCAAGCAGACAAGAGTTCTTTCCCCCACCCAGGACATTCCAAAGATATATAACTGATTGATTGATTGTCTGGAATTCCCCTGTTTTTTTAGTCTTGCTCTGTGAACTACATTTGTTTTTCTCAGATAAAAAAGTATTTTCCACTTTCACAGGGGTTCTGTAAGGATACCTTTGGGTTTCTTTAAAAGGAGATTTTATTTCTAGAAACATTAAGAAATTCCTAAAAATCTGCGGATAATGGAAACATTCTGAAACTTGATGGGCTCACTTACAGTGGAAAATGTGTCTTGTCTTCGAAGTGTGGCCCCCACCCCACTCAACCTCATCCCACTTCAGCCAGCCATAGCAGCTAAAAAGATTAAATTTGTTTTGACAACAATTTGAAAATTCCCCAAAAATCAGGAGATGTACTAATTTTTCTAAAACTTGGGGGTAATGATGCAATCGTTATGTTATGTATTGTAGAGAAATTCAAGAACATAGCTCTTGTACATTTTTTAAAAAAGTTGTTGTAAAAAACATGAAATTTCCCAAAAGCAATAGATGAGTGAAACGTTCTGAAACTTGGAGGGGTAGCAGGGGTAAATATGTTCTACAATTGTAGCAAGTTTCACCCCAATAGCTCTAAAATTGAGTGAGAAAGGAGCCCCAGAAACTCCCTGCAAAATTACTTAATGAAATAGTAAGAAATAATTTGTTACTCTCATTATAATAGCGAATTGGACATTTGTGATATTTTAGAAACAGCCCCTAATTTTGTAACGAGTATTGAAACATTTTTTTATTGATCACACAGGCATACTAGTTATTCCTAGAGAGGTGTTTTCTCAGGTATGAAAAAGCATTTTTTTCTTTGTGGTTTATCATTTTAGGGTGTTATGCTCTCAACTCCAACAAACATTCCCTGTTAAAGCTACAGAAAATACAATCGCTGCTGCCTGTTTTTGGTCTAAATCTATTTAGCAGCTTGTGATCCCTTTATTTTACTAGTTTTAAACATATTTATTATGCAGTGCTTTTGACACAAAATAAATAAACTCCAACAAATGACTGCACAGCTTCACCTTTCTCACAGACAAAAACCCTAAAAGTATTGCTTTGATTAAAAAACAAAAAGCAGTCTTAGTCCTTTAAAACCTAATTTTACAATTCATAGAATCAGAGAATCGTAAGTTGAAACAAACCGCAGGGGGCATCCAGTCCAACCTCCAGCTATGCAGGAATCAAAGCACTCCTGACAGATGGCCATCCAGCACCATGTAAAAGTATCCAGAGAAGGAGAATCCACCACACTCCAAGGCAGCATATTCTACTATCAAACAGCTCTAACCATCAAGAAGTTTTTCCTAATGTTTAAATGCCATCACTTTTTTTGCAATTTGAATATATTGCTGTGTGTCCTGGACTCTAGCACAACAGATAAAAAGTTTGCCCCCTCAGTGTGTCATCATTTCAAATATTTAAACATGTCTATAATGTCTCCTCCCAACCTTATCTTCTCCAGGCTAAACATACTGTGTTATCAGTATTGTAGTACATATAAACTGTTCTGGAAGGATGCATTTGAAAATTAGGAAGAATATATTAAAACACATACATACACGAAAACAATATAACAGTGCTTCTCAAAATTTGGTTCACTAGATATTTTGGTCTTCAGATCTCAGCATTTTTAAACATTAGCCATACAGGTTGGGGCTTCTGAGAGATTAAGTAAAAAAATCTGATGGGCCAAAGGTTTAGAAGCACTGTCACAGAACTGTAGCACTGCATGAAATCCTAGAGGTCATTTGTTGCAACCATGTTCCAGTAGGAAATTGGCATTGAAAAACACTCCTTTGCCCAAACCTGGTACTGGGTAGTGAAGTGAAAGGGGGGCGGCAGCATTTATGTAGTCATAATGAAGATAGACCTATATTCCTAGGCTGTGAATCTGTAACTGAAATGCAGAATGCTAGCTAAGATTTTTATTTGTGAAGCAGTTGAAGCTTGGGGTGTAGCCAAGATTAATAACAACCATACAACTGTCATAATACCCTCTAGAGCAGTGGTTCTCAACCTTCTTAATGCCACGACCCCTTAATACAGTTCCTCATGTTGTAGTGACCCCCAACCATAAAATTATTTTTGTTGCTACTTCAGAACTGTAGTTTTGCTACTGTTATGAATTGTAGTGTAAATATTTGATATAACAGATGTATTTTCATTTACTCGATCACATTTGGCACAAATACCTGATGCACCCAAATTGGAATATTGGTGAGGTTGGGGGGGGTTGATTTTGTCATTTGGGAGTTGTAGTTGCTGGGATTTATAGTTCACCTACAATTAAAGAGCATTCTGAACTCCACCAACAATGGAACTGAACCAAACTTGGCACACAGAACTCCCATGACCAACAGAAAATACTGGAAGGGTTTGGAGGACACTGACCTTGATTTTTGAAGTTGCAGTTCACCTACATCCAGAGAGCACTGTGGACTCAAACAATGATGGATCTGGACCAAACTAAGACCATCAGAAATATGTGTTTTCTGATGGTCTTTGGCGACCCTCTGACACCACTCTCACAACCCCCCTCCAGGGGTCCCAACCCCAAGATTGAGAAACATTGCTCTCGAATCAGACAATTTAGAAATCTTCATCTGCTGCTATATGTGGTATTAGTGAGTTTAAGACACTGTGAGTTGAGGCAAAGCAAGCAATTCTACTCCCTAGCAAGAGGATGCAGATACTGAAACCCACTGCCATCATTCATCAATTGATGAAGGGACAAGGAGGGATTATACCATTCCCAGAGGTTATTAAGTAGGAGACACCTGTATCTGGGGTCAGCTGTCTATAAATCTCCTAGCCACTCCTTGGTAGCTTTGTTGCTTTTAACTCTCCTTGTGGGTGAGTGTGGGAGCTTTTGCCTCTTCCATTAGAAAAGGAATGGCATTAGCCCTGGAATGCATGTGTAAATCTTTCCCTCTGTCACATGGGTAATGTGAACACAGAATAGCAGTCTTCAAGCAGAAGCAGGCAAGCTGTTAAAGTACTCACAGTAATCCTTTCCTTGCAGTCTTATCACATAAAGATCCAAAGGTGTCTGGTCTTCCCCTTCTCTGAGTCTCCTTTTTATCCTGCCAAACCTGCCCTTCACACACCCCATCCCAATCACTCAGATGATGTTTATCAACATGCCTTGAGTCACAGCTTCTTTCTCTTCCCATTGAATTAAAGAAGTATGTTTTCTTCACTGCATGGGTGAGAAACTTTTCTTTTTCATATGCCTATAGTAACTACTGTACATTTTAGTGTTCATATTTCTAGATCTTTGACTGTCCATGGCTTTTGATCTGGTTCCAGGGTCACTTGATGACTGGAGTATAGGACAACTGAATACTGTACACTATTCTTTTAGTCCTGCACAATCAGAGCCAACATATCAGACCTAAGAGGACCCATCTGTTTTCAGTAGTAATAAGCAATTATTTAGGTGTTGCATTTCAGAATTAGGGTCTTTCAAATAATTGTTACAGAGAGCAATTACTGTAAAGAAATAGATTTATTTACAATGGTAGTGAATTTTAGGAAAGCATATACAGATTAAACAACACAAAAATCAGGAAGTGGCCACCTAATTCTAATACATACCAAAAGTACAGACTTCATGAAGTTGGCCTTTAAGACCGAAGTAATAGAAATTGCACTAAATAGGAAATTGATTTCTCGGTATGGTGAAGATAAAAGAACAAAGAAACTAAACCCAGTCTTATAACAAACTTCATCCAATATGTGGAATAGAGAAACATTTCACACTGGCACCAAAAGATGATAATGTTGAAGCTGGATAAGCTTAAATGGAAAGAGTATAGGAAAGGTGAGAAAATGCTCTTTGTCAAAAGATGAACTCATGGCATGTATCCATTATATTTTACTACATTTTGTGTTAAAAATGTTATGTTAATGGCCCTTGCTGCCTGCAACTAGAAAGACACGGAGCTATGGAACCTTATTCTTCAGAATATTTTGTTCTATAACCATGTCCTTATTCAGATGCCAAATGATCTAAGATAAGCAATGTCCAGCCACCTACACAAGAAAACCCCTCATTCGTAGCAACCAATTAGTTAATTATCCCCTTTCATTTCTGAATGAACCTTTGAAAGAAACACTGTGAATAGCAATAATATGAGATGCCCTTTGCTTGCAAAGGCAAAAGAGAAGTGAATATCCCTCTGAATGAACAGATAAATGCAAGACATGAACTCTTTGCCACCATTTGCTAGGGTGATATTTAATGATAGAGCAGTTTCTTTTACACAAACAAAGATGAACAATTTTTAAATTAAAGAGACTTTTCATTGAATACTTTTTGCAGGTTTAAAAAATAATTTACAAAATTAAAATATACTCCTGAAAATGGCTTATAAAAGCATAAACTGATTGAGGAATGAGATATTCTTTACATATTCGGTATCATACTATGTGGTTCCCGATATCAGTAACTGAATATGAAATTTATTTATGCTTACCCGTGTTATTACAAATTACATGTTCTTTTTTAATATCAAATTAAAAACAACATATTTGATCTGATAGCATTCATTCAAATGGCACACAGATACAAGGAAAAATAGTATGTAGGGCTAATTGACAGGAACCTAAGAAACCACTTTTAACCATCTATAAAGACCAATTACAGTTACCCGGGTTTTCAGTAGAATGTATCTCTCAGCCCTAATGTCAGAAACAGCATTCTGCTTCTTTCCATTTAATCATGTGCTATATGACTGCATCATGGCCTTTCTTTAACGAATGTCAAGTAGGAGATACACTTGCATAACAAATCTAGCAACCTGAGATTACTTCAGTATGCTTGTATCAGGCCATATGATGAAAATCTTTCTTAGAAAATATATTGGGAGCACATATGGAAGGCTTTCCCAAACTGGTACGCTCCAGAGACTTGGACACTTCTCATCATCTCTAACCAGTATACCTGATAATGTTGATGGGTGCTTTGAAGTAACATATCTGAGAAGTTCCAAATTGAAGAAAGTTAAACAATTAGGAAAGAGGCATAGAAGTTGTAGGGGTGTGCAAACCTTCGGAGTTTTCTAATTCAGAGATTCATATGAATCGTTAATACGAATCTCTGAGTTACTAATTGGAAAGTGACCCCTCCAAATCTTTACAAATTGAAACACAAGCCTCTGAAACTGTAGGAGAGATTCATAAAGATTTGATGTTTCACAGCTTTTTTCCAATGTAACATACTCTGTCATCTGTAATTGTCTGGGGTGGGAGGGGGAGAGGGCTGATGTGATTGGAAAAGCCAGCTACATGCTGTTTTTTCCTTGTCAGCCAATCAGAAGAAGAAAGTCAATACTAATAAATATGATAAAACTTTATATGCCACTCCATCTCCTCAAGAAGACTTAGGATGGTTTCCAACATAAACAAAAAACATTCAATTGTCAGAAAGACACCATACAATAAGGTTAAACATAATAAACATAGTAAACATCATCATAAAACAAAACAAACAATTATACTAAAAACAAACACAAAAATTAAAATCCAGTTCAATACACTCCATCAGGGGTTCAAAGTGCCAATAACCAGCCTTCAAAGTGGACATGGTCAATTAAAAGGGGGAGGCAAAGACTAGTGCATCAGAATATCATAGGGCCAGGAAGTGGATAAAGTGTAGAGCGGGTCCTAGTTGACAACCAGGGGGAGGGGATGTCTAGGGACTAATCCTACCCAAAAACCTGCAAGAACCACCAGGTTGTCAGTTCCTTGCTGAGAGAGGACAATGTAGGGGCTTACCTGATCTCTCTAAGGAGGGTGTTCCAAAGCCAGGGGGCCACCACCAAGAAAGCCCTCTCTCTCATCCCCACCAGCCGTGCTTGTGACAGTGGCAGGAGTGAGAGGAGGGCCTCCCTGGCTGATCTTAAAGCCCATGGCAATTCGTAAGGGGAAATGCAATCACAAAGATAGGCAGGGCCTGAACCGTATAGGGCTTTATATGTCATAACCTGTTTCTTGAATTGGGACCAGCAGATTATCAGCAGCCAGTGGAGTTGCTTTAGAAAGGGCAGTGTGTGCTCCCTATAGCTAGCTCCAGTTAGGAGTCTTTGAACCAGCTGAAATTTCTGGGCCATATTCAACAGTAGCTCTAGGTGGAGAGCATTGCAGTAATCCAGTCTGGATGTAACCAAGGTGTGGACCACCATGACCAAGTCAGACTTCTAAAGGTATGGTTGCAGTTGGCACACAAGGTTTAACTGTGTGAAGGCCCTCCCAGCCACCACTGACACCTGAGCATCAAGCATCAGTGCTGAGTCCAAAAGTACCCCAGGCTGTGGATCTGCGCCCTCAGATGGAATGCAACCCCATCGAGCACAGGTTACCACCCAATACCCCGATTGGCCCCAAGACTGATCAAGAAGACCTCTATCTTGTCTGGATTAAGCTTCAACTTGTTAGGCCTCATCCAGTCCATCACAGCTGACAGGCACTGGTTTAGAGTCCGGAAGGCTTCCTTGAAATTGGGTGGAAAGGAGTAGTAGAGTTGAGTGTCAAACTCCAGATGACCTCACCCAGTGGTTTCATGTAGATATTTAAAAGCATGAGGGATAGAATGGAACCTTGTGGGACCCCACAGGTCAATGGCCAGGGTTCTGAGCAGGTATCCCCCAGTTTCACCAACTGGGTGTGATCCTCCAGGAAGGAGCGGAGCCACTGCAAAGCAATGCCCCAAAACCCATTCACGAAAGCCACCCCAGAAGGATATCATGGTTGATGGTATCGAAAGCCACTGAGACGTCCAGGAGAACCAACAGGGACACACTCCCCCTGTCTAGCAATCTGTGGAGGTCATCCACCAATGCGACCAAAGCTGTCTCCATATCATGGCCAGGCCTAAACCCAGATTGTGATGGATCTAGATCAGGGGTCCCCAAACTTTTTAAGCAGAGGGCCGGTCCACAATCCTTCAGACTGTTGAGGGGCCGAATTATCATTTGAAAAAAAAAAACAAACAAATTCCTATGCATACTGCACATGTCTTATTTGTAGTGCAGCAACAACAACAACGAAAGAATACAATATTTAAAAATGAAAACAATTTCAACCAACATAAACCTATTAGGATTTCAATGGAAAGTGTGGGCCTGCTACTGGCCAATGAGATAGTCAAGTTAATTAGGATTGTTGTTGTTGTGTGCCTTCAAGTCATTTCAGACTTTGGCCGAGCCTAAAATTAATTATTTATTTACTGCATTTATTTACTACATTTATATCCCACCCTTCTCACCTCGAAGGGGACTTAGAGCAACTGTATGTACATACAATATATTATATTATTAGCATAACACAATATTAGCATTATATATTACTATATTGAACTATACCACTATACTATTATATAATATGTAATTTATAACATATAATTAATATTATTATATGGTATTACTATTAGTATTATATTGTATAACATAAGATTATTATCAATATTATATGTATATACATTATATTATATTATTAAAACTGATATAAAAATATTATATTATAAAACTGAGGGCGGGGGCCAGGTAAATGACCTTGGAGGGCCGCATCCGGCCCCCGGGCCTTAGTTTGGGGACCCCTGATCTAGATAATCAGTCTTATCTAAGAATTCCTGGAGCTGAGAAGCCAGGTGCCCCTGACCAGGTGCCCCATCCCGCAGTCTACCTTGTTTGAGTGTGCTCATCTGAGGATAGGTGACCGGGACAGAATAGGGATTCTGTTAGTGTACCGACCACCCCGCTGCACTACAGTCTCCTTGCCTGAGCTAGCGGGGGTGGTCTCTGGCCTGGCATTGGAGTCCCAACGGCTCATTGTGCTGGGGGACTTCAATGTCCATGCCGAGACCACTCTTTCTGGGGCGGCTCAGGACTTCATGGCCACCATGGCAACCATGGGGCTGTCCCAACTAGTATCTGGCCCTACCCACAGAGCGGGGCACACACTTGACTTGGTTTTCTGCCAGGGATGGGAGGAAGGTGGCGGTGTGGAGGAGCTCACCATCACTCCGTTGCCATGGACCGACCATCACCTGGTCAGGTTTAGACATACTGTGCCTCCCAACCTCCGCAGGGGTGGAGGACCTACAAAAATGGTCCGCCCCAGGAGGCTTATGGATCCGGATTGATTCCTGACGGCTCTTGGGGAGTTTCCTGCCACCTTGGCTGGTGATTCTGTCGATGCTCTGGTCACCCTCTGGAACAAGGAGGCGACTAGGGCAATAGACACGATTGCTCCGGAACATCCCCTCTCGAGTACACGAGCTAAACCATCTCCTTGGTTTACTGAGGAGTTGGCAGCGATGAAGCAAAAGAAGAGGGGACTAGAGGGCGTGTGGCGTTCGAAGCCGAGCGAGCCAAACTGAACACGGCTATGTCTCTATCTCAGGGCATATGCCGCGGCAATAGATGCTGCAAAGAATGTTTTCTTTGCAGCTAATATTGCGTCCGCAAAGAACCGTCCGGCAGAACTGTTCCAAGTTGTCAGAGGTTTGTTATATCCCGTCTCTCAAGACGGGATCCCTGACAACTCGGCAGTCCACTGTGAAGTATTTGCTCGGTTCTTTGCGGACAAAGTCGCTTTGATCCGTTCTGGCTTTGACACCATATTAACGGCAGTCTCTGAGGATGTAGCACGAGCACCTGCTTGTCCTATTTTGGTGGATTTGTTTCAATTGGTTCAGCCTGAGGATGTGGACAAGGTGCTTGGAGAGGTGAGGGCTGCCACATGCATCCTAGACCCCTGCCCATCCTGGCTGGTGAGAGAAGCCAGAGGGGGTTTGGCCGAGTGGGTGAAGGTGGTGGTGAATGCCTCCCTTCGGGAAGGCATATTTCCAGCGAGCCTTAAATTGGCTGTGATCAAACCGCTGTTGAAGAAGCCATCACTGGACCCCACTCAATTGGAGAACTATCAGCCTATTTCCAATCTCCCCTTTTTGGGCAAGATCGTGGAACGTGTGTTGGCCGCACAACTCCAGGCATTCTTGGTAGATACCGATTTTCTGGATCCGGCACAGTCTGGCTTCAGGCCGGGTCATGGTACCGAGACAGCCTTGGTCGCCTTAGTCGATGATCTACACCGGGAACTGGACAGGGGGAGTATGTCCCTGCTGGTTCTGCTGGACCTTTCAACGGCCTTCGATACCGTTGACTACAGTATCCTTCTGGGGCAGCTCGCCGGGATGGGGCTCGGAGGTACTCCAGTGGCTCCGGTCCTTCCTGGAGGGGCGTTCCCAGATGGTGTCCTTGGGGGACACCTGCTCGGCCCCACAACTTTGGGGTCCCAGAGGGTTCAGTACTGTCCCCCACGTTGTTTGACATTTACATGAAGCCGCTGGGAGAGATCATCCGGAGTTTCGGGGTGAGGTGTCATCTGTACGCAGATGATGTCCAGCTCTGTCACTCCTTTCCACCTGTCACTAAGGAGGCTGTTCAGGTCCTGAACCGGTGTCTGGCTGCTGTGTCGGACGGGATGAGGGCTAACAAATTGAAATTGAATCCAGACAAGACAGAGGTCCTCCTGGTCAGTCGTAGGGCTGAACAGGGAATAGGGTTACAGCCTGTGTTAGATGGGGTCGCACTCCCCCTGAAGACACAGGTTCGCAGTCTGGGGGTTCTCCTGGACTCATCGCTGAGCCTGGAGCCCCAGGTCTCGGCGGTAGCCAGGGGAGCCTTCGCACAACTCAGACTTGTGCGCCAGCTGCGCCCGTTCCTTGGTAGGTCTGACTTGGCCACGGTGGTCCACGCTCTGGTTACATCCCGTCTGGACTACTGCAACGCTCTCTATGTGGGGTTGCCTCTGAAGACGGCCCAGAAGCTCCAATTAGTACAACGGGCGGCAGCCAGATTAATAACTGGGGCGGCATACAGGGAGCGTACCATCCCCCTGCTAAGCCAGCTCCACTGGCTGCCGATATGCTACCGAGCCCAATTCAAAGTGCTGGTTTTGACCTATAAAGACCTAAACGGTTCTGGCCCAATCTACTTGTCCGAATGTATGTCCTCCTATGAACCAGTAAGATCACTAAGATCATCTGGAGAGGCCCTGCTTTCGGTCCCACCTGCCTCACAGGCGCGGCTGGTGGGAACGAGGGACAGGGCCTTCTCGGTGGTGGCTCCCCAACTGTGGAACGCCCTCCCTGGAGATATCCGACAGGCTCCTACCCTGCTGGGATTCAGAAGGGCCGTGAAAACATGGTTATGTGCCCAAGCTTTTGATGAGTAAATGACAAAGTTGACATGGCCTGATTTAAGGATGAAGCATGAGGATCTCGGATGAATGGAATTAATTATATATACGTTTTTAAGGTTTTTATATTGTATTTTAACAATGTTATTAACAGATCTGTTTATATTGTTTTGTTTTTATGATTGCAATTTGGGCATTAAATTTTGCCAATTTTTGTAAGCCGCCCTGAGTCCCCTCGGGTGAGAAGGGTGGGGTATAAATGTTGTAAATAAATAAATAAATAATAAATAAAGCCAGAACCTTGCCCAGGAAAGGGAGGTTGGAAATTGGCTGATAATTATTCAATTGTGAGAAATCCAGGAATGCCTTCTTCAAAATAGGTCTTACTTTTTTTAGGCATGGTGGTATGTGTCCCTGTTCCTAAAACACATTTATAATCTTGTAAACCACTCGACCAATCCCCCACTGGCAAGTTTGATAACCCAGGATGGGAAAGGATCTAGAGCGCAAATGGTCACTCTCACCACTCTAAGAATCTTGTCAACGTCATCAGGCTGAACAAGTTGAAACGAATCCATCAAAACCCAACAGACAGGTGCCTCTGTTACATCCTTTGGCACTGCACTAAAACTGGCATCTAAGTCAGAACATATCTGAGCAACTTTATCTGCAAAATAATGTGCCAACTCGCCACATCAAGTTATCAAGTGGTCAGGGGTCGCCTCCCCCTCATAAGGATGGAGACACTCTCTGACCACCTGAAACAACTCTGCTGATCTATTAGTTGCAGTCACAATGTGAGCAGTAGAGAAAGTCTATCTGGCTGCCCTCACTGCCATGGAATAGGCCTTAAGTTGCTTTCTGTAAAAACTGGTCTCCCTCTCCCCTCTGTCATTGTGGTGTTTGCAGGAGAGAGACAAAGGCGTGTGTTTGCAGGTCCATTCTAAAAATCAGTGGTTGACTGAAACATCTAAAACTTGGCTGCCTTAAAGTCATAAATGGTGCCTATATGTGTGCCAAGTTTCATCCTGATATCCATAAAAATGACAGAGAAATAAACCTCGACATTTTCCCCATTGCCGCTAATGAAACAAATTTTAATGAAGCAATTACAAAGCTTTGGAGCTTTGGATTATGAATTGGAACAGGACCCCTCAGAATCTTTATGAAACAAAGTATCTCCAAAACAAATTACTAATAGGATTTCAGCCACTTTGCACACCACTAATAAGTTGTAGGTTTGGGTCAGGATGCATTTAATATTGATCTAGTTCCATTTTGGGATCTAATTCTGAGTTTTCTACCAAAAGTGTTATGATTTGAGATTTTTAATGGTTGTCCTGTAAAAACTTCAGAACAGGTATATTGCCATCCATTTAAGCATTAGTTTCCAAATCCAATACTGCCATTTTTGAGTTTATTTTGGAGAAATTGACATTCAAATATATAATTTGCACTATATTTTTTGTAATTCAATTAACACATTTTAATAGACCAGAATTTCCATATTTACTCAAGTCTAATGCTCACCTTTTTTTTTATAAATTACTTTTCCAAAACTAGGGTGCACATTAGATTCACATAATCTGGTAAATACTTTTTTAAATTTCAGGGTTTTAAAATTTGAATTGCGTAATAGATTGGGTGGTGCAATAGACTTGAGTATATCCAGTATTTCTATTCTAAAGATAAGATATTTGGGCCAACAGATGTGCAAACCAGTGATAAGTCTCGGTAGGAAATATGGTTAAAATATCATATCTGTAGGATCCAAATATAATTAGATACTTGATCACAACCAGTGCCATGTATGCAAATAATGCTAAAGAAATATTGTAGGTTCTGTGCTAATAGAATGTGCACAAAAACTATTTGGAGATAGAAGTGCCACAGCTTCATTTTTTATACCTGTATACATTTGTTCCTGAAAAAGACTTGGATCTAGCAATAAAATAAACCCTACAATATCACTATGTAACAAAATTTGAAAAAACATTCTGTTCCCGGATTGAATGTGTTCTGTTGAAACCAGATACGATGCAGTTATAACATAGAAGCTTTATTTCTCCAAAAGCAAGCCACGGTGGACTCTGTAAAGGCCAGAATGCTTTCCAAAATGGGCACCCTTCTATATGTTTCTCTTGATCACACATTCCACACTAACATTTCTTCACCCCTCCCCATGCTCCTCCCAGTTCCACAACCTTTCAGTCCTTGGCTCCACCCTCAGCTCTTGTCCCTCCTCTAACTCCACCTTCCTCGTCTCACTGAGCATGTGAAAGATTCTCAATGAAGTCATTGTTTTTCTCAGTTTGCAACTTGCATTATTTGTCTTTTTTGTCTGCCTCTGCAGCTGAAGCCTTGAGGGTCAGTGTCCTGTTGCTGTGGAAACCTAGCTTTCCACATTCCAGCATGTCTTACTCTTACCAGCTCCCCCTCCATCTCTGCTGTGTACTGACCAACATTTCAAAATAACAATGTAATACAGAAATTATTTTTCAACAATTATTAAAAAATATGTTATTTCAGCCATCAGTCTTCAATGAAACATTAATAGAATAAATGGAGTATATGGATTATAACTTTATAGCTGTAGTGGACCTGCAGTTTTCAGACAGTTATGTCTATGTCAAATACACATGCCTATACCCCACCCTTATTTATCACTGTTCAAATTACATTACATGGCAGAATATATCCAACTTTAGGCAGATTCATATTGAATACAATCACCTTAAGGTGCACTTAAGTATTGTGTCCTAATGTGTTCTTTGGGATAAATGCAAATTAGATTTTAGTTTTCATGGTGCCACATATCACAAATTTAGCATTGTCATAGTGATTTCCTGGATGTTGATTTAGCTTTGAATGCATGTATGAGCATAGTATTAACTAAGTCTGTATTTTACCCTGCTTTGCATCATCATAAACCAGGGATTTTAAAAATAACAACTTGAGCAGCAGCTGACATTTCATAGATGAAAATGGCTAGGGAGAGGGAAAGGGGGTGTTTTGAAATCTTAATTTCAATAAATGTGTTTTCCAAGCTCCCAGCATGCAAATGCTCTTTCAACATGTACGAACTGATCACTATTTGAAGACTGCCTGCTTTCCAAGGGACATGGAATAAATCATAAAAATATGCTAACATCCCCAATCAAAGTAAATATCTTGAAGCAAGAGCTCTTTTTGTTCTGAAAGGTATAGGAAGATGAAGAGGTGAATAATAATTTAAAATGTGAACCATATTCCTGTTCTATTGCAATTGGATCTCACTGCTAAAGGAACACAAGTCCTTTGTGCTAGAATGTGAACAAACTGTAATTTAAAGAGTGAATATTGGATACAATGCTTTTTTTTGTAAAATGGAAAATTCCCTTAAAATGTGGGTGTGTATGGCAGGTAAACATAATAGTTAAAATGTGGTAATCCTTGTTATCAATATAAAATAAATTATATCTTGAATGATAAACAGGCATATAATTTTTTAAATTAAAGAGATCGAAGAATGATGATAAAGTGTATCATCAGGAAATAATGATGTCATCTTAATTTTGCTGATTTAGTTTAATTTTCCATTAGCTATGTCAGTATTTTCACACCAGGACTTTCCAAACTTATTACTATCCCAACTCTCTAATCATCTACAGAAGCAGAGCCTGGGAATTTTGTTAGCATAATGACATACTGGAGCCATCCATAGCAAAGCAATAATAGGATGCTTTGTATCCCATCTATACCTCAGTTGCTGCAATGATATCAGCCGAAGTCTTGTTTATTTATTTATTTATTTACAGTATTTATATTCCGCCCTTCTCATCCCCAAGGGGACTCAGGGCGGATCAGAATGTACATATACATGTCAAACATTCAATGCCATCAGACATACAACACACACAGACAGACATAGAATCATAGAATCATAGAATAGTAGAGTTGGAAGAGACTACATGGGCCATCTAGTCCAACCCCCTGCTAAGAAGCAGGAAATCGCATTCAAAGCACCCCCGACAGATGGCCATCCAGCCTCTGTTTAAAAGCCTCCAAGGAAGGAGCCTCCACCACGGCCCCGGACACAGAGGCTATTTAACATTCCCAGCTTCTGGCTTTATGAGGGTATGCTCGATTCCGGCCACAGGGGAAGCTGCTGCTTCATCATCCACTGTGAGACCAAGTCCTTGATGGAGTGCTTCCTCATCTTATGACACGCACACAGCTGGACATTTTTATGGTGATGTAAATTAGTTAAATTAGCCTCCCCGCATAAGCGGTCCCTAAATTTCCTACTTGACAGATGCAACTGTCTTTCTGGTTGCTTAGGTAAACAATGAGCTGAGGCTATTTAATGGCTGGGCACTCAATCTGACCCAGGCTTTGAACTCATGACCTCTCAGTCTGTAGTGATTTATTGCAGCTAGCTATTAGCCAGCTGCACCACAGCCCAGCCCCTCTGATTATAGAATCAGAATCACAAAATTTTAGAGTTGAAATGGGCTACAAGAGCAATGAAGCCTAAGCCTCAGCCAAGCAGAAGTATACAACAACAGTGCTACTTAAAGATGCCCATCCAACTTTTGTTTAAAGACGTCTAAAGGAGTTGACTATTTTTCAAGGCAGTCTATTCCATTCCTCTTGCAGTAAAGAATTTTTGTAATGTAATGTTAGGTGAGATCTGAGTTATACTTTTCCTTTATTATGTCTATTCATGAGAAACATGCAACCAGATTTCAGTGGTGCCTATCAGATCATATTGCTTTTCCTGTGTTAAAAGGTAAAGGTAAAGATTTTCCCCTGACATTAAGTCTAGTCAGGTCTAACATTGGGGATTAGTGTTCATCTCCATTTCTAAGCTGAAGATCCGGCATTGTCCTTAGACACCTCCAAGGTCATGTGGCCAGTATGACTGCATGGAGTGCCGCTACCTTCCTGCCAGAGCAGAACGTATCGATTTGCATGTTTTCAAACTGCTAAGTTGGCAAAAGCTGTGGCTACAGCAGAAGCTCACCTCACTCCCCAGATTCAAACTGCCAACCTTTCAGTCAGCAAGTTCAGCAACTCAGTGGTTTAATCCGCTGCACCACCAAGGGCTCCATGTTAAGCATGGTCTATATCAGGGGTCCCCAAACTTTTTAAGTGGAGGGCCAGTTCATGGCTCCTCAGATTGTTGAGGGGCCGAATTATCATTTGAAAAAAAATACAAACAAATTCCTATGCAAACTGCACGTGTCTTATTTGTAGTGCAAAAAAAAACCCCCAACAACAATTATTTATTTATTCATTTATTTATTTACTACATTGATACCCCACCCTCTCTCACCCCGAAGGGGACTAAGAGCGGCTTACAAGTTGTATGTACATACAATATATTATATTATTAGCATAGCACAATATTAGCATTATATATTACTATATTGTACTATACCACTGTACTGTAATATTATTAGTAATATTATATTTCATATATAATATGCAATTAATATTATTATATTACACAATATTATTATATTGTATTATATTGTATTATTATTATTATTAGCCACCCTGAGTCCCCTATTGGGTGAGAAGGGAGGGGTAGAAATACTGTAATAAATAAATAAATAAATAAATAAATATTATATTGTATTATATTATAAGATTATTATCAATATTATATGTATATACAATATATTATATTATTCGGATTGCACAGTATTAGTAAATTAAAGAACAATACAATATTTAAAAATAAAAACAATTTTAACCAACATACTGTGTAAAATCAGGATTTCAATGGGAAGTGTGGGCCTGCTTCTGACCAATGAGATAGTCAAGCTAAGTAGGATTGTTGTTGTTGTGTCTTCAAGTCATTTCGGACTTTGGGCGAGCCTAAGTCTAAAACTGAGGGCGGGGGCCAGGTCAATGACCTT
Organism: Anolis carolinensis; assembly: GCF_035594765.1. Taxonomy (NCBI): domain Eukaryota; kingdom Metazoa; phylum Chordata; class Lepidosauria; order Squamata; family Anolidae; genus Anolis; species Anolis carolinensis. The sequence continues at coordinate 93,592,681 of NC_085843.1, forward strand.
GGAGGGCCGCATCCGGCCCCCGGGCCTTAGTTTGGGGACCCCTGGTCTATATATTAGTGTAGAGCCATCTAAGACCATTATTGTAGAGTCATCTCATACCATGGCTCATTCTCTCCTTGTTGTTTTTAGTTAATGTTTTTAGGCTCTTGCACTGTTGGATCAATGCCTCCTTTATCAATGATGCTATTGTCCCCAGTACTTGGTGTCCCACTATTCCTTTAATACTATCGCCGCCCCCTATCTAACTCAGTTCAAAGGTATCTTGATCAGGTTTGTGTGATATCTAACACACACTTTCTTACAAAATGCTGTGAGATGCAACTGTTCTCTTGCAAAAAGTCCTTCTACATGGCACTGCAAACAATGATACAAGAAGCCAAAACCTCTGTTACTGCAGAACCAATTGTCTGTGAACCATCATTAAAATGTTTAAACTCCACATTAAAGTACTCTGGCTTGATTGTAATTATTGGGTGGAGGATGAAGTCCTTTCTGTCCTAATAGGGCTGCTTTCTGGCTAATATTTTGTTATGGAATTTTTTATTTCCCACTTTGTATAGATGTGGCATTGACAAGCAACAATAATTAACTTGATAGGCAAATAAACCAGCATACTAACATTCATGATATCATGATATCATGAGTATCAGGCCCCATCTAAACTGTCATTGTAATGCAGATTGAACTGCATTGTATGATCAGTATAAATACATATAATATCATTTAACTGGATTATATGAGTCTACGCTGACAATATAATGCAGTTCAATCTGCATTATAATGGCAGTGTAGATGTGGCCTCAATTAGTGTTATGGTTGAGCCTTATGGCTCTGATATTGGGAGACGTGGTCGTAAGACTCCTCGGGAGTCAGATACTCTCGAGGAGCGAGAAAGGAAGCGGCTGCGGGACTTATTTGCAGAACCATCTGACGAGGACTCCTTTGAGGGTTTTACTGAGAGAATGGAGGAAGAGATGGTTAGCTCAGAGGAGGATGACATGGAATGGACTCGTGTGAGGGAGGATTTGGGTGCCACTGGTAATGATAGTATGGAAGGCGATTGGGGATCTTCAGGATTAGACCCGTGGACAAGTTGGAGGGATGGAACGGGATCCACAGCTGGGGATGCTGTGGGGCGTAGTCAAAGGTGTTTCAGTTCTGATGAAGAAAGTGATGAGGAGACGCCTGGAATTAGGGGAACAGCTGATAGCGATGAGGAGCTGTAACTGGCATAAAATGGGGTTTGGAAGCAATGGCTAATAGCGTTGGGCAAGGTAATCTGGACGAACGCTTGGGCTCTCTGTGGGAAGTTCCTGAAGACGGGTGTGATTCGTTTGCTGACTACGTAAGTTACCAAGGACACTGGGCATAGACGGCGGGAGGAATTGTGTGGGCTTTTGTTGTGCAACCTGTGCTTAATCTTAATAGCTTGGACCTCCGTCGTCTTCTTGACGGACGCCATCTGTTTACTCTGGACTGACTGACTGACTACGGCCTCGGACTCTCCTTCCTGTGATTATCGTTGGAACTGGTGAACTACAAACGTCTGTACCTGCCTTACGACCTTCGGACCGGATTGGAACTTCGCTGACCGCTTCTGCCCTTGTCTGCTGTGTTTGTATCTGGAAATTGCTTGCTGTGTGGAGGAGTAACCTCTTAGTTACTCAAACATAGCTTTTGGCAGCAGAGAAGCATCTGCTGCCAGTTATTTGCATTCCTTTGAACCTTTTGTTCACCAGCTTTTGTTTAAGTCCCAGGCTGAAGAAAGCTTTTTTGGTTTAACCCGGATTAAACTCCGGTTTAATCCGGTTTATCTTTTGAACATTTTCCTTGTGTCATTTTACTTTTAAGGCTAATGTTTGCCTAGCCCTTGTCTTTTACGGGCATTTTTGGTTCTGTTACTCCAATAAACTCTGTTATATCTTATCTTGTGGCGTTCTGTCTTTGACAATTAGACTACACCTATCAAATTAACAGTGCATTGATTTGCCATTCAATAATTGATTGAATTGGTCTATGCTGCCTGGTACTTTCCAATCTGATTCAGGCTACTTGACGTACAAATATGGATAAAGATCCTTTATAGTCTATCCTTTATAGTCTATCTCATTCACTAAAAATCAACTCATCAGAAAGAAAATTAACTTATTTGAATTGTCTCTCAATTATGTAACTTCACAGACCATTCCGGAAAAATTCTTTATTAAAATTAATGTCAGTTTTAACACAGCCTATTAGCAAGGAAATCAATGAGCATGATTTCTCATCCCCCATTTTTGCAATACTGCAGTGAGCAACTGTATTTATCTTTCCCTGATTCCAATGAACAGTCTATTACTGACTTCTGATAGATAACCTTGGAGATCATGTTACACAGCTTCATTGTTCATAACAGGCATTGAACTTTTAGATTTCAAATACCTGTTATGAATTATATAATATATCAATGCTATACCAAACTTGTGCTGAATAGAAATCGTAAGAGATATAGAGCAATATCCAGCAATTTTCAGCAACCAAACAACCCTACACATACACACGCACAACAAAGCAGTTGGACAATTGGTAGAATGAGTGAGAGCAAGAGAGAAAGAGGGAGAGTATTCTTTTACACCAATCAATTTCTTCAACTAATTAACTTCTTTCACAAATCAAATTTCCCTGCCTCTTATTATGTCCCCTATGGGCATCTTACCAGACTGCTGCCAAAAGACAACTTCCACGCACATGTTCCTACATTCTATCAGGCAATAGAAGGAATTATTAAAGAGCACTCACCCTCAATATCTTCAGAGCATTTGTCCTGGAACCCACCTTAAATTTGAAGAGACCAATTTGTGTAGCAGAGGTCTACAGGATGATCAAGTGGGACACTTAAGAATGATTTGTCTAGCCCCTTCTCATCCCAGACCATGGTGTGATGAAGCACTCCTATCCCCAAGCCAGAGGCCTCTGATGTTTGCACTCTGGCTCAAGAGGAAGCTAGTTCTGTCATTCTGAAATATCTGTCACAGATCTGTCTCACACAGCAGATCCCTTGAATTTAAGATGGGGCTGGTGTATTTACAAACATGACAAAAGTACCATAATCATGTAAATGTAGATCAGTGGTTCTCAACCTGTGGGTCCCCAGATGTTTTGGCCTTTAACTCTCAGAAATCCTAACAGCTGGTAAACTGGCTGGGATATTTGGGAGTTGTAGGCCAAAACACCTGGGGACCCATAGGTCGAGAACCACTGATGTAGATGAATTTGGAGTAGCTAGTTACAGATCTTAATTCCAGATTCAAAATCCATAACTTAACCATTGCAAATTTCGAACAGTTGATCTTGCTTTCTTTAACTAAAAGAACTACAGTGAATGGGTTGTAGACTGCTACCAGAGTATACCAAAATTTCATAATGTTAAATTCAAGAAAAGGGCATTATAAAACAATAAGAGAAGGAGTGAAAAAACAGTTGTTATGATTTGTGTGCCAAATTGGTGAAAGTAGTGTATTCTAGTCACTAATATGATTTTTATACAAATGCCATTTTTTAAAAAGCGTAATCACATTTATGTCTTGTCAAAAGTAAGACCCATTAAATTTCATGTGTTTACTTCTAGATAAGTGGGTGTCAAATGACAGCTTAGCTTCATTAGAGTAAAATATCTGATGAACTAGTACTTCAGATTTATCTTTCGCTTCATGTTTAATGAAATATTTAGAATACCTCACAACCTCTGTGGATGCCTGACATAGATAAGGGTGAAACATCAGTTGAGAATACTTCTGGAACATGGCCATACAGTCCGGAAAACTCACAGCAGCCCAGTGATTCTGGCCATGAAAGCCTTTGACAACACATAAAAGGTTTAGGAGTTTTACCTAGGAAAAAGAGAGAGACATGGAATCTCCATTCTGCTGACCTTATAGCTTTTGTAAATAATATCAATATTGTTTCTGTTGTGAATGCGCCTTTGGAGACTGTGGTGATAGTGGTGGGATCAGGAGAGGAAGGAAAAACCCTCTTGAGAAGGGCTCGTTGGAGGATTTGTTTAGGAAGAGGGTCAGGGAGACTGATGGGGAGTCTTCTGAGGAGGATTCAGATGGGGATCTGGAAGAGGAAATGGATGCTGGGGAACAGGTATTAACGGAGGAACCGGGCACGGACTGGGCATGGGCACCGGAGATGCTTGGGGAAGAATCGGGGCCCATGGATGCTGCTGATGCTGGGGAAGCTTGGGAGTCTTCAGAAGCAGATCCCATTTGGTCTGCTTGGAGGAGTGAGAGGGGGTCCACAGGTGTGGATAGAGTTGGGTATGGGCAGGATGATTGGGACTCTGATGAGGAATTCGGAACACCTGACCCAAGGGCATTGGCTGTGTGGAGTTCTGATTCAGATTAAGAAGTTGAGACACCTGCTCTTTGGGCGTGGATAGTTTGGAAGCCCAGGGAGACCTGGATATATTGGGGTTGTTTGGCCATTATACCTTGTGTGTGGCAAGGTGTTGCTGGGCGCCATTGGGTTTCCTGTGTGTGTTACTGAAGACTGGACTGGGACTTTGCAACGGATCTGTTGTTCGCCCTCGTTGCTTTGGCTCTCTGTGCCATTTCGTGTTGTGACCTTCTTGGACGACTTCAACCTCTTGGACCTTGGACCTTGGACTGGAACTTGACTCGGCTTTGCTCTTCACTCTCAATCCGTGGCTTGGCGTCGTTCTCTATTCCGTGGCTGTCTGCTGTTGCCGACTACTATCTTCACTCCTGATACCGACGCTGTCTGCTTATCCTGACTTCGGACCAGCTTGACGACGTTCTCCTGCTCTGCTCCTTTAACTCCTGGCTTGACGTTTGCTTCTGCAGCAGCTTGGCACTGCTGGTTTATCCCGACTTCAGACCGGCTTGACGACGCTTTCCCGCTCTGCTCCTTTAACTCTTGGTTTGGTGTATGTTCCAGCAGCGGTTGCTGCGAACTCGCCAGCGTCTCGCTGTTTCGCTGGCTTTGCTGCTCTCAACTGGGAGTTCCCTAGCTCAGTTTGGGCGTTTGTTTGTTTTGAACTCCTATTTGTACTTCTGAGTTTTGGGAAAGGTTTGTGGGCTTAAATACTACTTGCTTTAGTTCATGCCTCCATTTTTCAGCCCATTGTGAACTTTTGGGTCAAGTTCTAGAACTTTAAGTTTAACCCGGATTATATCTCTGGCTAATCCAGATTATTTGCCAGTTCTTGTTTTTTTGGGGTTTTACCCGCTTGTTCTACTTAATAACACTGAAAGTTAAGTGTTTTAAGTCTTTTTAGTTTGTTGAGCTATTTTTTGGACTGTTGCTTTAATAAACTCTATTTTGCTCTCTAATTGGCGTTTGACTTTTGACAGTTTCTTTATCTTACTGTCTGTGATTCTCACTTTCTTTTTCAGTCATATAGAGGCTTAGTTGACTGTGTCCATTCTCCCCCCTTCTTGTGATGTGCACTTGGGACTTCAATTTCTAGAACTCCCCACTGGTGGATTTTTTTAAAAAAATGTTATGGTGAATTTTTTTAAAAAAAAAAAATCGCCAAAATCAGTGGATTGGTGAATCATTCTGAAACTTGGCAGGCCTGCAGTTGTAAATGTGGCCTACATGTGAGGCAGGTTTCATGCTGATAGGCCTATAAATGACAGAGAAACAAGCCTCTAAAATTTCCCCATTGGCACCAATGGACCAAATCTTTCTGGCACAAAAACAGGAACCCTTCCCAAACTCAGGAAGTTCCCTAAAATGGAATGACGGCAGGGGCGGGGTGCAGCCAAAAACCAGGAACCAAAAATGGCATTGAGTTTTCCTGAATTGCATACCCCGAATACTTTGTGATTCTGTTTAACCAAGTACGTAAAAAATACTTTTGGATGACAGTTCCCAGAATCCATGTGTGAGCATAGCTAACATAAAATGATTTTTTGCAAGAAAGGATATTGAATGCAATATCCACACCATCTAATTGCAGGATAATGTATTTTGAGACTAAAATCTACATATAAAGAAAATCAGCTCAAGCTTCCATATGTTAAAAGAAGGGGTAGTCAATGCATTACTCAACATACCATAGTGTGGGAAATCTTATCTTGATGTCACCATTGGTTCTTCTACAGCTGCCCTGAGTTGAAAAGAGGATATGCCAATATTGAACTACAGGAAGGATTGGATCCAGCAACAAGTTCTCCCATTCAACTTAGAGTGGCTACAGGAAGTGTATGATGGTGAATGTATTGGCTATTGCTGATTAAAAGAAAAGACAAGGATATAAATTATATGAGAAAGTTTTCTAATCTATATGGCTCATGATAGAAGAAAGGAACTGCTCCAAAAGAAAGGGTAAAGAGAAAAGAATCTTGGAGGGACAAAGCAAAAATTATGGTTGCCACCAAACTTTCCTCTAAACCAAAACAGAGTAAAAAAAGAAAAGAAGATTTGCTACTGAGGCAAGCACTGTATATTTTAGGATGCAGCAGTTATTGATGATCACCCCATTTCCAGATGAGAAGTTAAGTTAAAACATGATATAGTCCTGTGACAGCTGGATAGACTATTTGTAGAAACACTTCAGTTGTAGTCCAGGAAGCTTAATCTGTCACTCTCTATCAAAACAAAATATATATTTTATTCTAAAGAAATCTATACTTTTCTACAAACTAAACATCAATGCTTCACCATGGATTCACAGCAATCATTTATAAACAGATAGGAAACATAAATTTTCCTGTAGATTTCATTCACTTCAAGTCTTCTTTCTCATCACAATTTTGATGCTGTTTTCAACGGCTGGATGAGAGAAAGCATTGCCAGAATGATGATTTCTTTTCTTCTCAAGCTGGGCTCACTAATGACTTCAGATGCTATATATAATACTATAATATATATATAATACTATCTACTAACAAGATTTTAATCTGGTCAGCCTTGATTGTGTGGTTGGGGACCCTTTTTTCCAAAAAAAAAAAAAAGGCCTGGAAAAATATTAAAGGGGAGAAGTGCAAAGCTGTTGAAACATGGTGCTCCTTTAAACTTACTTTATTTTTTCAGTCTGTTTCTCAGACTCACAACAAGCATCTAGTGATAGGTGTTGTTCCCATATCATGATATGCCAAATTTAAAATGAGCTATTCAAGACCCAGAATCTATTTTGAAACAGAAAAGTTTTATCCTGACACTGCAAGCATTTATATTATGGATAATTTAACTTCCATGGGCAGAAACTTTCATCCTGATCCTCTTACTGAAAGCAAGAATCAGTGTTCACCATGGTGAAAGGACATCAAAGGACATTAGAATAAAAGTGCACTCTCCTTTGCATATCTCTATTGCCTCAGTCAATCTGATTGTTTAAAAAACCTACTTTCCTGTTTTGAATATTTATCTGGAAATTGTTCTGTGTTTTTTACCCCTCCAGCTTTTGTTCTTGACCAATATTTGACTCACAAAAATGAATTGAAAATTACTACTGGTGCTTGACTTACACCATCAATAGGTCACACCTCTAAAATTATACTACTGATTTACAGTCCTAAAGACTTGAAAAATTACTAGTCATAAGAGCAGATTTGGCAACTATGTTGTGTATCATAAGATATAAACATTGTGAAACCTCTGCTAGATCAGACCAAAGGCCTATTTAGTTCTGCATTTTGTTATCACAGTCTCCACATGGATGGTTGTTGTGTGTCTTCACATCACTTCCAACTTAATGATTAATCCAAAATGAATTTTGTTCATACTGAAGAGTGTGACATAACCAGATTCATTTAGTGGGTTTCTATGACAAGGGAAAATGTAAACCTTAGTCTCCCTAGTTTTTGTCCAAACATATTGACTTCAACATTTCAGGCAATATACTGATAATGTGACTCCAAGATCTTGACTGTCTGCTCCTTGTCTTAATTTTTGAGAAAGAGTATAGCCAATGTGTTGAAGAAAGAGCAACAAAGGGCACAGACCAATTCAATCAGTTGTTGAATGGTGAATCAATGCACTGTTGATTTGATAGGTGTAGTCTAATTGTAGGAGCCCTCAGTGGCGCAGCGGGTTAAACCGCTGAGCTGCTGAACTTGCTGACTGAAAGGTCGGCAGTTTGAATCCAGGAAGTGGAATGAGCTCCTGCTATTAGCCCCACCTTCTGCCAACCTAGCAGTTCACAAACATGCAAATGTGAGTAAATCAATAGGTACTACTCTGATGGGAAGGTAACAGCGAACCATGCAATCATGCCTGCCACATGATCTTGGAGGTGTCTAAGGACAACGCAGGCTCTTCGGCTTAGAAATGGAGATGAGCACCAACCCCCAGAGTCAGACATGACTAGACTTAATGTGTGTTGTAGTAGAGCCTGTGAGTAACGTTACAAACATTATTATGGGTTCCAGAAGGGGGAAAAGAGTTACTCGGGAGCAGGAATCCCATGATGAGCAGCAGAGAAAGAGGATCCAAGAGTCAAAGGAATTCACGTGAAGAGCTGGGAGCAGCTGTGGGGGATGGTGATGGGGCAGTGGTCAGTTCGTCCTCTGATGATGGTTTGTAGATAAAAGTGGGTTCAAAGGTGAGGGGTCTTTGCAGAAGGCAGGGTGTTGATGTGCGTTCGTGTGCTGGGTATTGGGAAAGTTTCTTGTAGTCTTGCTGCTGCCTGTTTCATGTTCGGTGTTGGACCCGGATCTACAGTTTGGACCTGAACCGGTTTGGCTGAAGATGCTGCTTCTGCAGACACTGGAGCAACACTGCTTTGGATTCCTCCTGCTTCGACTTTGGACATCGGCTGACGACTCTTCTCTTCTTGCAACTCACTCTGTTAATCATTTGTGTGCTGTGCCTTTTTGTTTTGCCTTAGAGCACTTTGTTTGACTTGTTGCTTTTTGCATCCAGTTGATCTGGATTACATTTCTGTTTACCCTTTTGAACCAGGTCTGGTTTGGGTTTTTGAGTTTTTGACCAGTGGAACTGCATTTAAGTATCCCTGCGTCCTTTTCCTTTTGTTTCAATAAACTCTGTTTTGAAGACACTTTTAAGTCTGGCCCTTTAAGGCATCTGTGATTCCAACAATGTCAGAGGAAAATCTTTACCTTTACCCTAAATGTGATCCACCAGGATACATTGAATACCAGATGAAACCATAATATATAAAAACATGTCACATAAAAATTGTTTAAGGTGATTAGATTCTTTGCTGTTTCTGGGTTCTCAGAAGAAAAATAAAATGGGAAAATGGAGTAGGGGAAAATAGTGAATCTTTTATTGTTGTGTACCTTCAAGTCTTTTCTAACCTATAACAACTCTAAGGTGGGTCTATCACAGAATTTTCTTGGATTTGTTAAATAAAAGATTTGCCATTGCCTTCCACTAAGTTAGAGAGAGTGTGACTGGGTTTCATATCAACCTGGGATTTGAACCCTGGTCTTCAGGGTCATAGTCCTACACTTAAACAACTATACCATGTTGGCTCCTTTAACAGCATATTTAAGATTAGTTTATTTAGTATGAGATTTGATGGATTGTATAAATCAATTTCTTCTGATGTGCTGCTGTCCTCAGCTAAATTAGCAGCTATACAGTTGTTGCTATGGAATCAAAGCATAGCAGGATACAGGAAAAACCAATTTGTGTAACAGGCCATAAATCTTCAAACAGCTGTATAAGGTGATACCATTATACTAGGATAGTTTTCAGATAACTCATGAATGTGAAGGAATAAATCTGCTTAATAAGATTCAGTTACTATAACAAGAATTAAATTTTGTTACTTTTGTGTTATAGTAATTGTGCATAATTACTATCATTGGAGAAACTTCAGGGGCTCCTTTCACCCTTTCTCCCTCATTTGTACACCTATTGGGGTGAAACTTGCTACAGTGATAGAACACAAGGAACCCCAAGGGCCATCCATTTGGAGGTTTCTTCCCAGTCCAGCACTGATTTACTTTCTAGAAGTGTCAGACAGTTGTCCTCTTTGCAGATTAAAAAATTTATTGGAACTCTGACTTCCCAAACTACATTTCCCAGACTTCTGTGCTCCCCCCCCCCTCCACAAACTTTGCTTTCCCCCTGCTTTTCCTCTTCTAATGGTGAGATGCAATTAATTTAAAGAGAAAATGCAGCCTTTTTGGTTGCTTGCCATGAATATGAAACTGACTTTGGGAGGCTTCTGAACATTGCAAAAGTAAAATTAAAAAGGACTGGGTAAGTTTTGATTCTTAAGTTTTAAGCGCAGGCCATGCCCCCGTGTTGGATATCACTTTGGAAATACAGATTTAATGGATTTTAATACAACTTACAACACCTCCAAAATTTTAGAACAAGCCTATCAGGCAGTGTTCTGATCCAGGACTAGCACATCTAACACTAGCAGCATCTCTTTTGAGGTAAAGTAACCCACAACCTTTCATCTATATTCATCTACCCACTCCATATCCACAAAAGTATAGTTGCATTTTTACACTGAGGTGCAGGCTTGAGATTCCCACAGTGAACAGAATGACATTACCTAGTCATATCCACAGACTGACACCCCACAGTACATCACCCCATAGTCCAACTTCTTCATAAGTTGCTTGACCAACTTTCATCAGTCCTAAACAAGATAATCAAAACTGAAGGATGATGGCATTTGTCCAACTCATCTGGAAGGTCACAATGACTTCATAAAATTGTATCAATCCTTTAAAAGTGAGATTTGCCACATAAGAGAGGTTGAGTTTCATGAAGGAGTCTCTCTCTTTATCACTTAATCCTTTTTCCTGTTGAGTCCCTATCCTAAACACAAACAATCAGAGAAAACAGAAATAACACAAATCAATAAAAGCAGGTGATAAAACATGAACAATTGCTCTGAGATAGTACTGACTCAAGTTTTCAAAGAAGTAATATTTAAAAAACCAACCAGCTACCCTTAAAGTTACTGCCACATTCCTATTTTTTATTTTCTCCTCTTCTTGCTTTTTATGATTCTTATCTTAGTAGCATGTTTGTTTACCATGATCTTGAATACAAAGTCAAAACTCTTTGGATATTCTCCAGAGTCCTGAACCCAATCTGTTTTGGATACAAACCATGAAGCACCCTTACAATGCACTCTCTCGCCAAGTTCATGGGACTCCTTATGGAAGACAAGTGAACGTTTTCATATTGAGAGAAGCTAAAATAAATTATCTAGGTTAGTAAAATTTCTGACGAGAAGGATGGGAACACCCATCTCTAATAAGTGTGCCTAATGTTTTGTCAGACTAATGCTGAGGGGAAGAAACAAGGAGTATAAACAAATATTTTGCTCCTGGGAAATTGTGATTAACATCTATTCCACAACTTAGGGCAGTGTATGGAGTTAGTATAGATGCTGATGTCACTGTCAATGTTAAATAATTCCTTCAAATAAATAAATATTTAAATGAACTAATCTATTATTTTTCTTTTCAATTTTAATTAGAGTATTAAGATTTTCAACTTATATTATTACAAGACACTGAGTGCATGTGAAAATATTTAGAACCAGCTTGACATAGTCAAGGATGGAACTATTTCCCTATCTCTAGATTGCCAATTACTGAAAGAGAAATATGAGGGGCAAGGGGAGAATCCCATGCTAGAAAGATTAAACACAAAATCTTCTTCAGAAGAGCAATGAAAAGGAGAACAAATTACTTATGGAAGAAATAGGCTCCTCTATTAAATCAGGGAAAGATGCCTAATGAGAATATAAATAAGATAAATTATATACCTCTGGATGCATCTGAAGACCTGTTTTGTCTTCACAGATAATTAAGGTTGTATGTGTGCATGTCTATGATGAGTTCATGACTAACCACAGTGATTACATCAGTACTCAGGAATCATGTACTCCATTCTCTAGTGGAAGTATATTCATATATTCACAGCATTAAAATGAAGGCATGAGAGCAAAGTGGATAACAAAGACATTGGTGGATAATATTTCGTGGCAATAACATTGGTGAAGTAGAACCATTGGGCAAGGTTAACTAATCACAGTGAATTTTATGTTTCACATAGCTTTGAAAGAAACCAATACACCTGGTCTTACAGCTTGGAAGAGAAGGGTACATTTACAAGGATGATGGAAGGCACCAGACCATATGGTTTGCATACAGAAGGCTCCAAATGTGTTATTTGAGACTGGCATATCTGGTTTAAAGATATATAATGGCATGAATCTCTGGGATTCTGAAAATTCTCCAGTAGTTTTTAAGACCCTTTAGAGTCATTGCCGGGATTTAGCACAGCAGGTTAATCATCAAGCTGCAATAAATCTGCCAACCAGAAGATTGAGAGTTCAAAGCCTGGGTCAGGGTGGGCTCCTGACCTTTAGCCCAGCTTCTGCCAACCTAGCAGTTCGAAAACAAATGTGAGTAGATCAATAGGAACTGCATTAAAAAGCAGAAAGGTATTTATTTAGGCTTGGAATTTCTATCTGAAAAAGAGGAAATTTACAAACAAAGGAAGCTTGTTGGCAGGGAGATGGAGCGACAGCAGCCCTGGTGGCTGGAACCGAGCACAGCCTCCAAAGATGCTGAAAGATGGGGAAAAGCCTATATACCTCCATCTGTTGTCTGTCCTTTCATTTTTATTATCGGCATTGAATGTTCATCATCATCATCATCATCATTTAATTACTTATTAATCGCCCTCCATCCAAGATGCTCTAGGCAATTTACAAGATAAAATTGTAAAGGATAAAAACATACATACAAATATTGATAAAATTAACATAGATCAAAAGCTCTAGTAAAGAGCTAGGTCTTGAGTGCTAGGGTAAAAGGTCCTAACTCACACATGGCTCTCATATAGGGCAGCAAGGCATTCCATAAGGCAGGGGCAGAAATAGAAAAAGCTCTGCGTCTGGTCCTTTCCAAGTGCACTTCTTTAGGACCCAGTATATAAAGTAAGTCACGTTGGGATAGTTGTTGCGACCTGGGAGTAGGAGAGACGATCCCTAAGGTACGACGGGCCCTGGCCATAAAGAATTTTAAAGGTCAGAACTAGCAACTTATATAGACCACGGTAATCAGTTGGAAGCCAATGCAAATGCTGCAGCACTGGTGTTATATGGCATTTCATGGGTGTTCTTGTGAGTAGCCTGGCTGCCACATTCTGAACAATACAGAACTTTCGGGTCGTGGACATTGGAAGGCCAAGATACAGGGCGTTACAATAATCCAGCCTAGACATAATCGTGGCATAGATGACTGTTGCCAGAGCCTCATCAGATAGATAGGATGCCAGTTGCCTCGCTTGTCGTAGATGGAAAAAGGCCTGTTTGCTAGCAGCAGCGACCTGAGCTTCCATTGTCAGCTGCGAATCCAAAACACATCCAAGCTTTAACGGTAGGTGAAGGAGATAGGGCAGCACCATCGAAGGTGGGTAGCAAATGGGTCAAACCAATCGAGTGGCCATGCCAAACATCTCAGTCTTTGCCAGGTTCACCTTCAGTCTACTAGCACGTAGCCAATTCAACAGAGCCTTCAGACATAAGGTGAAATTGTCTGGTATTGACGTTGCTCCAGGCTCCAAGCGCAGAAGGAGTTGGGTGTCATCTGCATATTGATAGCAATCTAGGCCGAAACTCCGAGCCAAACTAGCAAGGGGTCTGACGTAGATGTTGAAGAGAAGAGGTGAGAGAATTGCACCTTGGGGTACCCCACATAGGAGGGAAGATCTTTCAGAGACTTGATCCATATACTCCACGCATTGGCTCCGGTTTCGGAGAAATGAGTTGAACCAATTGAGGGCCTGACCATGAACTCCGGACATGGCGAGATGGTGAATCATTAGATCGTAGTCAACGGTGTCAAACGCTGTGGTAAGGTCGAGAAGTACCAGTAGCGCTGATCCGCAGCTATCAGACTGCCGACGGAGTTCATCTGTAATGGCAACCAGGACTGTCTCCGTCCCATGGCCAGGGCGGAAGCCTGACTGGAAAGGGTCCAGGCCGGCTGTATCATCCAAAATTGTTGCAATTGTCCCAGTACAGCCCACTCTATCATCTTACCCAAGAATGGGAGGTTAGAGACAGGACGATAGTTGACAAGGGTCATGGGATCCAAGCTAGGCTTCTTTAGCAAGGGACGAACCCTTGCCTCTTTCAGGTTGTCCGGGAAGACCCCTTGTTCAAGAGAGCCATTGATTATATTACTCAACGGATTGAGTAGACCTTCCAGGCAGCTCTTCACCAGCCAGGAGGGGCACGGATCAAGGGAACAGGTGGTTTGTTTTGCAACAGCCAGGATTCTAGCGACATCTTCCTTGTCAAGTAAATCGGTCAAAGATAGGCCCACTAAGCAGCCACAAAGTCTCAAGCTCACTCAAGGTATCAACTGTAGGGGGCAGTTCCTGTCAAAGCACGATGATTTTATTAGTTAAAAACTTCTGGAATGCCACTGCTGTAAGAGCCGAGGTTGCTGGGTTTTGGAATAAGGGAGCCGGACTGGTCAAAGCACAAACGATTTTGAATACTTGTGTTGGCAAAGGCTATTAAGGAAGAATTGTAAGATTTTTTAGCATCCTTGACGGCTGATTCATAGGACCTGCGAGAAGCCTTGAAAGCAGACAGTGACACCTCGTCGGGTTTCTGTCGCCACCGACGCTCCAGCCGCTTTCGTGCTTGCTTCATCATCTGTAGCTCATTAGTGTACCGGGGGAGCAATTCCGGTGAGGGCGAAGGAGGAGTCTGGGACCCAGGCTGTGGCGCAAGCTGATGAGCAGCCAGCTGAGACCAATCACTCTGACCAAGAGGTCATGAGTTCAAGGCCAGCTCGGAGCCTGCATTTGTCTTGTCTTTGTTCTATGTCAAGGCATTGAATGTTTGCCTATATGTGTAATGTGATCCACCCTGAGTCCCCTTCAGGGTGAGAAGGGCGGAATATAAATGCTGTAAATAAATAAATAAATCTCATCCAAAGCAGCCAACAGACATTGTTGACTAGCTCATTGAGAGTGACACACACAGTTCCTAGGCCCTTAAGGACATTCAGGAACCTAGCAGGTTCCATGAGTCTCCCAGACCGAGCAAAGATTGGTTTGGCAAGATGGAGAGGAGGAGATGGAATCTCAATCCGGGCCTTCAGGACAGCATGATCAGACCAGGGAACATCAATTACCGCGGATAGAGATGTTCGTATTCCGATATTAAAAATCAAGTCTAGAGTGTGACCAGCCCGATGAGTAGGGCGAGTCTTGAGTAATGAGAGCCCCAAAGCTTCAAAGGTTGGTACTAGGTCCTTAGTCACTGATGAAGATGACAGTGCCTCGACATGTACATTAAAGTCGCCCAGAACAATAAGTCTGGGGAACTTCAGGACCCAGTCCACCACAAGATCTAATAAATTAAGCAGACTCTCTCCCGGAGACCCAGGTGTGCGGTAAACTACAAGAATGGCTAGGGATTCCCTACTAGCCAAAACTGCAACAACACACTCAATACCGGCTATCTTTGGAGTTGGAATAACTTTGATGGTAAAATAATCACGGGCGAGTATTGCTACCCCTCCACCCCGTCCCACACTCCGTGGCTGTTGAAATATCTGGAAGCCTGGAGGTGTCAGTTCATGTGAGGGAATGTTATCACCCTCATGGATCCAGGTCTCTGTAATACAAACCAGGTCTGCTGCTTGATCGAGAATAAAGTCTGAGAGGGTAGCAGTTTTGTTCACAATAGACCTAGCATTGAATAGTAGCAGGGACAGGAGGGGCGTTGGTAGCACCTTCTCAGCCGTATGCCTGGGGATGGAATGCAAGTTTGTCGTTAAAGTGTTCTGTGATCCACCCTGAGTCTCCTTCAGGGTTAGAAGAGTGGAATATAAATGCTGTAAATAAAATAAATAAGATAAATTGCTAATCAGATAAAACAATAAGGCTATATTCCATTTGCTGTTTTGGTTAGAATACTGATACTATTGTGTTATTATTTGTCATTGTTCAAGAAAATTGCCTCACATGAGAAGAAAGATAAGGATGTCTAGATCTAGTTCACTTGTTATCTATTTGGCAATATGTGTAAATGTCCGGGTACTGGAAGCCAATTTTGTCCATGCACAACATTACTTTGTATGTGTGAGATTTGATTCAGAAGCTTGGTGCTTACATAGTGAGGGCCTAATGCAACTACAACCCACTGGAAATCTTATTTAAGGTGTACTATTATTATGTTGTCATCTACCTATAGATCTCATATGGCGATTTTGGTAGGACTGAGGGAAATTTTTCTGCTGCTAGGAAGCTCAGAAAAAGAAAAGACCAAGAGCCAACCTGTTTAAAAGATGAGCTGCCACTCCTGGGGGCTTCTAAAAACAATAATTCACCTTATTTACTTTTCTCAGGGTAGTCTGAGGAAGTCATAAGGAATTGCGGCAGCAAAAATAGCTTTGAGAGATCTAGGCAACATGAGTAACATTTATTTCATCCTAGATACAGATTTGCTGTTTTTATTATGTGCTTTGCAAAACAGCTTTGACTTATAGGGACCTTAAGTATTCTTGGCAAGATTTGTTCTGAGGAAACTTGCCTTTGCCTTCATCTGAGGCTGAGAGAGTATAATTTGCCCGGCTTCATCCAGTAAATCTCCATGGCTAAGCACCAAGTGGGGATTTGATTTTAAAGTGATATTTTCTTATGAAGATTTGGCACAGTGGGCTAAACCACTGAGCTGCTGAACTTGCTGACTGAAAGGTCAGTGATTCCTATCTGGGGAGTGGGGTGAGCTCCTGCTGTTAGCCCCAGCTTCTGCCAACCTAGCAGTTTGAAAACATGCAAATGTGAGTAGATCAATAGGTACTGCTCCGGCAGGAAGGCAACAATGTTCCAGGGAGTCATGCCAGCCACATGACCTTGGAGGTGTCTACGGTGTCTACGGACAGCAGCTGAGCACCAATCCCCAGAGACGGACACAACTGGACTTAATGTCAGGGGAAAACCTTTACCTTTACCTAATACACTGATCCCCAGTATTAAACTATTACTGATAATTTCACTGTTGCCACAGTTGTAATTCTAAGGTATGTAGCCATGTAACACTGCACAGGTTTAGCATCACCTATTCAAAAACTTTAATACTCCAAAATCAATATTGTCCACATGGATGGTTGAGACAGCGCCTTCTTTCTTTCTGGAGGCTCAATGTGCACAACCTTTGTTTCATACACAAAATGATTTTAAAAAATTGCAGTATAAGATTACCTTAGGCTATGTATATACAGTGTATATAAAATACAAATGAATTTTATGTTTAGCTTTGGATCTCATCTCCAAGATTTCTCATTATGGAAGTATATGCAAATACAGGTATTCCAAACTCTATAAAAATCCAAAATACTTGTGGTTTCACATACTTCATATAAGTAATACTCAATCTGTATCAATATACAAAGAGATGTTGTAGCACCCTTGAGATTGAGTTAAAAAGGTTTGTAAAAAAAGCTTTCATAGACTCAGTCTGATGATGAATCTCAAAAACTTACACTACAAACTTCTTTCTTTCAATCTCAAAGATGCTATAAGATCTTCTTGTATGTTGCTTCACTTGTTATAGTTGCTTTACTAGCCACTCAGGATTGTATGTTTATGACTTCAGATATCTTCATGTGCAATTCAGCATCTTGACCAATAACCGAAAGTAAGGAAAAACATATAGAATCATACTTTATTATTTCAAGATCCACTCAAATAGGGCAGCTTGAAATATTGATAGTTCCAACCAAGAATAGCAGTTACAGTTTTGTCCAACTCGGTTGAAAGAACAGAATTATTAAAGAAAGTGGTGCTATTTCTAAAAGGCACTTCCTAGAGCTGAGTTGTATTTTACCCTTGCCATAAGCTAGGAGATAACTGCTGTGTCAACAAAAACAAAATCTATACTTAAAATAATGTTCTTGAGCTTCAACAAGCTTTACTCTGAACTTGCTGTCACAGTAGTCCAGCGTAAGAAAGTATGTTCATATAAATCCGCTCTCAAAGGGCACAAAATATAAAAACATATATCTGGCTCCCTATTTTATAGGAATCTTGCTGACAAGGTCTTGTGCAATATCAATCAAATGCAATTGAAAAGTACATCTATTTTATGGGAGTAGGTGAATGATCCTATTTCTATAGAGAAGCATACAATATATATTCTATGTAATGCAGTATTCTGTGTTTATAAGATACTAAAACTAAATGGACTCATAAGATAATATGGGAAAAAGAACACAGGATTGGATCCTTTGTTGTCCAGGAAATATAAGTCATGGGATATTGCAAATAAAAGATTGACCTTTTACCTATTATGAAGAAATTGAAAGATCAGAGACTAATTCAGAAACAAGAAGATGAAACAAAATAAGTCTTAATTTAATTACAACCTTAAAAGGGCCTAGGAAGGTTGTAAACAAGTACCCAGGAAGGTTGTAAACAAGTACCCAGAGAAGAAGCTTTCCCCCTTGTATACATCCATTACAGAATACCTAATGATATAATTGTGAGAGAATGGTATGTAATACAGCAGAAACAGATTTGTGCCTATAGCTCCTTATACTTAGCCATTTGGAAACATTGAGTTCATTGAGCACTTGTCTTAAAATCCTCATTGTTTCCCAAAATGCCCTTAATTATTTCATAAACATCTATAGAGCAGAAATGTGAGAGATCACATCCAGTTTGAAGCCCATTTAGTTTATCAACTGCTTCCC
The DNA here is from genome assembly GCF_035594765.1 of Anolis carolinensis. NCBI lineage: Eukaryota > Metazoa > Chordata > Lepidosauria > Squamata > Anolidae > Anolis > Anolis carolinensis. Next base: position 93,611,358 of record NC_085843.1, read on the forward strand.
AAACACTCCACACTCCAGCAAGTGTGTAGAGCTGCCCAGAGAATATACAGTAGAGTCTCACTTATCCAAGCCTCGCTTATCCAAGCCCCTGGATAATCCAAGCCATTTTTGTAGTCAATGTTTTCAATATATCATGATATTTTGGTGCTAAATTAATAAATACAGTAATTACAACATAACATTACTGCGTATTGAACTACCTTTTCTGTCCAATTTGTTGTATAACATGATGTTTTGGTGCTTAATTTGTAAAATCATAACCTAATTTGATGTTTAATAGGCTTTTCCTTAATCCCGCCTTATTATCCAAGATATTCGCTTATCCAAGGTTCTGCCGGCGTGTTTAGCTTGGATAAGTGAGACTCTACTGTATGTGGGAAATGCAAAAACCACCATAACACCTGCCTGCAGATGTAATATGCCTTCCTTTCATATATAATACATATGCAGTTCCACTATTGCCACCCAGAACTAGACATAGTATCAGAAGTGCCAACTTCCACAATCAAACTGTTGTAGTAGAGCCAGTAATTAATGTTGCAAACAGTAGTATGAGTACCAATAGGGGGAAAAGGGCTACTTGCAAGCAGGAGTCAGATGAAGAACAGCAAAGGAAAAGGATCCAGGATATACTTATGGCACCTACTGATGAAGACACATTCAAAGGGTTTTCAAGTGACGGGAAGTCAATGAGCGAGGAAGGAGATGTGGTGGAAGGGAATAGAGGCACAAAGAAGGTTACTCGGGAGCAGAAATCAGATGAAGAATGGGAGAGGAAGAAGATCCAGGATATATTTACTGCTCCCACAGATGATGAGTCATTTATGGGTTTCTCTTGGAATGATGGGTCTGGGAGTGATGAGGATGAGGGGAACACAATGGATTGGACTAAGAGATAAGGGATATATGTGCAGAGCCAACCTCTAGTGACACATTTGTGGGGTTTTCAGGACATGAGGATTGGCAAAGGGGAGATACATCTGAATCATAGGGAAGCCAAAGTCTTGACAAGAGCTGGAGGAACTGGAGGGATGGAAACAGGGGTTCACGTGTGAAGACAAGGACAGCTGTAAGAGATGATGATGGGGTGGAGGCCAGCTCATCATCGGATGATGATGTGTAAGTTAAAAGTAGGCTCTGAAGTGAGGAATCTTTGCAGAAGGCAAAGTGTCAGTTACGTATCATGTGTATTCTCATTCTGTTCCCTTGTTGGGTTTTGGGTCCGGGTTCTGCAGCCTGGAGTTCATGTTACCTGTGGATCTTTGACTTGGACTGACTTCTTGTGAGTGTGGCTTTCTCCCTCCCTGGATTGTGGACTGACTTGACGATGACTTTGTTTGACAGACTTGGAAACAACGTATCCTTTGGCTTCTTCAGTGATGACTCTTGGACTATGGCTGCTTTGGCAACTCCTTCTTGCAGTTAACTCTTTGGGGGCAGCACTGTCTGTTGGAACTCTTGTGTACAGCGCTGCTTGTTTGCTGGTTACTTTGATTGCTTTTTAATCTGGTTTTTCCTCCTGTTTAATCCGGATTATTTTCCGTTTGCCTTTTGTAGCCCAGTTTGGGTAAATTCTTTGAGTTTTGGCCAGAGACACTGAAGCTAAGTGTTTCTGAGCTTTTATTTGCTTTTTGCAATAAACCTTTTGTTGGACTAAATAGTGTGTATGGTTCTTTAAGGTCTCTGTGTCTCAACACAAACTGATCAGTAATCAAAGATATAAAACTAGTGCAGCACTGACAACAGCAAGAAGTAACATGGCCTTGAAAATTTACAGGCTAAAATAGAAATGTCTCCTTCCAATAACTGAGATTAAGCTAAAGTCAATCAATTGGATTAAATCTCTAGATCTTTTTATTTTCTTTACATTATTTTTGAGCAAAATTAATGATCTTCTCCCTGCACCCAGCAATTTATTCTGGAGATACCGTGTTTCCCCTAAAATAAGACCTCCCCAAAGAATAAGACCTAGCAGGGGTTTGCGGGATTGCCAAATATAAGGCCTCCCCTGAAAGTAAGACCTAGCAACTAAGGCTGCAGCAGAGTTCCATTGGAAAACATGGCTGCAGGGCAGAAGCAGCACTCATTCATACACACCAGAGGGAGGGAGGGAGGGAGGGAGGGAGAGAAAGTGCTTGCTGGCCTTGCCTTGCCTGTCCCCCAGCCTCCGTGGCTGCTACTGTGCTGCCGTTTCTTTCTTCCATCTCCGTCCTGGCCATGCTCCCTTCGCCCCCAAGGCTTCTGATTGGCTCCTGGAGCCAGGGCAAGGGAGGGTGAGAGGGAAGGAAGAGGGCTTTCCACTCGTCCTGCTCTTTCTGTTTCATAAAGGTACAGGACGCATAGGGATTCTCCTCTCATCCTTATTCCTATCCTATGCCATTAAACTTATTATTTTATACTATTATTCTATTACCATATTATTATCATCATATCTGTTACTATTATTATATCCCATTATTATATTATCCTATTAATATATTTTATATCATTATATTATATTTTTCTATTATTATTATTATTATATCATTATATTATTATTCTGTTATTATTATATTCCATTTTATATTATCCTATTAACATATTTTATATCATTATATTCTATACTATTATTCTATGATATTATTATATTATTATTTTATTATTATTAGCATATTCTGTTTTATTATTATATTCCATTTTATATTATCCTATTAATATATTTTATATCATTCTATTCCATTCTATTATTCTATTATATTATCCTATTATTATTATATTATTATGCTATTCTGTTATTATATCCCATTATTATATTATCCTATTAATACCATATTATTATCATATTCTGTTATTTTTATATCCTATTATTATATTATCTCATTAATATATTGTATATCATTATATTATCATTATATTATCATATTATTATTATAGTATATTATATTGTTCATCATTCATGACTACATTGAAACTAGAATAGAGAGAAATCAGCGTGGAAACCTTGTGAAACCTAAACTGCAAGAGGTACCATAGATTGTTGTACATGTAAATAATGGTAGTAACAAGAAATTCTTGATAGGATTCATAGTTTGTCTGGTTATGCTGGTTTGTGATGACAACTACTTTACAGTATATAATAAATGTTCATTTTGTTGTTATAAATGTGAGCTCTTCTTCATGGAAAAATAAGACATCCCCTGAAAATAAGACCTAGTGCATCTTTGGGAGCAAAAATTAATGTAAGACCCTGTCTTATTTTCGGGGAAACAGGGTATGCTGCAGGACCACCCTTAAATTGTGCATGATTGATTGAAGGAACTTACAATTGCTATATTATGTGATGACTCAAAAACATCTTTCATTGTTCAATGCAAAACGTATTTTCAACTTTACTTCATGTGGAAAAAAAATATGTTTTTCTCCCCCAATCCATTCAGAGCTCTGTTTTCCTGAAGCTAAGGGGCAAAACATTAAAACTAGTAGGAAACAGGTTTGGAACAGAGACTGGTAAAAAAAATTGGGAAGTGAGGATCCATATGTAATATTTGGAAGAAGTATCCACTGTATTTTTTTCTTAGACTTTTAAATTCATTCTAAAGAATCCCTGCCATTAGCACTGTTTCTCTTGCTGCTGTTCCTAGCAAATAACTTCAGTGATGTTTAAATTCAACTTTAAATTCAAAACCTTTGCTTTTAAATATTTCCCACAACTATATGAACAAGCATGCTAATATAGGCTAACAGATATTTCTCATCTATCACTTGTCACTACATCATAGGACAGAAATTGTTAAGCAGAAAATTGGGAAGAGCACATGCTGGCTTTTGAAATTAAATTAAAAGATTATAGACTTGGCTTCTATTGCTGACAGGTAGCACAACTTGTTTGAAGAAGCATGCATTTTATTCCCAATTTGGAAACAATGGCATTCACTAAACTTAATCAAACTGTCTAAATAATGTGGAACAAAATAAATTTGCTGAACAAAATTCAAAGGAGCAGCATCAGTCAATGCAAAGTTCAATATAAGGTATAATGCTGAAAAGGTAGCAATAATGTTCTAAAGGAAACCTTGTGCCAGCTGAACTGCTGACCTTAAGACCTGAAGGTTGGTGATTCGAACCTGCAAGACAGGGTGAGCTCCCATCTGTCAGCCCTAGCTTCCTATGCAGAGACATGAGAGAAGCCTCCTACAGGATGGTAACACATCTTGGAATCCCCTGGGCAACCTCTTTGTAGATGGCCGATTTTCTCACACCAGAAGCAACTTGCAGTATATTCTCAATTCACTTCGGACACAAAAAAATGGCTCTAACTATTTTCTTTATTGAACCTCAGTTATCCTTTTAGTTTGGTTAGTTCCTCTTGTATAGTTTTCTATGGGAAGGAACCACCCCATCTTTTTAAGAAATCCCCTACGGGCAAAGTCTTCCAGCCCTTTTTATTGTCCAGTAATCCTCTCTGCTGTTGGGTTTTTTTTACGGTGCCATGGTGTCCTAGGGAGCTGCAATATCTTTCACGTCCAAGGTGTTAAGGATAAAGACTCAAATATAAGGTGTTATACAGACAACAAATCCAGATAGAGAACAAAGAAGGAAAGCAGAAAAGTGGATCTTCTTGGAAGTAGTCAGGAAGAAATCAGATAAGCTTCAAGCTTTAATCTGTTCCAGTAAAGCAAATATTTTGTTAGCCAGGCTCTGGGAGGGGTTAGGGTTCAGATTCTTCAACATAATTAAATTGCCTTTGTTATCTGACATTTGTCTGTGAGTTTCCCATTCAGTTCGGCTGAGTACAGGCCACCTAAAAGGGTGTATTATGTATTTTATACTATCATGATGGTTATGTATTTTATATTGTTGTATTTTATATTGTGTATTTTATACTGTTGTATTTTATTGAATGTTGTTGGGCTTAGCCCCATGTGAGCCACCCCAAGTCCCTTTGGGGAGATGAGGCAGGATATAAAAATAAACTTATTATTTTATTATGACACAGCAAACAAGATAGATATGCTGGATTTCATATCACAAAATCATAAGTCGAACACTTCCCAAGTGTCTAGGACTGTGTGATGTATTTTCGGATGATGTGCGCAGATCCCAGCAGGGTGGCCTTTTGCAGTTGGCAGATCGTAATTTTGTCAATGTCTATTGTTTCCAAATGCCGGCTGAGATCTTTTGGCACGGCACCCAATTATTATTATTATTATTATTATTATTATTATTATTATTATTACTACTACTTATTTGGGGAACAGAACAAAGCTTCCTGAAGAAAACTGAGTGGTTTGCTATGAAAATGTTCAAGTCCAAAATAATTTTGTAATTTGCAAAATGAGGCCATTGATTCCCCCACCCAATAAGAATTCTGCTTCTCCATGAAATGTTTCTTCAGCCTCAAAATTTCTAGCATTGTTATAATTTAAAAGTCACTTGTGCATTTAGAAATACTTTTTAGACAGGAGGAGAAAAAGGAGAGCTGACATTACGAAGGAAGACACAACAAATATAATATTCCTAGGTATGAAGAATTGTACTTCACACCTAGGAATCCCTCTCTGTAATGCTATAATTTTGAGGACTGAAGAAACATTTCAGAGTGGGAACAGAATTCTTATGGGAAAGGCAATGCCTCCATTTTGCCACATTCCCATAGTAATAGCTCTGTGCAATGTAGAGTCGATAGGTGTGTTCTAAAACAACTAGATTGAACTACAATGCCATCATTAACATTTGGGGCAATGAGCACCATGATTCCAAATCAAACAGAGAAGGGAGACAGTGGACCTGACTTATACATTTTCTTTGCTCTCAGCTCTGATTGATGCATGGAGAAACCAATAAACATCTATATGTTTCAAGCATTTTGAAGTCACTTATAGGAAAGCCCTGAGTCCCCTTGGGGAGACAGGGCAGAATACAAATAAAGTTTTATTTTAAAAAAAAAAACACCCATCCATCCACAGCTTATGTATTCTTATGATGTCAGGAAAACAAATAATATCCATATCTTTAAAAATGTAAGAAGAAATGTAAGAAAAATGCACAGAAGTTGAGAAATGGCAGCACCGATTAATAGTTTTTTTTTCAGCTAATAGTCACTAGATCCAGATTTTTAGGCACCAATGGCTACCAGGCACTATTTTTATTCCTATCTAACTGAAAGACTCAAACATATTCTGACTCTGAATTTTGAAGCTTTGAGAAAATATAGTGATGCTGATGAATTTTGAGGACTGAAGAAACATTTCACATCAGAAAGACAAATGGTGATTAGTGACAGGTCATATAAATTATGGATATTGCTCTATCATCTCTGAATGAGGGTTCAAGACCATTATAGACCTTATCACATGAGGCTGTTAAAGCACAATTTGACAGGATAAAAGTGCCTGTTGATGGGACTTACTGCATGTTGTCATGGCTGTTCCATAGTTTCATTGCTACAAACATCTGACTTACAAGCAATTCATACTTAAGAATTGGGGTGAGATGACAGAAAGTGAGTACAATCTACTCCTTAAAAGGGAAATTCACTCCTGAAAGAGTTATCATGAGAAAAAGGTGTCTCAAATGAAGCTTTATCTCCAACCCTTGTTTCCAAAACAAGTCTCATTTTCAAAAACTAATTATCATAGAGACGGAAAGTGAGGTGAACCTATCTTGTTCATAACTTGGGGACTACCTGTAATTGATACATGATTGGATCACCTCTTTTCATTGAAAATCCGTTAGTGAAAAAAAAAATCACTGTTGTTCCTTTGTTTTTCACCGTGTCATAATGTCCTTCTGCTGTAATCCTTGTACTGAAGTCGAAGGTGCCCCCCCGCAAATAAAATATAGTAATTTATAGTTTTGCTAAGGACAAGGACATCAGGCTGGATAATAAGGGTTAAGTCTTGGTCAATTTGCAAAGGCACTAACAACAACAACAAGGACCCTTCCCATGTTAGATAGTGTGTACATTTAATCTGGGCTTTATGTCCTATATTTAATATATTTATAGCAGAAGGTAACAAATTTATTACTGGAAACCATGTCACAAAAGTTATTTGACTTTTTCCATCTGAGTCACACCTGAGCTAAAGAATTAATGACTCTTCTAATTGTTTCCCATCTCAGTCAATGACTCGCAAACAAAAGGGATTCCCTTTTGAGCTGAGAAACTTTTACATATCTTGGTTAAAGGTTAGCCAAGCAAACATTATGCTTTATAATCTTTCCCTTGCCATTCATTCCCCCCCCCCTGCATGAACCCCTTTGTATCCCTTAAGTCATCTCCCAGTTCTAGGGAACCCCAAAAGCCTCTTGCCTGCTGAGCTGCTCGGGAACCTCTAGGATCCCTTGCTTTGTCCCCATAGAAAACAGGGGAGAGCGAAGCCCCCTGAAAGACCATGGACGAAACTTGTGTTTGTCTCCCAACACAACGGGGATGCTGGGCCTCCTTTTCTCCCCTATTGTGAGTCCCACGTGTGTCTCCTATCAATTTTATATTTTTTATTATTATACTTTATGATATCTTGCCCCCATATAAAATGAAGCATAGTGACCCCTTTGTGAACTTTGGCCAGCATTCCATCCTGACCTGGGTGCCACCAGCCTGCCCCAAGCCCATATCTTGACTCAATGGACTTATCATGATCATCATCTGGAAATAAAACAATGGACTCTTCCTTAAGGCTTGGAGGGCAATCTTTGGACATTCTAATCATTTCACATGAATGGCATATTTCCTCTGTGAAGAGGCAAGGTATGCCACAACTGTGAAGACAATGCCATTTCTCCTTCCCGGATTCTGAATCACCTAATCCCATCAAGACTGCCAATGCTTCTACCTTTTGGAAAATGGAATTGACATCTAGGTGTCAGACCCCTATTCAAGGGACTTGTTATCTCAATCTCCTTATCAATAGAACAGGTCCATCTTGTAGGACCCAAGGCTCTCGCTGGACCATCTGACAATGGGCCCAGGAAGGACCAGTCATAATCCAACCATGACACAAATATTTTCTGTTGGACTTATCTGGGAGTTTGTAGTGTTTGGGACACTGGGCTTCTTCAGAGACAAAAGGACAATAAGAATTTCAACAGGGTTGTCTCCACACAGCAGGATACTTAATCCCCTCAACAGCCATCACCTCCTTCATTGTTCAGAGACCTGCCAGCCCCTCTTTCATCATTAGACAGAGGGAGAATTTGCATCAAAGGCTCTCTCTCATTGGCTGAGATGTGCATACATTGGGATTAAATTTAGTGACATCTGATGTCCCTATTCACTCCACATATCTATGACTTCATTATTTCCCATTGTAACCATAATATAATGTAATTAAAATTTTTATTCTTCATAACCATTTATTTATATTCTTTGAGAAATTAAAAAAACAAGTAAATTAAAACTTTCAAATGTTATCCAATCAAGGTGCATAGTGAAGAAAGATTAAGTAGAGTTATGCTCTCTGAAAGAGTAAACCAGAATCATCTGGTTTTCAGTTCAGGACTTGCTTATCTCCGTGATTGCCTCATCCCCTACGAACCCAAGCAAGCCTTAAGATCTACCGGGGAGGCTCTTCTCTTGCTTGCACCTCCGTCTCAAGTATGGTTGGTGGGGACAAGGGAGAGGGCATTCTCGGTGGTGGCCCCTTAGCTCTGGAACTCTCTTACCAGGGAGATCAGACTGATACTTACCCTGTCCACCTTCCACAGAGACCTTAAAAAGTGGATGTTCCAGTTCGCCTTTGAATAATTAGTTTCACTAGATACTTGGCCCCAATTACAATCCACTACCAGCTACTGAATTTTATCACTGTCCCTTGTCTTTTAAGTTTTAGTGTTTTATTGATATTGCTCTTCTGCCCCTATTTTTGATTGCCCTTGCACCATCCAGTAAGCCCTACTCAGAGATCTATACACAAATTTCATACCATCTAAATGCTCAGTAACTGTTACTGTCCAGGTTTTAAATCACTGTTGATGTTGTTTTATGTGTTTTTGTGATTACAATGTTTTAATTTTACTGCTTCATGTTTTAATTAATGTTATTCGGGTTTGTCCCCATGTGAGCTGCCCCATATCCCTTTGGGGAGATGGAGGCGGGATACAAAAATATTATTATTATTATTATTATTATTATTATTATTATTATTATTATTATTATTATTATTTTATCTGGACCTATGGACATCCAATCATACTTGTCATATGCAAAATAGTAACATGGAGGTATCTCCTTGTCATTCACAAGCATTGTGAGCTGGTTAGTTTTCAATTTGTTTGTTATACTAGCCAAATGTTCATCATGTCTGGATAGGACAATACTCTTGCCAGTAGTGCATGATGACTCCCATATCAGTAAGGCAGTGAATTTATTCCTGGTGTTGGTTGACTCTAAATAAGCTCTCCAAGATGCTGATCCTATTTAAGAATAAGATTGAGTACCTTACAGAGTTCCTTAAATGTCTCCTTTGTTTGGATTCATCACCTCATTGCCATACAAACCACCAACTGCTCCTGTTTTTCACCTTAACCCTTACAATCCACCAACAAGAAAGAGGGAGGAGTCAAACAACCTTGTTATAAATATGAAAATATATGGCATTAAGCAATATTGTGCTACATTTTCCTTCCTAAAATTCAGTTAATGTATTGCAAAATTATATACCGTATTTACTCAATTCTAATGCTCACCTTTTTTTGACTAAATTACCTTCCCAAAAATTAAGGTGCACATTAAATTCACGTAATATGGTAAATACTTTTGAGGGTTTCAGGTTTTGAAAATTGAAGTGTGTATTAGATTTGATGGCTCATTAGACTCAAGTAAATACAGGTATCTCATCAAGAAGGGAACCAATTCACCTAGTCCAGTGCTGTCCAAAGTGGCATTCCCTAGACTGGTCCAGTCTGTAGTCATCAGCTTACTTATTTCTGGAAGATTTCCAGGAAAGTAACAAACATTTGTCACTAATGATACAAGTATAGTGTTAGTTCCTAAGAACATCATTTAAAAATTGCCAGTCCCTTGCCTTATTTAGCTTGGGAATCTATTAATTATGCTATATTCAGCATTACTATTGACAACTCTTCTTCCTTCTCAGGGTAAAATCCTGAAATTTATGTTTGCAGAAATGAGAATGAATAATAAAAGGCATCATGTCTGTTTCCTTGAATGCCATTGATATGATAGATTGGCAGAAAGATAGAAGATGAGATAAAATAGGACTGTTTATCCCCTATTTATGGCCACTTGAAGCTGCTTTCTTTTCAGAATCAAGATGACACATTTCCTAGGGCTCCACCAAGTGCCCAAAGGGAAAGGAAAATGTGTGCTCATCATTGAGAAGTAATGATTAATGGTGATTATGGTGATTAAGAATGAATAATGGATTCTAGATATTTTGGGGATTCTCATCCCACTCCCAGCTCTTCAACAGATGACAAATGTAGCACACAGCTGCAGTGTTATTTAGATGTTATTTCCATTTGCAGAATTAAGGGCTGATGTTAAGCAGCTGTAAACTTCCATAGATGTATGGAAGTTGAACATTTCTGTTTAATAAAATCAGGTATTTCTATCCCCTGAATGTTAACTTGGTAACCAGAGATCTGTGTCTCTGCTTCTTTCCTTCTAATCTTGTCGGTGGAGTAGTGGGTTAAAACCTCGTGACTTGAAGGTTGGGCTGCTGATCTGCAAGCTGCCAGGTTCGAATCCCACCCGGAGAGAGCGCAGATGAGCTCCCTCTACCAGCTCCAGCTCCATGCGGGGACATGAGAGAAGCCTCCCACAAGGATGGTAAAACATCAAAACATCCGGGCATCCCCTGGGCAACATCCTTGCAGATGGCCAATTCTCTCACTCCAGAAGTGACTTGCAGTTTCTCAAGTCGCTCCTGACACGAAAAAAAAATCCTGCATTTCAAACATATAATTGTTTCAAAAATCCTAGCATGCATTCAACAATGCATGAATGACTAGAACTAAAGGACTTCATATCTCTTTTTCATCACATTTAGGTGAAGTATCAGAAGTATAAAATTAGCATTGGGAACCTTTTCACATAAAGGTAAAGGTAAAGGTTTCCCCTAACGTTAAGTCCAGTTATGTCTGACTCTGGGGATTGGTGCTCATCTCCATTTCTAAGCTGAAGAATCGGCATTGAACGTAGACACCTCCAAGGTCATGTGGCCGGCATGACTGTATGGAGCACCATTACCTTCCCGCTGGAGCAGTACCTATTGATCTACTTACATTGGCATGTTTTCGAACTGCTAGGTTGGCAGAAGCTGGAGCTAACAGCGGGCGCTCATTCCGCTCCCGGGATTTGAACCTGCGACCTTTCGGTCTGCAAGTTCAGCAGCTCAGTGCTTTAACACACTTCACCACCGGGGTTCCTCCTTTTCACATACACAGATGTAATATTATGTTTCCAATTTAATTGCTACGAGTACTTCCTATGAAATCCTGGACTTTGTAATTTGATATGACATTGGCTTAGAATTCTAACTACTTTGCCCAAAACTGAACATCCAAGTAGAGTCATAGTGCTATAATTGTATAGTGTGAAAGTGCCACAAGAATGAAAAATATTAAGACTAATAAATTGATTTTTAATCCAAATAGTCAACCTGCAGGTAAGTGGATCTTCTGCCTAAGGGGGCATTGTTCAAAAGAAAAGACCCACAAGTTGTAGAATTCCTGTTGAATTCCCAACATGAAATAAAGAGACCAGACACAAAACATGGAACTAAAGGGCCATTTCTTGATCTATTTATTTATTTGTTAGAACTTCTGTGAGAACCTGTAAATGGAGTTAACCTGTCAGGGAAAAGAATGTTGTCAGCCATCTATGGGAAATGTCCTTCAGCCAGGTGTCACTTTGTTTGACCACCTCCAAGGACTGTCCTTGTACTAGCACCAAGATCCCAAGGGCCGATCTTAAGTGCAAGGTCATCTTGGGAGCGTTCCCTTCCAAACCTCAAGAGTGAGAAGCTCTTATTCCAGTTCCTAGGGGAACTCCCCTATTTACAGCTCCCCAAGCCACAAAGCCTAGAAAGACTGTTATGGAAGTCCACCCTTCACCCACAAATGGGAGTGCCATGGTGCCTATCAGGACTATGTAACTTTTAACATGCTATTATCTATGTTTTTCAGGTTGTATTACAGTGGTTGATTATATGTACATCTGTCTTTGAGGACTGCTTGGTAACTGAACTAATACACAATGCAGCTACTAGAGGTGTGCAAAATAGCAGAAATTTGTTTTCCTTTTGAATTTCAGTCATAACCCCCCTCCCCCCCCCCCCCCGGTTCATTTTTGGGAGGATTCTGAAGGGGATTAATTCAGAGTTCAGTTTTCATTTTGGTAAGTTTTGGTCCATTGGCACTAACAGAAAACGTGCAAGGCCCATATTTCCATCATTTTTATGGCTATTGGAATTAAACTTCCCCACACTTGTAGGCCACATTTACAACTGTTATTAGCCAGTTAACTTTCAGAACATTTTCGGCATCCACTGATTTTTTTTTTGTAATTTCTTTATATGTATATTTGGGGGGGAGGGGTGAGAGAGAGAGAGAGAATAGGCTCAGGCATCTTGTGTGAGTAGGAGCACACACAGAGAATTCAGAAAAAAAAATTAGGAAGATAGATCACAACAGAGTCATAGAACCAATAGTAACAATGGGCTTTTTTGGGATCTGTGTGTGTATCTATGGGAGGATAGGCTGTTGGTGCAGGAGTACACACACACAAGCCAGAAATACTGCAAGGAGCATAGATAGGTAGGGCTGGGAAGGGATTATCTGTTGTTGTTGTTGTTGTTGTTGTTGTTGTTGTTATCCCACATTTCTGTCAGGTATTTCTAAGACCATAACAGAGTACTGGCAATCGGCTCACTAAAAAAATCCAGCCAGGATCCAAGCATCCCTTTGTGTAATATAGGAGTTGTACTGCAGGGACAACACAGACACCAAATGCAGTTGTTCCTTCCAAATGCAGGAAGGCTTTCTCTTCAAAAGTTGCAGAAGATACCACTTGCCTGGTCATGGTGACACAGCACATGGTAAAGCTGTATATTAGACCAGCTTTGCAAAAAGCCGCGTGATCTGCTTCCTCTTCTGATTGGCTATGGTTAGACTAATGAGGAAAAAACTGCATCAAGCTGCTCTTGTCAATCATCATTATTCCAGTCCCTGCCCCCAGGGCAGCTGAGTACTAATATCATGAAACAAAGTCAGAATCAAAAAATCTTTTTCAAATTTAGCTGAAAGATTCAGTGGCTCGTGTTTTGTTTTGGCAAGGCTTCAAAGGGGTCCTAACCGGTTTGTAATTTCAGCAGTTAGTATCTCTGAATTGCCAAAATTATCTGAATTACTAATCAACCTCTGGAATTTTGCACACCCCTAAGAGCTACTACTAGCACTAAGTATTCTGATCATATTAGCTCTGTGATGTGTCAACTGCCTTGGTTATCAATCTACTATTTCCAAAGTCAGTGTGAAGTACTAGTTTTACCTTGCTTTATAATTCTTATTAATATTAATTTCTCCTCTTTCTTTCTTTCTCCTTATCATTCTCCTCCTCCTTTCCCTTAAATTTAAGGCAGCTATGGCTTTCAAAATAGTCTAAATGCTTTGTGGCATAGAACACCCAAAGGACCATGTTTCTTCACTTCTAACTCCACGTATATTAAGAACTCCAGGGAAGGGTATCTATTTTCCGGAACTGTTTGAACTTCATTTTAATCTTGTTGACTGTTTTATGATTCTTATAAGATATTGTGCTTTTAAAATGTATTATATTTGGAGAGAGATTGTATTTACATTGTAAATGTTTTATTTGTTTTATAAACTGCTCTGGACAAAACACTGAACAACAGTAAAAAAATACTCTTTTTTCCATAATATTTTATAGGTAAATACAAACAAGCATGCCAATATTTTTTAAAAATTAAAAAATAAATTACCAGAGTCATAGATAACTATTATTATCAGTCTGCTCAGTTATGTGGAACAAGGAGAATGGTGCTGAAATAAATTTTAATATCCACTTGTTTCCACAACATAAACACAGTGATTTATAATAATCAAGGATCTATGTGGATGGCAGTATATGGCTAGAAGATGAAGTAGGTTCTGATCTCCTACTTCACTCAGAGCAAGCTTTACAATTTCAAATCAATAGTTGTCCTGAGATATGTTAACCCCATACCCTATCTTCCATAAATTACAGGTCTTTTAATTGTTTGAAGATTATTTCTGATATAAAACACAATAGTTCTGTGCATGTAAATAGGATTCAAAGTTGGGAAGTAGAATGAATTATTGAATTATTGAAAACCCCAAGTTTTAATTAAGTGTCTCATGCGGCCCGCCCTGTTTATTTTTATATATATATATATATATATATATATATATATATATATATATATATTGTGTTGCAGGGTATATGATTATTTATTGTATTGTTTAATTGTATTGTGATATGTTGTTTTATATTTTGCTATATTGTACTGTTCTGGCCATGGCCCCATGTAAGCCGCCCCGAGTCCCCGTTGGGGAGATGGTGGTGGGGTATAAATAAAGTTTTATTATTATTATTATTATTATTATTATTATTATTATTATTATTATTATTATTAATGCTAGGTCTAAGAATCTCACTACATGTTTTGTAGAACTGATTCGTTCATTCTTATTTTAAATATAATAGCTAAAGAAAACCCGTCATCTACAAATACCCATGTGACTGTAAGTTCAAAGCACCATTTTCTGTTTTAGATCTGTTTTGAAAGGTAATGATCTTAAAAATTTATGGCTAAGATTAAACATCTGATACTGTCTCAAACATTTTATTCCCACCCCATAGACCTCCAGGGAAACTTCTGTATTGTTCTTCCAAAATATATAGCAAGATACATTCATTCACTCTTGGGAAAGATTTCCTTGCATGATGACATTTACAGGATACATCTGCTGCAAAAATGATTACTTTATCTTGGAATGAATAGAGATAACAGTGAATCCTGAATAACATACATATATCTTACAAACATTTCAAGTGTAATATTCTCTTTGGATACATTTATATTGGATATAATGTAAGATGAAGTAGTAAATATAACTTAAGGGAATATAATATATTGATAATAAAACCAGAGAGCCTTACACTAAAAATATTACTTGAGAGTTTTCCATGCTTAAGATTTATCCTATATATATACTGCAGATAGATAGAGAGATAGATTTAATTAAACTGATAATTTTACGAATTCTCACAGATTTATTTTGGCCACAATTTTCATAGCTAAAGTATGCTTTGTGTGAATCTCCTGCCTAGTCAACACTGTGTTGACTGAACAGGTGTAGCCTGAACTCTAATTTAAATCTAAATATTTGCTCATACCTAAACAATTTTTGAAATCCTTATTAGTGCTTTAACTGGTTAATAGTGCCTTAACTACTATCTAAGGACTGAAAGACTATGTAAAAACTCAAAAATGTAGAAGGTGGCTTTCTAACTGCCACCCACCTTCTTCTGGCCACAACATGGTTATGCTCTTGGACACAGCTGTTAAAATTACTGAACCATGGAGAAGCAAGCCACCTGAAGAGGACTGTAACCATTGCCTGTAAGAGAAGAAGAAATACTGTGGTGCTGATTCTTCTTGCTCAGGTGATCCACTTCCCAGAGCAGAAAACCCACTTCCTTTTTGATTTCAGTTGAAGTTGAAGGAAAGCCCTCTAAAGGTCTTTAAATAGGGAAAGTCCTCTCAGTGCTGCAAAATGTGATAAATGTGATTGATAATGTTTCACAGAGGCCTAAGGCACTATTTGAAACTTTGGAGCAGGGGGGGCAGGGAAATCAGTCTACATTTTTTCAAGAGACTTAAAAGAACCCTTGGGGAGGCCACAAATGTGATCCTGGCACATTGCTCATCCCTGTGCTATTGGCTAGATATCAAAAGACCTGATATACTATAAAGTAGCCTTTTAACTTTACCAGAATCTGATTAAGTATTTACATTACATAATAAATCTCCAAGCACATTTACTTAGAATTTAATTCTTGTTGAATAAACAGTGAATGGTGAAGAGTGGCCTAGATCGTTTCTAACATACCTTGAAAAATGTTTGTTTCAAGATATAATATTGAACTGTTTGCCAGATGTGTCCTTCTTTTTCCAGTTTTTTAAGGGGGAAAGGAAAACTGGACTGTCTGAGCTTCCCAGAGCATGGTCTTCAGCGGAGAAGTTCCATATAATGTCATTTCTTTCTTGGAAATTATATCATAATTATTGGAATTATTTGTGAACTTGTGCCTGGAGGGAATGAAAAAAAAGTTAGATAGTTAAAGCAACTTGTTTTATTTCTTGTTTCATATTTCCTTGCCCTCTTCCCATGATAGAACACAATGGAAGCTTTTTGGGTGGGCACTTGAGGCCTTTCTGGTTAAGAAACAGAATATGCTTGAATTCTGGGCTGTGGTGCAGCTGGTTAATAGCCAGCTGCAATAGATCACTGCTGACCAAAAGGTCATGAGTTTGAAGCCCATGTTGGATTTAGCACCCAACCGTTTAATAGCCTAGCTTACTGTCCACCTAAACAGTTCAAAAACAGCTGCAGCTATGAGTAGAGAAAATTAGGGACTGGTTATATGGGGAGGTTAATTTAATTTATGATGCCATAAAACTGTGGGGAAGTGAAGAGCAAGGAGGAAATGCTGTGATCAAAATGGACTTGGCATCATAGTGGATTAAATGACAGCTCCCCCTGTGGCTGAATCGAGCATAAGTTCCTGAAGCCGAAAGTTGGAAAATGTTGAATTACCTCTACTGTCTTTATGTGTGTTGTACGTCTCATAATGGCACTAAATGTTTGCCATGTATTTGTGCATTTTGATGCACTCTGAGTCCCCTTCAGGCTGAGAAGGGCGGAATATAAATATTGTAAATAAATAAATAAATTCTGTATAGGAGACCTTTCATTCCATCATTTTGAGTTAAGAAATCCCTTTTTTAGGTTCATGGATTCCCCCTGTTTAAAATTACCTCACCCGTTTCCTCCCCACTTCTGCTGATCAGGCTGTTGAAAGGAAAAAACCTTGGAGGAAACCCTGTACTATATGATGATTCTTCTCACCTGATGGCTTTCCTCCCTCAGCTAATCATGAATCAGATACTTGATATATTTAGTTAGGCATCCAGAATAGTATCTACAAGTACACAGTGCATGCATACAAACACACACATATCTCTGTTATAATTTTAAAGTTTTTTTTTAGAAATACAGATATTTGTAATTTCTCAATATTTACAATACTCCTTAAAATTTCTCAACAAAGTGTCAATCTGGTAGCTGTTTTCCATCAAAATATATGGATAAATAGAACTTACCTCGATACAATGAAAAATAAAGCTTATACCGTGGGCTCTTGATTTGAGGTTTTGTTCCAGGATCCACACAGTTACCAAAATCTGTGCATGTGTTCATGTCTCAGGATGTACAGTGGTGTAGTAAATGGTGTACTTTATATTAAATGACAAAACCAAGGTGTATTTTTGATCTTTTAAATATTTTCAAGCTGCGAATGGCTGAATTCATGGATGCAGACTCTGTGGTTATGAAAGACCAACTGTAGGAGTCTGGAATACATGTCTAAAATAATATCTTAACACTTTTAAAATAATTAACAACTTAATATCCTTTTTTACTTATGTATTGCAGTGATATTTTAATGTAGGGATAAAATTATAAATTTTAGCTATAAATGAATTGCATCTCATGGGGTACTAAGTATTCATCCTAACTTGCTTTCCTTATTATTTATTTATACTGATTTTTAAAAGACTAACTTAAGTGTTGCAAAATTCATTGCCACCTCAGCTCATAAACTATTGGTATGAACTTGCCATTTTGAAAGCTATTATTTGTTTCACTTTGCAATATTCATCCTGTACCTTTTTCTTTAAATATGCAAAGAGGCATAACAGTTATAAATTATAGAATAATAATTCACATGAACTTGAGCATGAGTCATAATTCAACCTTTGCCATTTTTAGAATGTAGTTAGCCCGCCAAAGTAATATTTATGATGTGATTTTGATAATAAAGGAAGCCCTTGAATTCTCAGACAAAAGGAGCTGTATGCTAATACTCTTTCTGCCCCTATAATATCGAGACTTGAACAGAAGCAAAGTAAAGACAACCTTGGACATGCTCAAATCTCTCTATTATACCAGCATGTGATAGGGAGTTGGATTTTGTGACTGTAGTCTAGATTCAGTTTTCATTTGTTCAGTGTTTCAGAGCTTATAAGTCCAGTCACTTCTTAGAACACAGATTCTGAATATGTGAATTACCAACCACAAAAGTGTGGTTATTATATCACCACTATTTTCCTTTTTATTTACTCTTTAAAGTAATGAATGAATTTGTAGAATACACTTTATGTTCCCATGCACCCTGAGAATAAGTGGCATTACCACTATTAGAAAGTGTGTGGTTTAACTCCATAGATGCAATTTTGCCTTTCCTTACATCTGTGACCTGAAAAGGAAATGTGGAGAGCTTAATATGTAGAGTTAATTTTAATATTTGTTTATTAATCACAAGTTGAAATTAAACATATGGATTGGGGCTGAAAAAGTAGAAGATCTCAAGTTAACTAATGTGTACAGAGGTTAAGCTAAAATATTGTATGCAGAATTCTTTTGAATGTTTTCCCCTATTTTCTTTGGTATATGTTTTTCCCACCCCAAACCCCCATATGCATGAGAGTTGCATTCTGCATGTTTATCTGTATCTCAGTTCTGGGAAATAACTCAAATAAATCCTGCATAAATATCCGTTGCATTGTTAATAGCAGGGACAGAATTCAACAAGGTAGTAGCCACTTAGAATGGAAAAGAGAAAAGGCTGGGGAGTCTCCTGCATACTTTTGGGTCTGGCTGTAATTGCAGCCAATGGATCTAGAGTGATATCAAATTGGAGACAATTAATACTCAGTTTTAAAAGTTCAGAGGGGCACATGGGGAAGAGCAGAATTATGAGAAAATAAATCCATGGGTTTTAGGTTTTGTTTTTTTTAGTTCTGTGTCCTTCATGATATAATTTCTATCACAGACTTACTCTTTCAACTATAAAATCTAAATCATCTGCAATGTATTTTTAAGTATGTGTCAGCACAAAGAAATTTACACCGTTGGATTCTAGATTCAGAAATCTGCCTTTCCTCACACCTCAGTTATCCCAACAATATTCCATATACCGAAATGATATGATAAGAAGCATTCTACTGAACACACTATTAATGGTACCAGTTACCAGGAATATAGATGCTGTTAAGAAAATGGAGGCTACTGTAAAATGCAGCCCTTTTCAGAGCAATATATGTATCACCACTGCCATTAATCTACAAATCCTTATCAACCAGGCCCTAAGATCAAACTTCTCCCCTATAATAGTTCATGACATTACTGTATAAGCACTCTGCTTCTTTGCTTTCAACCTCCAGTTTCCCAATCCTCATTCACCATTAAGGGAGTCTTTGCTTCTGCTCAGCCTTTTGTTGATTCCTGTCATGTTCTTCTTTTACCTAAGTCCAGGATTGGTCCTGTCATTTGACAAAATGAGGCAGCCACTTTTTCTAATTCAAGTTGAACTGAGGAGGGGAGTGCTAGGGCAACTGAATTTAGCCAAATAAGTCATTTCTAGGCATCAACCTAAAAATGCACACACAACACAACCTCAGCACTTTGCATGTGTTCGGGGGAGGCAATTCAATAAAAGCTGTGTCTACTTCCATATCTCCTTTGATCCCAGCAAGGGGAGTGTATATCTTTTGTACAATTTTTGCAGCATAGAAAATACCTCTCCCCCACATTTCTTTTTGAAAATGAAACTTAAATATTAGCATGTAAGAATTACTCAGCTGGGGGAAAATGAGGTTTTATTTTAGGAACTTCTAATGGGAACCAAAATGTTGTATTATGAAGTTTTGCAGTCTGTAGCTATTTCAGGCTGCAAGTAAATACTAAATTTAAATTTCAGTGAAAGGATTTAATTTATTTCTACTACTTATACAACTTAGACAAAACCTGTTAGCATATTGGGATTAATTACATAGCAAAATGGCTGGGCTAAATAAACCACCATTCATTGGCTTTAAATGTTTCTCTCTATATAATCACAGTATGTTCACAGAAAAACATTCATTTTACATATCCTGAATCCAAAGTAGCTTTCAACACAGGATTCTGTAGGAAGAGTAACTCTTTGATGATGACAAAGCATTTTTACTTTTTATATTAAAAAGGGGGTGATTTTTTAAAAAAATACTGAAGGTTTTTATATTTCACATATCCTTTTGAAATAAGTGGTTCTGCTGTTCCTTTTAAAAAGAGATGCTTCAGATTCAAATAATAATAATAATAAATATATAGGGAAAGATTATGAAAAAGCTTCCATCTGTGTCTAATTGTCCTCTCCATAAATCCTTCAAATCTGGCTAAATAGGCTTAAAAGCTTTTCAACTTCACTGGTTGCCTTGACTTACTTAGGTTTGCCTAGTTCTCCTGAGATTATGACACATGCAGTTTTCTACATGAGTCATTTGGGCATCCTTAGTTTTACTCCTTGCATTATGACCTCCACAAATGTCACTGGTTGTCAGGATCATGGGCCAAGAGGAGGAGGAGGAGGAGGGGGTTTCTCTCCTAGTAGCCAAGGGCCCCATCCAGGCAGGGCCAATATCCCAGGCCCTCTCGTGTTTTTACTGGAGGCATTCAAATGGCACCTCCAGTAAAGAAGAATTAATTCAAGACAAAGCAGGAAAACTGTGCTTTATCCTAAATTAATTTGATAACCTATTAGACCCGTGCCTTTGTGAATGGCCTGGGTCTAATGAGCTATAGGCCCTGTGTGGATGGGGCCACAGGGAGTCCTAGGACTACCCTGGGGCCTGTCCACACACCTATCTCATACCTTTTGGGCTCCTGGAGCCCAGAGATCCGAGATTGCCCCACTTCCCTCCCCCCCCACCCCACCCCCATAAAATGCTCAAAAATAAAAAGGAAACTCACCAGGAGCCATTTGGCTTTCCTCCTGTCTGAAGAACATAGCAATAACGCCCAAAAAAGGGAGCCCAAATAGCTCCTGGCTCCCCCTGTCCTTTAGCATGTCATTGGTATGTTTCTTCAGACACAAGGAGAAGCCAAATGGCTCCCGGTGAGTTTCTTTTTTATTTTTAAGGGGTTTTTGGAGGGGGATGGTTGGATGGCCTCATGTTATCCCAAAAATATTGCCATTTATTTATTTATTTATTTACAGTATTTATATTCCGCCCTTCTCACCCCGAAGGGGACTCAGGGCAGATCACAATGTGCACATATAATGGCAAACATTCAATGCCATAGAAACATAGAGACAGAGACACAGAGGCGATTTAACATTCTCCAGATTCCAGTTTCCTGAGGGGATGCTTGATTCCGGCCACAGGGGGAGCAGCTGCTTCATCATCCACTGTGGCATCTTGATGGATACTTCCTCATTCCAAACAGGAGCTGGACGAGTTTTATGGTGTCGTAAATTAGTTAAATTTGCCTCCCCGCAGAGCGGTACCTAAATTCCTACTTGATAGATGCAACTATCTTTCGGTTGCTTAGGTCAACAACGAGAAGGGGCTATTTTTTATTTTAATTGTTGGGTGCTCACTCTGGCACGGGCTGGCCTCGAACTCACAACCTTTTGGTCAGAGTGATTTATTGCAGTTGGCTATTTAACCAGCTGTGCCACAGCCTCGCCCTGTTTTTTCTCCGGACTGTATCAATTTAAACCCCTTTTGGAGCAGGTTTTTAAACCTGCTCCGAAGTGGGTTTAATGTTTGTGTGGAACAAGCCCGAGTCAAAGTCATGGCTGAGCAACAGCTGGACATACCTGAGAATAATACTACTGCACAGGAGCAGGATGCTGTAGTGGCAACTGAGTCATAGCAGGATCAAGTCCTCCAAGAGAGACAGCAGGACTTGCTGTGCCCCACCTGGTTGCAGCTGAATGTGGACACGATTCAGGTGCACCATTCAAAGAGATTGATTCCAACAGAAGGAAGACCAGCTGTAGAGTGGTTAGTGAGGCAGCATAAAAGAAGAGTGTTGGAATCAGGACATTGTTGGAAGCAATACAGTAGAGGCTCGCTTATTCAACCTTTGCTTTTTAGACATTCCATATTATCCGACATGCCTTAGTGTGATGACTCATGGGCCATGTAGTCCCGTTCCTAGTGCTGTTGTGAATGATGAAGAGGAAAACTTGGGTTTTCCACCATTTCAGCCAGAAAAGGAACTATCCCAGCCAGAAATTGAGCCTTTGCACCTGCAGGAGGCTTGTCTTCCAGAAATCTGCCAAACAAGCCCTGAGTCGAGTTCTCCCCCTTTTTCGCGCCGTAATTATTATCTCCAGCAAAAAGGAGTGCAACAAGCTAATCGCAGGAGTTTGAGAATTGCAGCAAAGCATTCAGATGATTAAGCCTGCTGCCATGAGAAATTTTAGGGAGTCATACATCTGGACACAGAGATTGACTTTCGTTTCTGATTCCCCAGAGAAGTGTTCTCTGGTGGGAAAACGAGGCCTATTTAGGTTCCTTGCTCCCGAAGGAATCTTGCGGAGTCAATTCGTCAGCTACCGGAGCAGCGTGTGTGGACAGCTACTCCTGCTTTCAAGCCTTTGTTCCTGTTCCAAGCCTTCGTTCTCAGCCTTGTTTTCTCCCCGGATCTTGCCTTGTTTTCCGGACCTCGCCAAGTAATTACCACGGATCTTGTTCTTGCTCCTCGTTTCCTTGTTGCCTTGAATCAAGCTTTGTGTGCCAAGAATCAAGTTATTTCCTAGCCTTGCTCAAGTTCATGGACTAAAGGACCTTGTCATCTCCCCTCACTTGCTTGGCAAGTGAGTGTTTCGGTTATTGGATTACAACTTCGGACCTTAATATTTCATATTGGACATTGCTTTTTTGGACTAATTTTGACCTTTCCTGAAAGGTCTACTTCTGGACTATTTCCTATACTTGTTTTTATTAACTTTATATATTTCCTTAATAAAGATATTAGATAGATTCTGGCCTCTGTGTATGGTTATTGGTGCTCTGCAGCCTGGGTCGTGACACTTAGTTGCTTCTGACTTGGAAGAATAAAAACAAGGTTCTTCCTCTTCCTCAGAGAATTGCAATAAGGGTCTCCTTCCTTCCTTCCTTCCTTCCTTCCTTCCTTCCTTCCTTCCTTCCTCTCTTCCCTCTGGCTCTTGCTCCAGACTCCACTTCCCTCCTTGCTGTCTCTCTCCTCCCTGGGGCCTCTCGTTCAGCCTAGGCAAGACTTTGGGGAAGTGGCCTTCTTCTCCAAAGCCTCACTCTCTGGTGCTCTTGACCTCGGTGTCCATCCTTAGCTCGCCCCCCTCCCTGCAGCCTAGCACAGTGACCTCTCTCTCTGTCTTTTCTACATCAGTGGAAATGTTTGCTTTATTGAAGAGGGAGAGAAAGAAAAAAAAGTGGGCACTGAATGCAGGAGGCAAGGAAGGGGGGTCACATGTGGAAGGAGCCTGGGAGTGATGTCAAGAGCCCCGCTCCCTCCCTCCTGCCTTTCCTCAGGCTTAATAGGCTTTTCCTTAATCCCTCCATATTATTCAACATTCTCGCTTATCCAGCATTCTGGTGGCCCATTTATGTTGGATAAGCAAGACTCTACTGTAGTTGTACTGGATGTTTCAGCTGGTGACTTTGACCCTTGGCCCTGTATTATGGATTTTAGTGAGCTGCTTATGTGTTTGACCATTTGACTGAATTCTTAGATGATGTGATGTGCCTGCTGCTTTGTTTGAAATGTCTTTGTCAATGACTCTGGACTGCATTTGCACTAGTTGGTGAGTTTCATGTGTATATGATCTTTGGAGTGGCTTTTGCCATTCTCTATTGCTTTAATCTTGGGAAAGACTCCTTTTGTGTTTTACTGTCAGCTGTCTTGTCTATGCTGCCAAGTTTCCAGCTGCAGTGTCTTGAAACTGCTATTGAAATTTCATACATGCTGAATTGGGTGACAAATCAACATTTTCTCCTTACAATCATACTAAAAGTGATGAGTTCCTAAATAATTCTTCATCAGCTTTTGTGGAAATAGTTGGTCAAATTTGATCAGAATTGGGTAAAACACTTGTTACAGAGCCTGTTTGTCATTTTCATGGAATTAAGCTTAAGGGCTGTTGATATAAGATGCTTGAAACAGTTTGGTGCACCACATGCAAGTTTGATCCTGGACCATCTTTTTTATGTCAGGGAAAGGTGTCTTCTGCCTTGAAGGAGACAGTGTCCATTCATGAAGAGGACCTCCCTGGACCCAGAAGTACATGAGAACTATGACCCTATTGGAAATAGACACCCTTTGAGCAAGATGCTTTAACTTGTGGTGGCTGGACAGGTGTTTTTGAAGGAAACAGATTATCTGGACACATTTCAGTTTAGCTTCAGGTCAGAGTAATTAGTTCTTTTGATTCATGGCCTAGTTTGGGGGGGGGGATGGGGAGAGCCACCATGTTGATCTTCCTCAGTCTCTCAGAGAGTTTTCATACACACACACACACACACACACACACACACACACACAGTGTTGGGCTTTGAAAACCTTCCCCAATGAAAGAGTTTTTGCAGCCTAATCATATACATTTGTTTTTAGAGCCACAATTTGCAAAAAAAAAAAAAAAAGTAGGTTGTGGTGCATATTGAAAATAGAATTTCCTTCCCATTCTCTTGAAGTGCCCTCCTATATTGCAGTAAAAGGAGAGCATTTCACTGTAGCTAATGAAATAACTCATGGCTTGTTGGATTTATTTTTAATAATTGCTTATAGAGGAGTGGCTGAAGGACATGTAACCTTCCATATCTTCTTCTGTGTTACATCCCCATAAGGCTAATGGAAACAGATTTCAACTTTGTATTATTTATTTATTTATTTATTTATTACAATATTTATATCCCACCCTTCTCACCCAGTAGGGGACTCAGGGCAGCTTACAATAAAACACATATATAAAATTGTACAATACATTGTGAATCAATAAAAAAGTTATTAAATTACATCAAACATTTGTAAAAACACTTATAAAATACAGATGGGCATGTTCTGAGTCTAAAAGACTGGGTCTGTCAATTGAGTTCCAGCATACATAATAATAATTAGTGCTGCTAATTGTTATTCGAAAGCCTGGCCCCACAACCAAGTTTTTGACTTTCCTACGGAAAGATAGGAGGGAGGTAGTCTGCCTGACTTCACTGGGGAGGTTCCATAGGACAGAATTTTTTTTTCGTGTCAGGAGCAACCCGAGTCGCTTCTGGTGTGAGAGAATTGGCCGTCTGCAAGGACGTTGCCCAGGGGACACCCAGATGTTTTTGGATGTTTTTACCATCCTTGTGGGAGGCTTCTCTCATGTCCCCGCATGGAGGGAGCTGATAGAGGGAGCTCATCCGCGCTCTCCCCGGGTGGGATTCGAACCTGGCAGCTTTCAGGTCAGCAACCCAACCTTCAAGTCACAAGACTTTACCCCTCTACACCACCGTAATTTAATTTATTTACAGATAACATAAGCCTGGTTGATGCCATTGTATCTAAGAATATCATCTTTCAGGGATATAATTATATGTCATCTTTATCTTCTCTATAAAACTTTATTATGGCTCCATCAAATGGAATCCTGAAAGTTGTAGTTTATTTAAATATTTTGAGTCCCTTTACTTGTTTTTTGGGGGTGCACTAGCGCTCTAATGCAGAAAATTCCAAATGCCCCACTAAAGTACAAGTCACAGGATTCACTGGAATGGAGCAATGGCAGTTA